>NC_135783.1:273610056-273922262 GCF_051106095.1 Pogona vitticeps | reverse complement strand
TTAATGCTACCCCACTCACACCGGACAGCAACAACAATAACAGGGATTTTCCTTCTTAGATTCAAAATAGCCTGGCTGAGTGAGCACTTGGAATAAGTGTGTGTGTGTGTGTGTGTGTGTGTGTGTGTGTGTATTTCTTAATATTTCTTAATATGCTTTAAGGCTAAATATGACTTAAAATTATAATGTCTTTTATTTTTCAATGTGCCTTTTAAGCTGCAAACCCTTGAATTTTTAAAATGTAACTTAAAACATTATTTTTTGATATTTCAATGTACTTTTGCTCCTCTATTTTAGATTGAATTCTGACTTAACTACTTGCCTGCAACTTAAGTTTAGTTTTTATATATATTTTAGAAGTGTTTGAACCTACATTTTAAAAGCATAGTTAAAAGACTTTTGACTGTTTGAATATTTGGGATTTTATATTTGTACATACAAAACACAGATGCAGTGTATTATAGAATTAGATAAGATTATGTTGCCTGGGACTATTACAACAATGAAATAGTGAGATGAATTTTCATATGATTGTATGGTTTTATTTTTGGGATAAATGCCAGCTGAATACAGACTTCTACTTTTTCCTGGGAGGTCTGTAAAGTTCTGTAGAGCTCTTAGAAAGATGTTTAGATGTCAGAATCCCTGACCTGACAACTGGATAGTAAATGATGAAACCACATGCTAAAATAAATCTGTTAGCATGAACTATGCTGCAAGACTTTGGTTCCCCCACCTCATGGTTATGTATTCACATACTGATATTCTATTTACATTCTAATTAACCAAATAATAAATTGAGTCAGCTCAGCAGGTACTGTGCAATCCAAAATGGTGGAGCTCTGATATGTAGAATTGGTTGTTGTTTTTGTTGCAGTTATCATTCAATTTTAGTGAATTTCTTGATTTGGTTTAGAAAATGAATGTGGACTGAATATTAATTTATTGTGAAAGATGGAAAATACAGTAACCAGTTAGTCCTTTTAATGTTAAACAGTTTTGATGTGGAAGTTCCCTTCTTGTTCAATTACTATAATTTAAAAATGTCTGCAAGTACAGGGTTTAATGTGACATATTATGATGATGCATGATGTCTGGTGAGTTGTACAAAGCTGAAACATTTTGGTGAAAGCTACAGACTGGCTGGAAGCATAATGAGGGTGAGGGCAGTCTGTGGAGGCCACCCTCTTAAAGGATATTCTGCTAAAATTACTGGACAGACTTTATCATTATATCTTCAAACCATGTACAGACAACATGTCCTTAAGATCAAGTCCTCCCCAACCATACCTGGGTTTTTTTGTTTTGTTTTTTGTTTGCAATGTCCTCTCATTTGGAGGAATCCAGAGGTCTTGAACGTTGTGCAGATTTCTGCACATTTTTGGTTGGCATAATGACTGTATTCCCATGCCATTGATTTTCATTAGAAATATGTCTCTACCTCTTTTATGCTTACAGATATATTGAAAAATGTGCATTCCAAACTCAACTGCTTACTAAGGGTGAAAGTAAATGATAGATTAAATTCACTATTTGATTTCTCCTTTTTGTTCAAGGACAGTTTCAGGGGTCCAAATTTGGATTGCAGTTCCTCAGAAGGGGGCATTAAGTTCCTCTCTTTCTCTCTCTCTCTCTCTCTCTCTCTCTCTCTCTCTCTCTCTCTCTGTCATGGTACCACTGAAAACCATATTTCCTGGGTTAACAGTTCTGTTCCTTCCTATCACCATGGTCCCAAATCCTTATCACTTCCTTCCATGCTTTCTATTTTTCTTTTTATTCTTTTAAAACTGTAGTTACATTGAATATAACCAGAAATTTCAGGAAGTGTCTTATTTAAATCATGGAGTATCACATGTAGCAGACAATCCTAGGTATGTCTACTTAAAAGTATTAAGTAAATTTAACTGCTGGGCAAGTGTGGAAAGGACTGCAGCCTGAAATAATTTCAAGCATGTTCGGCAGTTTGCATTTATATGCTGTTGTTCTCTATTCTTAGCCACACAGCTGGTTCCTCTACAGTATTTATTTATTTATTTATTTATTTATTTATTTATTTATTTATTTATTTATTTATTTATTTATTTATTTATTTATTTATTTATTTATTTATTATTTTTTATTTTATTTTATTTTATTTTATTTAACTTATATGCCGCCCACTCTACCCAAAGGTCTCTGGGTGGCTTACAACGGTTAAAATTTATTTAAAATTCAATAAAAAATAAAATGATTAAAATACAGTTAAAATTGCCATTAGGACCCACAGTTGATATTATTTCAATTAAAAGCCTTCTGGAACAGGAAGGTGTTGACCTGGCGCCGAAATGTCATCAAAGTCGGCACCAGACGAATTTCAGTCGGGAGGGCATTCCATAGTCTGGGGGCAGCTGCCGAAAAGGCCCTTTGTCTACAAGCCATCCCTCTTACCTCCTTGAGGGACGGCTCTTTCAAAAGGGCCCCCTGGCTAGATCTTAACTGCCGGGTAGGCTCATAAAAAAGGAGGCGGTCCTTCAGGTAATTTATGAGTCTGTCTATAAATCTATTTCTTTCCGCTTTAGTGATGGGACAAGTATTTGCCATGTTGCTCCTGAGAAGTGGAATTATTAAGCATATGTTTGTATTTTGTCTTGTTGTTGACTATATTTGTATATTAGTTGGCTTAGTTTACAGTTGTTGCTGTTTTAGCTTCATACCGCTGAAGTGGAGAAACAGCTTGGAAAAGATACTGGTTGGAGTACGTCAGTCAACATATTCATGGTGGCTAGTGGATTCTGGCAGCTGTAGTCCAAAAACTATCTCCTCTGAATTTTGGTGTGTTGGGTAGGCTGAGGTAACATATGGATTCAAGCCATTCACAGCTGAGGAGTACTCTGAACCTAGATATGTTTCCAAAGCAACACATAGAAGACTTCCTAAATGTGATAGGTACTTCTTACTCTCTGCTCAGGCTACAGGTTTAGGTGGAAAAACAGCAAGGAAGATGGGATCCTTTAACATTATTTAACCTATGTTTTCTCCACTCCTGAGCATCCCTTTGAGTAGTTAAAGAAACTACTGGGGTTTGGGGTTTATTTACACCTCATCAGAAGGAAGAGTAGCTGAGGGGACGGGTAGCCGAAAATGGTAGATAAGGAAAGGATCCTTGTTATTTTTTCCAGTGTGCTGTAAAATCATAACTTTTCTGATTAAATACAGCTGTTATGGTTGAAATACATACAAACACATATGAAATCTAACAAAGCCCTTAGCCTCTTTACCCCACTTAAATAAAAAGATTTTTACATGCATTCTGTAATTGACAGCTATCAGATCCCTACTGAAGAACAGTCATGAGAGAGAGAGAGAAGGCTTGAACCTGAACTGAATTCTAGTAATCATTTTTGTTGGACATGCAGAGACTTCCAGAAACAAGTTCTAGATCTGACATATACTTTTCTGACAGATTGTTTACTTCTTTCGGAACATACACATATCTGGCCACCACAACAGTTACTCACCAGAGACTGAGCTGCTGAAGAGTACCCCTGGCAAAGGTGGAAAAGCAATGAATGATGACTCATGACTGCCAATAACTTGAGCAGTGCTTAGATTATGAGATAAAACATCATGAGATCTACAGACTCGGCTCTCTTCATCTTCCCAATTTTATCAATGTCACACAAGCTAAATATTGCCTTCCTATCCCCCACCGAGTTTGTATCATAAATTAGCAACCCCACAATGCAAATCATTTACCTGGCAAACATGCCAAATGCAGATCATTTCTCTCTCACCCAGAGGATTCAACTTTTTTTATATAATTTTTTTTTTTAGTGGAGCCTCGTGGTGCAATGATTAAACTGCTGTACTGCAGCCAAAACAGTGCTCGCAACCCGGGGTTGAATCCCAGGTAGCCAGTTCAAGGCTCACTCAGCCGTCTATCCTTTTGAGGTCGGTAAAATGAGTACCCAGGTTGCTTGAGGGTGTGTGTGTGTGTAGCCTCAATAATTAACTTGTAAACCATCCAGAGAGTGCTTTAAGTCTTATGGGATGATATAAAAGCAGCACACTTCGCTTTTGCTTTTTGTTGTGGAGGTTTTTTTGTTTTTTAAATTATGTTGCATTGCTGTGTGAGAGAATGATCTTATCGTAACTTTTTTGTGATAAAAAAGAGCCTCGTGGCACAGTGGTTAAACCACTGTACTGCAGCCAAAACTGTGCTCACAACCTGGGGTTCAATCCCAGGTAGCCGGCTCAAGGTTGACTCAACCTTCTATCTTTCCGAGGTCGGTAAAATGAATACCCAGCTCGCTGGGGGGGACAATGTGTAGCTTGCATAATTAACTTGTAAACTAGCCAGAGAGTGCTTGAAGCACTATGGGGCGGTATATAAGCAGCACGCTTTGCTTTTTTTTTAACTGCTGTCACTGTGCATCTTTTAAAATGTCCATATATTTTTAAAATTCCTTAGCGTTTGTGTCAATGCATCAGTTAACTTCTGTCAAATTGTGTCAACAAGAAGCCCTAGGCACTTACTGAATTGCATCTTCAGTGGTGGTGGTGGGGTGGTTCATTAGCTGCAGTGCATTGTTTCCTGAGGTGCTGAGGACACAGGAAAAAGGGAAACCATAATGGAACAGTTCCCAACATATCAATACACCGTGAAAACAAAATTGTGAAAAAAGGGGTTGAGACATTGGGAAAGACAACAAGGCGGGGAAATTCTGAAGGGAGCAGCTACTTTACCATTCAGATTAGACAGGCTTGAGGTACATTGACAAATACTTTAAGCTGCTAGAATTCAGTTGCTTTTGCTCCCCACCATTTCCCACTCTTTAGAGTACTAAGATGTCCATAACTCCTGATTGACAACTTACTGCTTTGCATCACATGGAACCATGAAGATGATGGACAACTTAGAAAGACAGGTGGAAAAAAAAAACACTATCAGTGCTAGTCCCTCACTGCCGAATTGTTTCAAATGACTTGATGGGGTAGAAGTCTGATGGACAACAATGGGGAGTTTATGGATAAGTGTGGAAGAAGCAGGAATCATGAAATATGTTAAAACCGAAGAAGATCAAGGAGTGCAGAAGGAGATAAATCTAAGAAATAGATTCATATGAAAATGAAATAATATAAACAGAAGGGAGAAATGCCATTGAGGCAGTGTGCTAGCAGGCTTAAAATGAATACAGAACCTGACTGAGGTGATAGGTGAACAAAGTTATGGAGAGAGGCAAAGTAACCTATTCAGAAAAAGAAGACATTATTTTGGCCAAAGCACATTCTTCCAAACAGAGAGGTAGTGGTCTTCACCACTGTACCCATCATAATTACAGTCCCATTACTTCAGGAAATAGTAGAAGTGATTATTCATGACTGAATAAATAAACAGTGTCCATACCCATGCTTTTCTTAGAGCTTTTCCAGAATGCTTTAAAAACCTTTATGAGGTTTTTTTAGAAGTCAAATTTTATGAGTTACATTCAATAAAAAAAAAAAAAACACACACACACACCTTGTATATAATAGAGACTTCAGAACTTTACCATTGCATCTTTATTTCATATAACACCCATAGGCTTCATTTTCCAAACAGATGAAAATCTCTGACCCAGATATCCCATTCGCCCTTTAACCTTAGTGAGAGAGAGAGCTGTAAAAGTTCTGGCACGGATGTAATTTGTTTTATTTGGAGGGGGGGTGGGGCATGTGTTCTTTCTTCCTCCTTTTATTAAACCTTCAGCAGAATGAGATGGAATTTCTGTTGTCCAACGGCAGTTTTATATAATCCTAGTTTTCCATTATGCAGAAAGTTCCTCATAAAGATATAAATCTGTATCAATAGTACTTGTATTTCTGCAGATCCGTGGCTTTCTGAAAGATGAACCTGCCTCGGATCTTTATTTGATAAACAAAGTAGCACTAATTACACATATTCCAAACATTGGAATTCAACATATTTAAGGTGAACCATTGGGCTGAAGAAAGTTTCTCTCTCTTTTTTCACATATTGTGGTTCAAATATTTTAGGCAATTGAATTGTACTGTTGGCCATATCTTACATTGTGTACAAATGCATTGTTATATATCTTGGCAGGTTAATCTCTTATATATGTATTTCATAAAATTGAGCTGTATTTTTTTCTGGGACAGAATTTAGTTACTGAGTACACAGTCTGTACTCAGGACTCAGTGACCCTCAGCGTCTCTTCCAGCTCTACAATTCTAATCTTTGTATCAATCAATGCCAGTACTTATACTATGGACACGTCTGCATATCTCTATGTAGGAATGAAACTGATCCAGCATTTGGTATTTTGTTATTGGTTGTCCTGTTGTTTAGAGAGAGGTGGTTCTTGCCAAGAGGTTTAAAAGATCTGCTCAAGAGACCAAAACTTGCAGGGGGGGGGGGGAAACAAAGATGTCTAGCTACCGCAAGGGATAGACACTTTACAAAACTCTGTTGCCCTTCTGATTGGCTGAAAGGTTGGAAGGAGAAGTTGAAATAGTGTACATAAATGAAAGTAGTTAGGAATCAGCTTTTACTGATGACATGTTGTGTTTGTGGAGAAAGGGAAGCAAACTAGAATTTGGAAGAAGCTAATAGGGAAAAATGTCACTGGAGAAGATGAGCTGAAACTCTCTCACTTTTGAGGGGGGAATTCTCACTACAAAGAGTGTGTTCTGGGGTTTCTCCTTGACCCAGACCTTACAGTGGAGACCCAGGTAGCATCTGTGGTCTGCCCCACCCATTTATATCTATGGCAGATTGCAGAGCTGTGTTCCTATCTTTATGTTGGGTCGCTCATCATGCTTGCCCATGCACTTGTAGATTAGACTACTGTAATGCTCTCTACATGGGGCTTCCTTTGAGATTGATGAGGAAGCTTCAAATGGTCAGAATATGGCATCCAGGTTACTAACCGGCTGGAATGATTCCACCATATCTCCCTCACTCTGACAGCCTTTTGCACTGATTTCAAGGTTCTTACAGTTGCATATAAAGCCCTAAATGGTTTAGGACCTCAATACCTGGCAGAGCACCTCCTCCCACCTAGATCTACCCATATCATCCATTCTAGCCAGGCTGGGTGGCTGAGGGGCCTAACCCTGAGAAAGGCCTGGAAGGAAAAAACTAAAAATCAGGCCTTCTTGGCAGTGGCCCCTCGCCTTTGGAATACACTGCCCACAGAGATTCTCCTGGCCCCCTCGCTGGGAGCTTTCAAGAGTAAATTGAAGACCTGTTTTTATTTTTTATTTTTGGCAGACCTTCCCACCAGCTAGTACTTAGCTCCAACTCTCGTCTTTACCATCTTGGATTTTCCTATGTTATTAGTATTATTTTTAAATAGTTTTAATCCTATCTCCAGATGGGCAGTATATATGTATGTATGTGTATATACATATATACTGCCCATCTGGAGATAGGATTAAAACTATTTAAAAATAATACTATACACACATACATATATATACACACATACATACATATATATACACATACATACATATATATACACATACACATACATACATACATACATACACACACACACACGTACGTACGTACGTACGTACGTACATACATACATACATACATACATACATACATACATACATACATACTGCCCATCTGAATATATATAAAGCAAGCAAGCAAGCAAGCAAGCAAGCAAGCAAGCAAGCAAGCAAGCAAGCAAGCAAGCAGAAGTTGTATTGGGTCAACAGACTAGGTTGAACTGAGATCACATTGTTGCTATGCCTTGGCATAAGTAGGCTAGGGTTCCAGGGAATGTGTTTTCCCAAGATCTGTTTATATTTTTTTCCTAGAAGTATTATCATCATGGATACTCATGGTGTAGTGGATAGAACGATGGAGTAAGATTTAGGAGGCCTGGGTTTGAATCCCTGCTCAGCCATGGAAATTCACTGGGGGTATGGAACTGGTAAGGTCACTCCTTAAACATCTCACTGACTACTGAAGCCCTATTAGAGTCACTGTAAGTTGGTTCTGACTTGATGGCACATAACAACAACCTTGTCACCACGAAAGGTGTGGTGGTTCAATTTCAGTGTGATACTTGATGCTCATCCTATGCCATACTTTATTACCAAAAATTGCCCAGTTGGTAGGATCAGTAATAAGTTAGAAACTCTGGAAAGAAAGTGTGTTATCATGGAATCATAAAATAACAAGGCTGGAAGGGGCTTATAAGGCCATCGAGCCCAATACTCTGCTCAGTGCAGGAATACAAATCAAAGGGTATGTGCCAGGTGGTTGTCTATATTTCTCTGGAATGACTCCAGTGTTGGAGAACTCATCACCTCTTGAGGTAATTGGTTCCATTGCCATGCTGCTCGTAATACGGATCATTTGTCTGTCTAGCCTAACATTGTCAGCAGACTGGCAGCAGTGGCTCTTTACGGTGTGAGGCCGGATTCTTCACTGCAGATTCCCAGTATTTCCCTGGCTGTCTCCCAGCCAAGTACTGATCCACTTTAACTCTCTTTTGCTTCCAAAAGCAGATGAGAGCTGGTACCATTAGGGCTCTGGTGGAACCCTCGCCTAGTGGCAGAGAACCATTGGATGGGTTACAGCTGGTGCTCTGCTTACCTTTCTTTCCTCTCTTCAGTTGTCCCATTCCCAAGACTTTGTGGCAACATAACTTTGTTTAGCAGTTGGTGGTCCTATAACTGCTCAGATGCTGTTGGGCTGCAATTTCTAGAATTCTTCACTATTGGCTATGCAGGCAAAGGTTGCTGTTAATGGATTCCCACAAATATCTGGAGGGTCACAGTTGTTTACCTCCGTTCTAGACCACGGTCCATAGCCAGTCTAGTACGCCCTTCATCAGTGGTGATGGGCTTCTACGATCTGTAAAATGAAATTGGCATGCGCATTGTGGGCCTATGTACCCTCACTTCACACGTGGTAGAACCTGCATCATGATTTGTGCCATATTTGCACATACCCAGCTTTTGCAAATTTCCCATGTCCAAAAAAGGAGTGAAAATAATTCAGGAAACAGCCATACCATGTGACATTGCTACAGTCACTCCCATGGATGTTATGAAAAAAAGAGATCAAAGCTTCAATCATAAACCCATTTATCTGAGATTAAATCATGACACACTCAGCAAGATTTAACATCTGATTGCGCTACACGTAACATTGTACTTCTAGAAATCTGAATTCTTTCTTTTTCTTCTGATCCACAGTTTGTGTCACCAGGAACATTTGTATTTAAGCAGACTCTGGAGTATATATTCCACTTGAAAGTGATTCTTGTTCAAGCAATTATCCTTCTGTTGAGGTAGTCTTGGGACCTGTAGCTCTGTGAAGGCGGCTGTACATTTGTGTGTCTCATAACAGAATTTCTTCTCAGTTGTATTAAACTGGAATTCCCAGGATCTCTTTCAGGAAGTCATACCTGTTAAGCTGATATAAAACTGGCTTGTTTGGATTACAAAGGTACCTTCTATTGCACAGAATGCAATCAAGTTAAATCCTACTGAACTTCCTGGTTTGGGGCTGATCAGGGGACAACAATTAGCATTTTTTTTTCTACCCAAAATAATATGTCCCAATCTTATCTCCCAGTGTGAATGAGACTGCAAACAGCTTTTTCTGCAAGGATAATAGATATGTTTTTGCAACTGCTGTGTTCACAGCAATGGCTGTGGTTGGTGTTGGTGCACAGCATTGTTCATGCTGTTCATTTTCTAATAATACAGGATAGATTGTGGAGAGGTGGAGAAATCTAGTTTCATGTCTGAATTAATGGCCCTTCGTGTAATTTGTTCCACTGGGAATAAATCAGCTTAAATTCAATGAGTTTAGTTCATATGACTGCTGGCTTGGTCAGAATGTATTCTATGTGGATTGTTCCAATTGCTTCTATTTTAGTCATAAATCTCTGCCCAAGGGAATATACAGCCTCACTGACTTAGTACATTCTGGAACTGATTTACAGCTAGACTTCTTCAGACAAAACATTTGTGTTTCATTTTGCACCTGATTTTTTTTGCTGATATTATTGAGTCTCCTATTCCACGCTGACCACATGAGATTGATTGATTGATTGATTGATTTAATGTCATTCATAGGCAGCCCTTCTCTAATGAGGGGACTCAAGACAACTCACAATGTCAAAACAAGTAAAGTTAAAAACACAATAAATTATACAATTAAAAAGTAATTAAAATAATAATTCAAATAATATTTATTTTATTTATTTTTTTATTTATTGGACTTATATACCGCCCCATAGTGCTACAAGCACTCTCCGGGCGGTTTACAATTTTTAATTATACAGGCTACACATTGCCCCCCCCCAGCAAGCTGGGTACTCATAAAATGATTAAAAACATTTAAAGCTTTAAAAATAAACTTACTTAGCTAAAAACCACCATGCAGGGCTCAACTATTAAAAGCCTTTCTGAAAAGGTGAGTCTTCAGCTGTCAGCGGAAGAATAAAAGAGAGAAGGCCAATGTAGTCTTTTGAGGGAGAGCAGTGCACCATTTGGGAGCTGCTACAGAGATAACCCTCCTCTGTGTTCCCATCAAGTGCACCTGCATTGGCAAGGGGATCATGAGGTGGGCCTCTTTTGAGAATCTTAAGAGCTCAGAAAATTCATATGGGGAGACATGGTCTTTTAGATAGCCTGGACACAAGCTATATATGGTTTTATAGGTAATGACCAGCACTTTGAACTGGGCCCAGTAACAGACGGGTAGCCAGTGCAGTTGTTGTCGCAGGGCTGTTATATGCTCCTTATAACTGGCCCCAGTTAGTAGTCTGGCTGGCTGCATTTTGAGCCAGCTGAAATTTCTGAACCATCTTCAAAGGCAGCCCCATGTAGAGCATTTTACAGTAACCCAAGTGGGATGTAACAAAGGCATGCATCACTGTAGCCAAGTCAGACATCTCAAGGAACGGGCAGAGCTGGTGCACCATTTTAACTGTGCAAATGCACTCCTTGTTTACTCAAATCCCTTATGAATACACAGTGTAAGTGAAGAACAGATTTCAGGAACTAGATTTGGTGGACAGAGTGCCTGAAGAACTATGGATGGAGGCTCGTAATATTGTACAGGAGAAGCAACAAAAACCATCCCAAAGAAAAGGAAATGCAAGAAAGCAAAGTGGCTGTCCAACAAGGCCTTAAAAATAGCAGAGAAGAGAAGGGAAACAAAATGCAAGGGAGATAGGGAAAGCTACAGAAAATTTAATGCAGACTTGCAAAGAATAGCAAGGAGAGACAAGGGGGCCTTCTTAAATAAACAAGGCAAAGAAATAGAGAAAAATAATAGAAAGGGAAAAACCAGAGATCTCTTCAAGAAAATTGGAGCTATTAAAGGAACCTTTTGTGCAAAGATGGACATGATAAAGGACAAAATGGTAGGGATATTAGAGAAACAGAAGATATCAAAAAGAGCTGGCAAGAATATAACAGAGGAAATATACCAGAAAGATCTGGATGTCCTGGACAACCCAGATAGTGTGGTTGCTGACCATGAGCCAGATATCCTGGGGAGTGAAGTCAAGTGAGCCTTAGAAAGCATGGCTAGCAACAAGGCCAGTGGAGGTGATGGCATTCCAGTTGAACTATTTAAAATCTTAAAAGATGGCTCTGTTAAGGTGCTACACTCAATATACCAGCAAGTTTGGAAAATTCAACAGTGGCCAGAGGACTGGAACAGATCGGTCTACATCCCAATCCCAAAGAAGGGCAGTGCCAAAGAATGCTCCAACTACCATATAATTGGTTGTGCTCATCCTCCAAGGCAGGCTTCAGCAGTATGTGGACTGAGAACTCCCAGAAGTACAATCTGGATTTTGAAGAAGCAGAGGAACTAGAGACCAAATTGCTAACATGCGCTGGATTAATGCAAAAGCCAGAGAATTCCAGAAAAACATCTACTGCTTCATTAACTACACAAAAGTCTTTGACTGTGTGGTTAAAGAGGTGTGGTCACAACAAACTATGGCAAGTGCTTAAAGAAAGGGAGTGCCTGGCCACCTTATCTACCTCCTGAGATATCTATACGTGGGACAGGAAGCAACGTTAGAACTGGATATGGAACAACTGATTGGTTCAAAATTGGGAAAGGAGTATGACAAGGCTGTATATTGTCTCCCTGCTTACTTAACCTATATGCAGAATACATCATGAGAAAGGCTGGACTGGAGGAATCCCAAGCCAGAATTAAGATTGCTGGAAGAAATATCAACAACCTCAGATATGTAGATGATACCACTCTGATGGCAGAAAATGAGGAGGAATTAAAGAACTTCTTAATGAGGGTGAAAGAGGAGAGCACAAAAAATGGTCTGAAGCTCAACATCAAAAAACAAAAAAACAACAACTCTAGATCATGGCCACTGGTCCCATCACCTCCTGGCAAATAGAAGGGGAAGATATGGAAGCAGTAATGGATTTGACTTTCTTGGGCTCCATGATGACTGCAGATGGAGACAGCAGCCACGAAATTAAAAGACGCCTGCTTCTGGGGAGGAAAGCGATGACAAATCTTGACAGCATCTTAAAAAGCAGAGACATCACCTTGCCAACAAAGGTCCGCATAGCCAAAGCTATGGGTTTTTCAGTAGGGATGTATGGAAGTGAGAGCTGGACCATAAAGAAGGCTGACCGCCAAAGAATTTATGCTTTTGAATTGTGGTGCTGGAGGAGGCTCTTGAGAGACCCCTGGACTGCACGGAGAACAAACTTATCCACTTTGAAGGAAATCAACCCTGAGTACTCAATGGAAGGACAAATCCTGAAGCTGAGGCTCTAATACTTTGGTCATCTCATGAGAAGAGAAGACTCCCTGGAAAAGACCCTGATGTTGGGAAAGTGTGAAGGCAAGAGGAGAAGGGGATGACAGAGGACAAGATGGTTGGACAGTGTCATCAAAGCAACCAACATGAATTTGACCCAACTCCGGGAGGCAGTGGAAGACAGGAGGGCCTGGCATGCTCTGGTCCATGGGGTCACAAAAAGTCGGACAGGACTAACGACTAAACAACAACAAAAAGACAAAGCTCTGGCTCAGCTCAGCCTCAGATCTCTATAGTAGTCTTGCATCAGATGAAGCATGGAGCTGGTATCAGCAACATAGAAGAGTGAATGTAGGCATCACACCCCATTGAAATGTTACTTACAGTCAAATTGTTACTAATGCCCAGTGCTCAAGAGAGACAGAGTAGTCACTGTATTCCATTTCAATTTTTGGACTTCCTGCTTGAACCCCAAATTTTACACCACATTTGCCTGAGGAATAGTTTTGTAGAACTCAAAAGCTTGCCTTATTTGTAATTCTTTAGCTATTAACTAAAAGCAGTACCTGAGTCAGTGCTTTGCCAGCCTGGAAAAAAAATTCACTGCTATAGGAAAAGCCTTTTCCATGACTTCACTCCAGTGAAGAGTCTATCTCTTCTGACTTTAAGGCATGGCTACCAGTTTGACTACAATTAACATGTTAAGTCATCTGCAGCAGTTAAATTAATACTTCTGTTTTGCTGATGTTGCTTTTTTCCTGCTCAAAGCCTGCTATAGAAACTTGAAGCCTTGGATTGCCACAGCGGCAGGGGGCCAACTTGGGTCTTTGTTTTCAGTGAGGTGGAGAGCCTGTAAATTGTTATCTCTCTTTCATGCAGACTATAAATATCCATTCTGCCTTCCTGGCAGTCTGTCTGTCTCAGCCATAGCCCTCAAACCTAGCCCATTGCTTAGACTTTCTGCTTGCACCCCAAGTTCTACACCAACTATGCCTGCTGAAGAGTTCTGCAGAACTTGAAAGCTTGCCTGATTTTCAATGCTGTATTGATCCAATAAAGATATCACCTAACCCAGAACTAACTTTCCATGAATGGGTCACATAACTGATTTTTTATAATTACTTTCTAATAACCCTCCTACTCTTCCTCCCATGTTCCAGAAGACATGCTGTAGAAGGCAGATTGGATTACTTTCAAATTTTGAAAAGAAGTTTTCTTTTTAACAAAGGACTCTAGTGCTATCCTCCGACCCTCAGGTTGGTGGCGGTGTAGTGCTATGTCACTTCATCACTCACTAAAAGGTGGGTGTAGGTGGAGAACTCAGAAGAAGCAGCACTCATACTCAGCTGCCTTTTGCCATTTTTGTCCTGGTAAGTAAGGGTTTGCAGTGAACACAACCAGCAATGTGCAAAGAATTAGAGAAAAATGTTTCTCCATCCGGAAAACCCTCCTTGGCACATGTTACCTGTATCACTTGACAGCAAACCTCTTAATCAGTCTAATTTGACTGTCTAAGCTTGAAAAGTATTGTCTTGGAGATTGCTAAAAAGTTTTTGTTGTAGTCCTTCATCTGTAATATATGCTTCATTCATGCAGGTTTCCTCTTCTCATAACCATAGGATGAATATGCATGAGTGAAATCACTTTAACTGACCTAATACACTATCTTAACAACAGCTGCATATAGATGGATATGCTCACTGCTATGCTGTACCAGCGCAGCATTACAAATTACAACATGAATTCTGCACTGAACAGATGTAATACCAGCTTAGGAGGAGAAGGCAAGAACCAGTGTGGTATAGAAGATGTCATACTAGCTTTCAGGAGACCTGGGTTCAAATTTTTGCTTGGCCTTGGCAACTAACAGGTGGATCACCATGTTTAAGTGCTCCTTGAACATTACCTTTATAATGAAGGCCAGTCCTTCACCATGTATTTCTGTTCCCCTATAACCAATTCATGTACATATAAATGTGTACACACACACATTTATACACCTTTATATCCAATTTGCAATCTCCATTTCTCCCTCTGTCTCACACCCCCCCTTTTTTAAAACCATAACTTCACATTCATGCCAGCATTACTCTTTACACCTGTCCCTGGCTTGGAAAGTTACTGTTAAAAAGAATGAACAAGAATGATATGCTGAAGCCATTCCTAACTGACTAGTGGTCTTCTGTTGAGAACATTGTTCTATTCATGCTTGTGAATGAATGGCTTCCACCTGCACTTCTGTTAATAATTCTTCTTAAAAGTAACTTTGGATATGGTCTTCCTGTGTCTAGTCACAGATCTAAATTGGGTGCATAAAATACCCTTACCCAATGTTTTCCTGCCCTAACACTTTGAGGAGAGTTGATAATAGAAAGTGTGAAAGAGATTAAATAATAACATCCAATAACGGTAGAGTTAAACTGTCCCCCTCAGTCAGGACAGTTTTCTGTTGCCAAGGCCAGACCTAGACATTAGAGATAGCGCATAATTAGGAGCTGACAGCATGTAAACATTGGAATGTTTTTGAAATCAGAATTCAGAAGAGCCTTGTGCTTAAACATTGAAAGCCGATCATCAAACAAATTAAACTACTTTTAATCAGATGTTTTCATTCGTTAAGGACTTTTCTCTTCTAGTCATAACATTATAACCACGTGCCATAAATTCTGACTTATGGTGACCCTTTTCAGGGTTTTCCAGGTATTCAGAAGTGGTTTACCATTCTGTTTCTGGCCCGATCTGCTGGTAGAAAAATTTAGCAATCTATGTCTCAGCTGGCACTAGGTTCTAACATGGGTGAGAAGGAAACCTTTTCACTTCTGTATATTTGATTCAGCAATAATGTTCTATTATGGTATTTTTCAAAGTACAGTGGTGCCCCGCTTGTTGATTACCTTGTTAGACGAGGAAATCGCTTAACAATGACGTTTTTGCCATCGCTTTTGCAATCGCAAAACGATGTTTTAAATGGGAAAAATCACTTCACAATGATTGGATCCCTGATTCGGGAACCAATTTTTCGCTTTACGACAATCGGAAAACAGCTGATCGTCGGGTTTCAAAATGGCCACCTGCTGTTTAAAATGGCTCCCCGCTGTGCTTAGGACGGATTCCTCATATTACAGGCACCAGAAAATGGGCACCCTATGGAGGATCTTCGCTGGACGCTGAGGTATTTCACCCATTGGAACGCATTGAATGGTTTTCAATGCATTTCAATTGGCTTTTTCATTTCACTTGACGAGGATTTCGCTTAACAGTGATTTGAACGGAACGGATTATCCTCGTCAAGCGAGGCACCACTGTAGAGGAGGGGACATGAGACTCAGTAAGTGCTCTAGTTTCCACTGTTTAAATCACACCTTCAGGTCTGATATTTTGAGAAGGCTCTCAGCTGGTGAAAGGACAGCTTTACCTTCCAAATAATCTGCTGTTGGGAGCGCTGTCTGAGGACCACTCCATATTTGATGGTTCCCCTGTTTGAATGGTTCCCTCCATCCAGTTTAAAGATTAACAAAAACAATACAGTATAGTGAAAAGAGAACTGGAGAATTTGAAATTGCCCATCCACAAATAGCACCTGGGCAGCACATGAACAGACCACTTGGATGCAGTCTTTACTTTGGGCAGATGTTTTGCCTTTCTATTTATATGTAGCCATTATCGCCATGTTTCTAGCAGTCCTTTCTATTACAGTGGGGTCTCTACTTAAGAACTTAATCCATATTGGAAGGTGGTTCTCAAGTTGAAAAGTGCTTATGTTGAATTTGCATTTCCCATAGGAATGCATTGAAAACCATTTAATCCGTATCTGCTCTTTTCCGTCCATAGAAACTACAGTGGAACCTCTACTTAAGAACTTAATCCATTTTGGAATGGTGTTCTTAAGTTGAAACGTTCTTAAGTTGAAGCAAAATTTCCCATAGGAATGGACTGAAAACCAATTAATCCGTTCTGGCTGTTTTTTTTTTTTTGTTATGCAGAGGTGCGTTCGTACATTGAAGCATTAGTTCCCATAGGAACTAATGCAAAGCTGGTTAATACGTACTCTACCACTAGGGGGAGAATTTTTTTTTTAACCTAAGGTGACCTAAGGTTAAAAAAAGAGCAGGAAAGTTTTTTTTCCCTGTTCTTATCTTGGATTTCTGTTCTCAAGTAGAAGCAAAATTTAGCAAATGGAGCTGTTCTTAAGTTGGATTGTTCTTAAGTAGAGACGTTCTTAAGTAGAGACCCCACTGTATAGCTATACAAATGCTATGCAAATCTTTTATCTGTCTGTCTGTCTGTCTGTCTGTCTGTCTGTCTGTCTGTCTGTCTGTCTGTCTGTCTGTATGTATGTATGTATGTATGTATGTATGTATGTATGTATGTATGTTTGATGCACTGATTCTTTCTGGTGATGTACAAATAACTGGCATAGGTTACAGGCAGGTAGAACACATAAAATAGCTGGCTGGCCCTTCCTACTGAGAGCAGCTTATAGACCAAGGGGGTAGGTGGAGAAACATCAACTCAAAATTGTGTGTGAGTGCATCCATGCACCCATGCCCATGCCCAGGTGTGTCCTTCTTCTCTAGTCATAAGTCTTGTGTTTCCTACCTTTCAATAGCAATTAAAATATTTTATGTATCATTTTAACATGGGACTTTGCATCTCTTGCTCCTCCTAACATCATCCTTGGGTTTTACCAGCTTAAGATCAAATGCTTTAGTTTGATTGAGTTGCTTACTGAGTAAATTTCTGCACAATTTTTCTGCTCCATGATATTAATCTTTCCTCTATTTGCCAAATAAATAATTTGCAATCTGAGTTTCTATTTGTTTTCATTTTCTGTTTGTTTATTTTAATAATCTCTGATGCCATTTCTTTTTCTGGATCAGTTTTCTGCACCTAAAAGCCATTCCTAATTTTGTATATTCATTTTATCCGGTGGCATGCAGATGATAACCACTGAGTCACTATGCCATTCAGATAATAAGCATCACTTCCACCTCTGCCTGGTACATCTATACAATATCAGATTTTTTAAACCCACCTTCCTCTTATTTTTTAAAAGACTGCCTCTAAAGATAATGGGAAATATCCTCTCTCACACAAGCTTCAGGCACTGCATTTGTTCAATTGACCCCTTGGGGGCACGCAGGGGACAATGTGGTACAGAATGACAGCTACAAAAATATGGGTTTTCTGATGTCACTCATAGTCACTCAGAGAAGTAGGTATACATTTACTAGCCAGTCTTTATAACACAAAACCAGAGGTGGGATTCAGCCAGTTCGCACTAGTTCTATAGAATCGATTCCTAAATGTACTATTGGTTTGTAGAACCGTTTGCTGGCCTGAGATGAATGAAGGAGGAGGGGCCAGATGACCAGCAACAAGCACAGGGTAGGGGGGCGCAATTAGCTGCCTCCCTTCCTGCGCCACACTGAGCCATTGGAGATGGGGTGTGGGTGAGAGAGATAAAGCCCTGGAAAGAGCAGAGGCGTCACTGGGGGAAAGGGGGGAGGATGAGTCGACGTCACTGGGGGAAAGCCTGTGGCCTTGAGGCAGAGGGGGTGATTGACAAAGCGTGAGTGGGGGAGGGGAGCCATCATCACCACCAGTGCCACCACCAACACCCCAACACCCCTCAAAGCAACTGGCGAGGAGAAGCGGTGGGTGCGAGGTGGAGGGGAAAGATGGAGGAGGAGGAGACCTCAGAGTAGTCAGTAACTGAAGGACCGATTGAGGTGGTGGTGTTGAGGTGGAGTGGTGACAGACTGAAAAGAGACCATACCTTCCAAGCCAGAAGGAAGCGGGGGGGGGGAGAATAACTCCACAACAGGTGCGCAAAGGCAGCCTCCAGATAACAACAAACAGGGCTATCAGTCATTTCAGGAGCAGGAAAGGGGAGGGAAGCAATTTTTACTGGTGAGCTATAGGGCGAAACAGGAGGTAAAGGGAAGGAGAGATGTGTCAGTTCTCTGTCAAACTTGGTCATAAACACCCACTGTGTGTTTTTGGCACATGCCCATGGTGAGGGTAACAGCAGCGGTATGCCCAAACAGATGCACTTATCCAGATGTCCTAATCATGTGAGAAGTAGTTGCGATAATAGGCAGTAGGGAGACCACTGTGGAAGAAACCCTCATCAGATCCCACTGTCCTGGGCATTGATTGATTGATTGATTGATTGATTGATTGATTGATTGATTGATTGATTGATTGATTGATTGCATGGTCATTAGGACATAAAACCTGTTGTTAAGTTATTTGAATCCCACCACTGCACAAAGCTCAAACTCTTGCTTCTGGCAAAACTCCCAGTGAAATTCCATTCAAATCCTGGGGATTTCTTAAAACATATGCTATACAAAAATTAGACTTCAGTTCTCTTGGGACCAGTTAATATGGAAAGACTTTCACATGTAACCAAATATCTAGGGAGAGCTTAACCAATATATTCTGCTGTCTGAGACCAACAACAAGATCCTATCCCTCTTCTCCTGGCAATTTCACATACAGACACCAACTGGACTTCAAAGTTAAATCTTTCTTCAGTGTTGGTGACAACACGTTATATTCCACCATGTCTGAGGGCTTAAGAGCGGTATGGGGCAGGTTGTATTGCAGAGAGAGCATTCTCCTTCAGCGCATTACCACTTTCTTATACAATATCTGCCTTCATCTGCTGCTTGAGGCAACACCCTCATTCTGCTTAATGGTAGGGTTGGCCCTCTGTTCTGTCTATGAATGTACATCCCTGTGTGTGACTCATAACAGTGCTGTGGAAAAAAATTGAGATGGGAATAATGTTGAGACAAGAAGGGCATGAATGTAGATAGCTTAAAGTCCTCTCTTTCATTTCTCTATTTGGACACAGGCCAACCTAGTCAGTCCATCTCTTGGGCTAGAGTAGCTGGAGGGCTGCTCTGATTGTGACAGGATGAAAAAGTCTCCCAGGGACTGGTACGTTAGCCCAGGGTTGTTGTGCTCCAAACCCACCCTCTCTGTACCTCCCACACACTAGGCCAGAGGCAGAAGGGAGACTGCTGTTTGCATCTGACAATCTATGCAGTTTTTCTACTTGAGAATTTTCCACTTCTCAATAGCTCTCTGTTGAAGCCTGTCATCATGTTGCTTCAGCAGAGGCCTAAATAGCCATAGAATCATAGAGCAATGGAGTTGGAAAGGGCCAATACAGCATGATTCCCTATTGTAGACTAGGCACATGTGTCAGACTGAGGCAAACCACCTCAGAAGGCAGATCATGAGAATGCATCAAAGGATAGCAATTATTTATTATTATACTTTTACTACTATGGAAAGGTAAGGTTCAGAAAAAAATCACATGCTGCTACTGCTGTCACTGGCATCGAGGATGGTGGGCTTTTACAGTAGCATAAAATCCTAACAGAATTTGGATAGAATCATAAAATAACTGCATTGGAAGAGGCCTATAAGGCCATTGAAACCAACCCCCTGCTGCAGGAATCCAAAAAAAGCAGATCTCCAATTTTCTCTTGATCTTCTCCAGCGTTGGACCACTCACCACCTCCTGAGGTAATATTAAGGATGGAGACTTCTTAATTAGAGTAGACCTTTGGTCTAGATGGGTGGGGTAGAAATCCAGTTAAATAAATGAATAAATGAATAAATGAATAAATGAATGAATAAATGAATAAATGAATAAATAAATAAATAAATAAATAAATAAATAAATAAATAAATAAATAAATAAATAAATAAATAAATAAATAAATAAATTTCCATTGTCGTACTGCTCTAACAGTTAAGTTTTTCCTGATATTCAGCCCAGATCTGGTTTCCTTTAGGTTGAACCCATTATTATGTGTCTTGCACTCACGGATGACAGAAAACAGATCCTGCCCCTCCTCTGCATGGCCACTGCAAGTGCTATCATCTCTCCCCTGAGTCTTCTTTTGTCAAGGCTAAACATGCCAATTTCTTTTTTCTCACAGGGCTTGGATTCCAGTCCACTGTCAGCTTTAAAGACAATGAGTATGTTGTGAGTAAGACATTGACATAGTTATTAACACTATTCTCTTTAGTAGTACTTTGTTGCTTTCTCTTTCCTGTTGGCTCTTTTTGTAGTCTAACTTCCTAACCTGAGACTTTCTAGATCCTTGGATGACAAAATCCACAATACAGTTACTGACTTGGGCTGGTAGGATTTGTAGTCCAACACATCTGGAAAGTACCAGATAGGAGAATACTGCCGTAAAGCGTGAGTATAACAACGCCTACATCTCTCTTCTGTTTTCCCCCACTCCCATGTGCAATGAAACTTATTTGTTTACCCACCCTTTCAGCACCACAGACAGTTTTAACTGTAAAAAAATGATGCCTTTATCCCACTTAGGGGATAATGATTCAGTGCAACACTGAATGGTAATTGAAGGATGGAGACTTCTTAATCAGAAAAAAATGTGAATCCCTGTGAGCATGTGCAGAGACTCATTTTACCGACCTCGGAAGGATGGAAGGCTGAGTCAACCTTGAGCCGGCTACCTGGGATTTTGAACCCCAGGTCGTGAGCACAGTTTGGGCTGCAGTACAGTGGTTTAACCACTGCGCCACGAGGCTCTTAGAATGAACAAATATGATAGGGAGAGTGAGTGAGAGAGAGATTCTGTTTATAAAAGCTGACTGATAAAATCTTCCCCCAGAAGAAGAGAACAGGGAACTACTTATGGCTGATGTTTATCTAGAACACTCTGAAAAGGGTCACCATGAGTGAGAACTGACTTACCAGTATAGGATGATGATGACACATTTGGGGGCTTTCTTATGCATATTCATTTGTATATGTTGATGTATATTTGGGCTTTGTATTAAGGAACAAAATGAAAAACATCTCTGGGGGCCTGCTGGGGCCCTTAGCCTCCCATTTTCAATCTGCAGTTTAAACTGAATCATTTTCTCTGCCTGCCGCCCTCTCCTTCTCCCACCCCGTCTCTTGCTTTCAGGCACAACATACTCTTTGGGCAGTGCTAGTTTTAGAATGGATCAAGTTTGTATCTCTAATATCTTCCCTTTAATTCCAACCCACACTTGCCAAGGACTTGTATATCATACAAGTATTTATATATAGTTGGTATTACATTTAATTGTCAAAGAAAAGAGTAGATGAGCCAAATGTAATGGAAACCGATAGTGGAGGTAAATTCTCCTCCGTGACCCTAGCAAAGTGAGCCTTCAGGTATCTCTTACTAGGACAAAACTAGAGATAGGGAGGGAAATCAGAACCTAACGAAAACGGAAACATGACTGCAGTAATCTGTTGCTGTTTGCAACTTGACCACAGGACTCTCTGAATGACAGAAGAACCTTTTCCTTGGCATCACAAAGAACCTACCTATCTTTTTGTAATCAGAATGTGAACACCTATTACTCAACAGAATTTGCCCATGTTCATTTCATTTCTTTTTAATCTTCCAAATTAAATATTAGGATACATCCTACCAGGGAGCTAATTTTAGAATGAAAGCAGTTTTGAAAATGTGGTGTTTTTTTTTTTTTGCCAGTGCGTTTTAAGGAAAGCCCAGTAAATGTTAGCAAACGCTTGAAATTAATATCTTTGGGAACTGCAGGTGGATGAAGTTGTGTGAGGATTGCTGAGTGTTTAGCTACCCAAAAATGTTTTTGGGTCCCTGTTGAAATAGGATCAGCGCTGCTATTGGATAAAGTGAGAGGGCCAGTTAGACCAGCAGATGCTGATGGACAGTTGTGGCAGAATGACAGAAGATGAACAACCCTTACCATGAGGGTTTCAGAGATAACCGGCCATCCAAAGGCACAGGGCAAAGCACCATCCTGTTGCTGAAGTTGAAGTCCTTTACTATGGGGTAGGTGAACTGGGAAGTGGGGAAATATGTTGTCCTTTGCTGTAGGCAGCAGAAAGCATTGGGGCAAGCGTTACAGTTTCTCAGGTCTTTTTTTAAAAGAGGAAGTTTATGTAAAAACCTATCCTTAAACTTAAAATAACTAGCTATTGCTGAATGTCTCTCTCCCTTTTGTTGTTTATTAAGTTTATTGAATTGGAAAATGGAATTGCTTGTCTGATACAAGGGTTGGCTTTGCTCATATATTAGCCATGTTAACCTATTGGGTAAGGAATTTAAGGAAAGCTTTGATAAGAAGTCTCTTCTTTTATGCAAATACATAAACCTGGATGCTCACACATCCAGGATATAAGGGTTATCTAAAACATGAATGATGGTGCAATTTCCTGGTGATCAATAGTCGAAAAGTGTCTTGCAGCTTGTCTTACCTTAGAGTATTAGAAGTAGACACACCACTCTATCACAGCATACTTCCTACCTGTTTTGTGTCATTATTTCTGTCAGTCCCAAATAGACCGAAATCATGCTGTAGAACTATATTGAAATCACGCTGCCCTTACAATTTCTAGCTATTTCTAGCTACTTCCACACCAACAAATTGAAAGATAGAAACACAGTCAGATTGTAGTCTGTTGAACTTTTCAGGTTCTGCATTGAACTGAAAGGACATTTTTATCTGATGTAAAATTCATCATATCCTAAACAACAACAACAACAAAATGCTAAACCGTATGGGAAACAAAGAATCAGGTTGTCCATCTTTACAAGTCAAGACCACAGAAATAATTTAAGAGAGCTGTTGAAGGGTCTACATATGTCAGAGCTGAAAACAGAAGTAGGAAGTTTCAGGAACTTGATGACAGAAGTAATCAGTTTGAATGAAAAGAAAAACATTGATGGTATAGAAGTGTGTTATAAAGTTTATGTCAAATCTTTTAGAACCTATCTACCTGTTACAGGTGACTCATACCTTCCTCAACCATTTTCACACCACTTCCAGGTATGTGTCGTAAAGATGCAGGTATGGTCATGATATACCAGAATTGGTGCCTTCATTGAATGTGGATTCTGTTTCTCCCTCTGTAATTCCCACTGCATCTCTTCAGTAATCTAAATCTAAGCAGTATGTGAGCTCTATGGCCACTGCTAAAAATGGCATCCCCAGGCTCAGCTATTTCCCTCTCACTTATAATGCATAAATATTACTTAGTCCATGTTCTATAATCAGAGGAACCCAGAAAGATGTGTTACAGTGAGTCAGATCATTGGTCCATCTAGCTCAGTATTGTCAACTCTGACAGGCAGTAGTTTTTTCATGGCAAAATTGTTTTCTAGAGTTTCATGAAAATGACTTTCTGCATGCAAAGCAGATGCTGTTGAGGTACAATTCCTTGTTTTATCGTGTGCCATAACAAGAGTTGCATCTGGTTCTGGCAGAGAAACTGCCAGTGCAACGAAATTTTGACATGGGTAAATGATAAAACACATCAGAGCCTAAGCCCAACATTTCATTGCTGCTTAGCCATCTGTACAACAGAACCATCTTCTTGTTTCTGCCTGCAACCTTCTGTACCATCCATAGAGTTTCCCAGTCTTTTGGAGGAGGTTTTGAGGTACAAACAGGGCTGCAGTGGAAAGGATGGATCATCCCCATCTTGGTTGCACAGAATGAGATACATCAATAGCACTACCCTTTGGATTCTTGGCTATTAAAAACAGAAGAACTGATTCTTATCTTATTTTTATTTATTTATTTATTCGATTTTTACCCTGCCCCTCTAGACAGCATCTACTCGGGGCAGCTTACATCAGTTAAAACAAGTTAAAAAACATATAAAATGCATTTATACTAATTCTACACAGAGATGCCATTTTCAGTGGCTGTCCCATGACCAATATAACATATAACTTGGGTTACTAATGACTGTGGATGAAACGTTCCTACCGAAATGTTTTCCCAGTGCATTATTGGTGTATCTTTTTATATTTCCCGATGTTCAGTCTCAGGAAGAAAAGAATAAAGAAGCAATTGACCCTTCCTGTTCCCTGTGCACTTTTGCTCTGATGGGAAATCAACCTGAAGGGTATTTTGAATCTGTATGGGCAAAGTTACTTGCATGATTCAGTGCTCAGCACAGCAATTTTCCCTTTGTCACACAGATACCTGATTAATGAATTGCCTTTTAGCTGATAAATCAATAACATTTAAATGAATTTGCATACTACCAAACCAAACCAGGCATTTGTCTGAGTTAATGGATGAAGTGTGCTACAATTTGAAATTCATTCCACAAAGCTACCACTCATTGTTAGAAAGGACATATTTAATATTTTATCTTTTAATTCCTTGTGATAGAAATATACCAGAATAAAAAGAGCCTTAAAATGTAGAAAAATGAAGACTAGTTACTGTGCCCCTATGTATTAGCATCATTGATGAAAACTGGTCCCCATTACTTAATCAACTAAAGCTTTAGCTGATTAATCTCACTACTACATTGATTAAAGCTTGTAACCATATGTATACCTGATGATTAAAGCATTCATTTTTGTGGCTGCAGCCCTAAAGGTGCAAATTAAATGCATGGCTGGAATTAAATATATTCTTAAATGCTCCTTCTCAGAATCATTACCCTGTTTTAAAAGCTGCTTTTAATTTAAAATGCAGGATGGGTGTGGGGAGAAGGGATAAAGTAGGTGTAGAAAGGCCAAGGGTGAGCATTTTGCTGCCCATGGTGGAGCAGCAAATGGTGCTTCTTACCTTAATCATAGAATCATAGAAAAGTGAAGTTGGAAGGAGCCTACAAGGCCATCCCCCTGCTTGATGTTCAGCTGAATATTACAAAGCATTTGAAGAAATTTTAAGTCCACACTTCAAGAAATTAATAGAAGACATTGAAACTACAGGGGAGATCCTGGATTCATGGAAAGAGGCACAAATCTCCTTAATACACAAAGTGGGGATGGGGAAAAAAAACAAATCAAGAATTACAGACCAATCTCTCTCTTGAATGTTAACTCTAAGATATCTATGACCATCTGGGCAACAAGGCTAAAGGAGGTACTTGAGGAAATGATACACAAAGATCAAACAGGTTTCATCCCAAAAAGGAAACTATCATCAATTAAAAGATCAATAATAAACATTTTGGAACATTATGAAATACATCCAGAAAAGCAGATGATGTTAATCTTTTTAGATGCAGAAAAGGCCTTCGATAATGTTGATTGGGAGTTTATGTTGCTGCAATTAAAGAAGATGGGAGCAGAAGGAATTTTTCTACAAACAATTAAAGCAATATACACCAAAGAGAATGCCAAGATGAAAATCAGTGGTGAAGTAACTGAAAATATTCAAATTGAACAAGGCACAAGCCAGGATTGCCCACTTTCTCCATTATTATTTATTCTTACATTAGAGATTCTAAATAGACAAATTAGAGGGAATAATGGAATTAAGGGTCTCAGAATCAGGGGAAAAGAATTTAAGCTGCAAGCATATGCTGATGATTTAGCAATAATACTAGAAAACCCTCTGGACAGTTTGGAAGAATAGCGAGAACTATAGAAGAATTTTGAACTGTTACAGGTCTTAAAATAAACTATCAAAAAAAATCATGACTAAAAACATAAAGAAAGAAGACATGGAAAGACTGGCAATGAGAACTAATGTTGAGGAGGTACAGAAAGTGAAATAGCTAGGAGTTATCATTACAAAAAAAACCCCAAGTAATTTGCTGAAAGAAAATTATCTTACAACACAGAAGGAAATTCAGAAAGACCTAGAAGAATGGAATAAGCTACAAACCTCTATGACGGGAAGAATCTCAACAATAAAAGATGATGATATTACCAAAACTGTTATTTTTATTTCAAAATTTTCCAGTTTTATTAAATTATAAATACTTCAAGGACCTGGACAGCCTGACTCCGAAATTTGTATGGAAGGCCAAGAAACCAAGAATAAAGCTTAGAATACTGCAAGACTTAAAAGAAAGAGGTGGTTCAGGACTACCTAATTGGCTATTATATTATAAGGCATGTGCCATGGTCTGGATAAAAGAATGGATAACATTAGAAAATCAAAGATTATTGAAAAGGGAGGATCATGATCTAAAAATGGGTTGGCATGCATATGTCTGGTATGGGAAATAAAAAGAACAATCACATTTTGCAGAACATATTCTGAGGAAGGCGCTCCACTTAGTATGGCAACATTTTCAAACACAATTATAAGAAAATTCCAATATGGTTAGCACCAATAGAAGCATTCACTTTGAAAGTATTGAATCAGAAGGGAGCATTACTCTCGTATAAAGACTTATTAACTAAAGATCAGAATATAAAAGATAAAGAAGATCTAGAGAAACTGGGTATAGCTACAGATTGATGGTCACTGTTGAAATTAGAATCAAGATATTAAAAGGACAAAATTATGGGCTTTTTTGAGGGGAAAGTCCAGGTGAATGAATTATGGATTTATACTAATGAGGAAATAATTTTAAAAAATGTATACATACTTATTGGAACATGACTTAGAGGATGAGTGGGTGAAGAAGGCGATGGTAAAATGGGCACAGAATTTTGGGTACAATATTGATATTGATGAATGAACAAAGATGTGGAAAGAGAATCACAAAATGATTAAGCCAGTGAATCTTAGAGAAAACATCCTTAAAATGTTTCATAGATGGCATTTTACCCCTGTAAGAGTGACAAAAATGTCAGAAGGTAACAGTAATGTTGTTGGAAGTGTTAAAAAATATCTAGGGACTTATTATCATATGTCGTGGTCATGTGAAAAAGCAAAAGTTTTGGATACAGGTTTGGGAAATAGTAAAAGAAATTGTTCAACAAAAATTAAGTTTTAAACCTGAAATGTTATTATTGAATATAATGCCAGAAATTATTGACAAGAAAATAAAATATAGTCTACTGTATATATTTACAGCAGCTAGGTTATGCTGGGCCCAAAAATGGAAGAATGCAGAGACACCAATGATGGATGAGTTATTAAAAAAGCCATTGGAGATTGCAGAACTAGACATGCTTTCAGGGGCACTATGGAATCAACCAGGATACTTTGTAAAGCAAAGCTGGAAGCGGATATATAATTGGACCCAGAAAAAGACAGGAACTTAGGGGGAAAATTAGTCTATAGTGAACCAGTGCTCACCGGAATCCCGGTAATAGAAGATATTCCGATGACCAGACAACGGTGAAATCTCTGATCCATAGGGGAAGGATGGCTGCTTAGCTGTGTTGTTTGTTTTGTTAATTATCTGTTTGATTGTTAATGTTTTTAAGTTTGTATGTTTAGATATGAATAAAAAAGTTTTTTTAAAAAAGTCCAACCCCCTGCTCAATGCAGGAATACCATCAAAGCATATCTGCCAGGTGATTTAAGTTTTTCTTGAATGCCTCCAGTGTTGGAGCACTCACCAGCTCCCGAAGTAACTGGTTAATCAAGGTGTGTAGTCTCAAAAACCAACCATGGCATTCTGATGCCTGAGGCAGAAGATTACACAAGTTTGCATCCTCACCCCTGGCAGTAAAAATGTAATACGGTGGTGCCCCGCATAGCGACAATAATCTGTGCAGCCAAAATCGTCGCTATACGGATTCGTCGCTATGTGAAATAAAAAAGCCCATAGGAATGCATTAAAACCTGTTTAATGCATTCCTATGGGCAAAAAATTTACCTTTATGCGAAAATCCTCCATCCAGCCGCCATTTTTGCTGTCTGGTAAGTGAGGAATGGGCGTGAAAACACAGCGGGCGGCAATTTTTTTACCCAACTGCCATTTTGGAACCTCCGATCAGCTGTTGGGAAAACATCGTTATGCAAAAATCGGTAAGCAAAACAGCTTACTGATCATCACAAAGCGATATTTTCCCATTAGAAACATCGTTATACGATCACAAAAACAATCACAAAAAATCGTCGCTATGCAGATTCATCGTTAAATGAGGTGCCCGTTAAGCGAGGCACCACTGTAATAACAAAATAAGCCAATTGCCATTTCCTGACCCCACATATGCTGCCTGGAGCATCAATTTTCCTACTTGAAGGTGTCCCTCTGGCACTTAGATTCTGATGTTTCTCTGAGGCAGATGCTGGAGATAGCCTGCAGTTAGAGCTGAAAGCACATTACTGTTTCAGAGAGGTTTGTGAAGTCAAACTTCAACAGAACTCCGTGCTTAAATTCTCAAGACAAATCAGCAAACAAAGCAACCTAGTTTGCATGATCCTGAAGATCAGAGAAGCTTGTGTTGGGACACTCAGAACGTTTCAGTAGTTAAATATATTTCCTCTTCTAGTCATGACTTCTAGTCATGCGTTATTTCTGACACCTCTTTCTATCCTCAAAATCTCCCTTTTTTCAGCAATGATTGCAATAAATCATCCATCTAGGATTTTGCTGGAGCCAAGGGAAGGTAGATGGGAGAAAGGAAGTCAAGGAGTGATTTCAAAGTGATCATGGTGGTAGATTAAACACCTCTCTCTCTGGCTCACTTATTCTTCCCTGCAAAGCCTGGCTTTCACATTAGCAAATACATAAAAATCACAGGTTTAGGAAATATATGAAATACGTTTGCCATATACACACTGCAGTTAGATTAACACTGACTTGCTTTAGTGTATTGGGTGGCATTAGTGGATCTTCTTTAGTCATAAATCCCTTGTGTATTGCACCACAAGCTTGCATTGGCTGTGGGAATCCAAAATACTGTAGACAAAAGGCTAATGTAGAATCTCTTTCAGCATTTAGTCAAGAGTATATTTGGTGCCTCTTTCATTCTACTTCTCTCTCTCTCTCTCTCTCTCTCTCTCTCTCTCTCTCTCTCTCTGTGTGTGTGTGTGTGTGTGTGTGTGTGTGTGTGTGTGTGCGCGCTTTAGAAGACAAAGCCACCCAATAAGTAATCAAGGGTTGCCAAGACACAAGGGTTGCTGGTGTCCAACACTGAAAAAGAAGCCAAATAATATGTGTGGAGTAGGAAGGAAGAGCAAGATTTGAGACAGACACTACGATACCTTCCAGGCTGTAGACAATTTATTAAGTCAAGTTCAGGAGCCAGACTGTGATCTCGTATGTCCCACCAAGCCTGATGTTCCGAGTAATAGAGTTCCTTGACGGGATAGTTGTCTGAAGACATGATATTTTGCTGCTCACCATCTTGTTAATTGTCATTCATTGGTTTTCTGGCGAACCTGGGCAGATCATGAGATTATGAGAGACAAAGGCAACAGTTATTTGGTACAGTCTTGATATCTGTGTCAGAATCCACATCTGGTTTCCCTCCAGGTCCAAGGGGAGCAGAATAACTGAGAATTTAGACTGGTATTAAAGATACGTCTAAAGGAAAAAGAAAGAATAAGAAAGATAATACGCTCTTGATCACATCTTGTTGACCAGAGCTTCGGAAAGATTGAGGTTCTCAGAGTTTTGAAAAAGATTTGCACTACAGTTTTCAGGATCTCCAGCCAGCATGACTCCTGGCTAGGGGATTCTGGAAGCTGTAGTCAAAAATGTCATTTTTCTATTTTCTGCTGTTAAGCAATCAGTGCAGCAGAGGTTTTCTCTTGCCACTGACAAGGTTCCTGAGACACTGGAGCCAAAAGAGGGGGAGAAAGGTCTCCAGTCTGCTTAATTTGCAAAATGTGGTAGAAAGGGGTGTATGAGAAGAAACAGTATCTGAATTCACTTTTGGATTAGTTATCCAAATTTGAAACCTGGTCATTAGAAATCCTGCTGCCCTAAACATGTTTGCAAGAGACTGGGTGCTACTGAACATGGTGGAAGCTACTTCTAAGTAAATATGCCTAGGATTGTGCTGAAAATTAATATATTTTTTTCCATCCCGTTTAAATAATAATGATTTTTTAAAAAAAAAAAAATCCAGAATTTACAGCACAGAAAATAGAGGAACAATTCCAGTAGACAGTATTATTTATTGATTATATCTCATCTTTTTCTCATGTGGGACCCAAGGCAGCTAACAACATATGTTTAAAAACAGATTCACCAAAAACCCCACAACAAATTACAATATTACAACAGTACTTTAAAAAGTATCAGAGTAAAACAAATATATAAATGATACAGTTTAAAGCCATTCAAAACTAGTTTACACTGATTACAAACAACAGCAGCAAAACAACACCCATCATTAAGAGGTCCTTATCCATGGCTACCAGCCATCTAAAGAAAAAAAATATTTTGGCCTGCCAGCAAAAGGACAGCAGTTCTACAGCCTGGGCAGAACTACCAAGAAGACATTCAGTCTTGTTCTCTCCAAATGTGCCTGTAAGGGTAGTAAGACAGAAAGAAAAGCCTCTTCTGGAGATCTTCAGCCCTGAGTGGGCTCACAGAAGGATGAAACAACCCTTCAGGTAGGCCAGACCCCATCTGTATAAGGTTTTATAGGCTGTAGCAAGTGCTTTGAATTGTTCATGGAGACAGACTGTTAGCCAGTGAACCTGTTGCAGACTCTTTGACCTGGCCATCAAGGGTCAGGGCTGAATCTGGAGTATCTGGAGCAAGCCGTATACCTGAGTTTTCAGGGGTAATGTAATCTCATCCAGTACATGCTGAATCTCTATATCCTATTTTGCCTTTTGACAATTACTCTAATACATTACTGACATGACTCATGTTTAAAATGTAGACAATTTCCTGACATTTGAATGGAAAGTAGAGTCGGCACTGTCTGCATACAACCCCAAACCTTTGGATGACCTCTCCCAACAGCTTTATGTATATTTTCAATAGTATTTGTTAATTTATTTCATTTAAACTATTTTTTTAACCTGCCTTTCTCCTTCAAAAAAAAAAAAAAGACCCAAAGTGCTTACAATAATTAAAAGACAATATTTAAGCTAATAGAAGTGAATATCCAGTGCTAAAAGGATCAATGAATACAATACCAAAAAACATAAGCAACACCAAAATACATTCAATATAGTAAAGTACAACAACCCATTTTAAAAATGGGTTGTTGTACTTCCCACTCAGGGAAAGCTTGCCTGAAAAGAGAAAGGTCTTTGCATGCTTGCGGAAGGACAGTAAAGATGGGACCAGCTTCCTATGAGAGGGAGTTATAGAATCTGGGGGCAGCAACAGAGAACGCCCTCTCCCCTGTCTCCATCAAACATGCTTTTGAAGGTGGCAGGACTGAGAGGAGGACTGAGGAGAGAACAGAACTCTGTGGGACCCCACAGACCAACAGTCCCCCAGTATTAACCCAAAAGGATACCATGGTTGATAGTATCAACATTTGTATTTATAGTCAGTATTTGTATACATACTTACTCTTTTTAGCTTTAAATGCTATCTTCTAATGATGTCAGCTGGTTCCTTTTTAAGGAGAAAGATGGGGTTAAAATATTATAAATAAATAAATAAACAAATATTCAAAGCTGTCAAGCTACAAAGGCATAATCGTCTGTTCAATTCTTGGTGAAAATGGCCACTAAGATGATCAAAGGTGTCTCTGTACCATAACAAGGCCTGAAGTCAGCTTGAAATGGATCTAGATAATCTGTCTCATCCAGGAACTCTTGGAGCTGAAAAGCCACTGCATGCTCCAGTATCTTCTGAAGAAAGGTATGCTGGAGATTGGCCAAAAATTGTCCAGTATGCTGGTATTCAAGGTCCCTTTTTTTTCAAGAATGGTTGTGCTAATGCCTGTCCAAGACACCATTTCACATCTCTTATATCAAAATCTCCTTCACAATCTCAAGCACCTCTAATGCTCAAAAGTATTGATATTCAAAATTTTGCTTCTGATGCATTTCAGATTTGGTTGTATTTTCATGAAACATGCATGGCTAAATAGAAGTTGATTGGGAACAACGTCAATGCCAACTCTGTGCCTTCTATTTTCATCATTCATTGAAGACGTTTTTTTTTTCTGTTCTCTTTCCAGCCCACATGCTCTTCTAGCATCCTTTTCTTTGTGTTTCCAGATAGATGGTAAATATTAGGTAAGAAAAGTACATATTAGCCAGAACCACCATTGAGAGGCAATCAGTGAATCAGTGATTCCTTTACTTCAGAATTTGTGGGAGAAGAAAAGATTATAAAACTAGACTTTTGTTTTCCCAAGGTTAAATGCTAGCATGGCATAGAAGAATGGTTGGTTTTCCCACTCATTTGGACCTGAAGTGTCCCAGCCTTCAGTGCTACTTCATTCTCTAGCTGATGACTCGGTTTCACTTATTCCTGAAAAAAGCAAATCTGGCTCTTTTCAGAACCAACATGATGTATCATTCCAAATAAAAACATGTCTCTTAGATATGTGGGAGATGCTCTCAGGGCATTAAAATGTATTTCTGTCACAGTCGTTGGACTGCAAACTGCTTAGTCGCCTGAGCAACTGAACCTTTCATTCCATGACAGCAACTCAGCCAACTTAGAGTCCTCATCACCACAAATATAATAGAAAAATCAGGGAAATAAAACAGGCGTAAAGCATGGACAGCTAAGGGCCCCTTGGTTTTAACAACTTACGACTTTTTCGGACCTATTTCAAGAAAATCCAGAGTTTCACATGTTTGCTGATGAGAATACATGTATTTAATGATAGTCTTCCCAGTTCATTTCAGTAGAAAACATAACTCCATACTCAAAAAGTAGTGCATGCACAGATTTTATTTCTCTACAGAAATGAGGCTATTCTTGCTTGGGGAAAGGCACCCACTGGACACTGAAGCCTATGCACTGGGAAGTGACTCCTGGATTACTGCAATGTACCAGTGGTGATTGTGGGGCAATATGACTTCCAGAAGGAAAACATAATACATGGTGCCAGGAGTGACGAAAAACCATCACTGTCATTAGCCAACTTCACCTGAATCTTGAATGTAATGAATAGAAACCAAATTATGAAACTGACTGATTTTGTCTGAACCATTCCACTCAAAGAGAAACAAACCATTCTTTTCAAGAAGGATGAATTTGTGAAGCGGGCTGCAGTCTGTGAAAGCAAATGTGTATGTAAAATTTCTATATCCTGCCAACCTGTATGAAAAGGAAAATGGAAATATTATCTTAAATTAATAACCACTGCCATCTCCCCACTCCTTCATTTATCCAAGATGGAGAGAGCCCATCTTTTCCAACTGAAAGGTGTGTTCTGTTTCTCCAATACACAATGGAGAATGCCAAAGCTTCCTCCACCCTCCTCACCTTATTGGAAAACTCTCTGGTACGTGAACTAAGTAGAAGAATGTTATCAGGCGGGATTACTTCTTAGAAGGAAGTAAAATGTATTGTTTTAAAAGAAAATCATATAACTATCTCAACAAGTCAATGCAAGATAGAAAAATCACAGGAAGAGGTCTCTGGGCAGAGCTTAACATCCACAAGGATTGTAAGAACCATGAAAATACATGTGGGCATTGTGGATGGTCAGTGCAGCCAAACAAAATCAGAATCCCTAACACATCCAGTGTAACAGCACTGCTTCTAATCAAAGCATCTCATGTTCCCTCACCTCCCATTGTTCTGGGGATCAACTCTCCCTCAAATGTCAACTGGAGAGAGGAAGGTCCAACAGAGAACAAAGGAAGCTTTTGCTGGATTTTTTTTCAAAAAAATCCCACAATCAGTCTGATCGACCGATACATGCCAAAAATCAGTAGCATCATTATTGATGTCAAAACTGTCTTTCTTTGGATGCAAACCATTTCCAAGTTTGCCAACTATGCATTTTGTAAGCCTACATATTAGGACACTCAGTATATGCTGCTGCTTAATGACAGGGATGGATACTCTGCCAGGACAGCATACAAAAACTTGTTCATATATAAGGAGTCACACGATCCTATTTTGGTTTTATTGCAACACTTGTAAACTTAAGAAGGATTGTATATGTTGTTCAGATTTCAACTTTATCTTCTTGAGCATAACATTTTTTAAAGAACTCAGAAATGGATCTAAAGTCTACAACAATGTAACCAGTGGCAGTTGTTTACTCCAATTTCAGGGGTGCTGTGAATTCATTCCAGGTTTTTATCTGCACTTTACCAAAGTCATCCCAGATGCTGAATCTATTTTGGGCGAGTTGTTTGGTACCTTGGATAGTTCCTGTTAAATGCACACCAAAAGCTGTAGCACAGCACCCTCTAAACTGGGATCACCAGCTGCCATGGAATCTAGTTAAAAACTCCATGGCATTATGCTTGCTAAATCAACCTTCTCTATGTTCAATCACTAAAATCTTCATCTCTATGTCTTTATAATCAACTGAAGTGAAAACCCTTCTAGGATGGAGCAAATACTATTAAATCAGGCGTTGTTGGTATCAACTTCCATGTCTCAGAGACCGAGCTTTTGTTCCAAACCCTCTGTTGCATAGATGGGTTATATTAGGCCTGGCATGTAGTATATCTCTGGGCAGTGTGTGGCTGTCTAGATATGACTAGCGAGTACAATCAACGGAGAGGAAGGATGGGCACTGCAGGTCAGTCATATTTGAATGCTCATATGTTTGTTGTAAGATGTCATTTACAAGCAGCAGAATAAAGTGCACAACGGCACTTCTAGAATTGAACACCTCCTATGGGCACAATCTTAGCTAGTCAAGATGGCTGAGTTGATGTTAGGACAACTGAATTTCTGTGGAACTCTTGCAGCTGCCGGCCTAAAGATACTGGAGATTACTTTGATCCTGCCCTAGCCTTGTGTTGGCATCATGGCTGTGAGTCTGGGATGAGGCAGATTTGGATCTGACATAACTCAGCTCCTCCCTTTCTCTCCCCCTCCCTGCCCCACTTGTCTCTTCTTCTGGCTGATCTCAGCCAGCACAGTGATTGTACCAGCACAGCTGAGATTGTCCATCACAAGGTGGGTTTGCCGGCACAAGATACTTCTGTCCATTCCAAACCTAGCATACAGATCTCCGAATTTGGTTTGCACTGTAATTTAAGTAGCAACCCTATGTTATTAACCATGATCATGCCCCGTGAAAAAGGCAGACAAACCACATGCAGCTGCATATAAGAAGGAGGAGGTCCCTCTGGCTGCACAAGGCAATGAAGAAACTGCAGGAAAAGGAGCTATTTTACCTTTGTCATCCTGGTATCCTTCTGCTCAAAATCTTCTCAACTGCCTTTTGCCTTGCACTGCAAGGATCATACGGATCAGGGCAATGAAGAGTTTTTGCTGTCTGAGGCAAAGCACAAGGTGGTGTTCTCCCTCTGCCACATACAGAAGCTGGTGAGAAAGGCTTTAGAATTTAGGGATGGGCAAATCTGCCAATTTATGTTTCGCATTATTCCTTACTTTTCCAGTTTTAACTTTGATTCATCCCTATGAATGTTTTTTAAAAACAAAAAACAAAACCCATGCATTTTCAGTTACTTTTTTTTTCAACATGTAGAATTTTGTACGCCACTGACCCTGTATATGTATTTTTTTTCAAGTGACTTTTTTGATATCGTGTTGTTTTCACTAATATGTAATTTTTTGTGTGTGCATTCATAATTCCCTAACATTTGTGTGCATTTTAGGACGGGAGAAGTGCATCACCTGAGTTAGAGAAATGCAAAATGTTGAAGAGTAACCATGTTTGGGTTCACATACTGCTTCAACATTCTTGTTGAAATGTAAACCGAGGTAATAATTTCCCATTCCTCATGGAACCCACTTCAGCTCTGGTGATGGAGCAGTGGCTGCAGGTTGTAGCAAGCCAGCGAGGGAGCACGAGGGGAACTAGGTGTGTTATACAGTTCACAACCAGCTCTGTCCACCAATTCCTTCCTGCTGCTCATTGTTCCATACATGTGTCACAGCTCTGTATGATGGTAACACTGATCTTGAATAGTAAGCCTGCAGCACTCTTAAGGGCTCAATAGGGAAATAATATTTTGGAAGCATTGTTGTGCAAATAACAGCGTTTCCTGTAAGCTCATGACAGGAGCAGGGGCATCTCATAACTCTGTTCCTGCTCAGCCACGACACTTCTCTTATATGAAGTACTTTCCCTCAGCCCAATCTATTTCGCAGGGCTGTTGTGATGATAACATATGGGTAGGGGGTCTTGTACATCACAACATCTCCCTTGCAGGAATGCGCACCAAAACCTGAGTAATGATTCCCATGTTCCTGTTTGGAAATGATGCTTGTCTTGATGGGCCCTTTGTACATTCGCAGGCCTAGGCAGCTTCCCAATACGAGGCCTGCCGTGTACTGCTGGGCCTGATAAGACCTGACATGGCCTCTGGGTATTTGGATTTCCATAAGAAAATACACTAAAACAGCATTTCTATCTCCTGAAATTACAACTGAAACTACAAATTATCAGTGCCTGGACATGTTCTCACAGATCAAACTGTAATAGAGATTAGTTCATGTTAGATAAGTTTTCCAGGTGGGGTTGGAAATTCTTTAATTTTTTTTTGAACAGGACTGTGCCATACAGTTCTATCACAGAACAGTGAAATGTAAGTTGGTTTATGTTTACCCTGCTATTCAATTTATTTGATTGTCACCTTTAAATATCCCATTTCAGTAAAGAGCCTATACCAGACATTCTCACATTTCCCTTACTCTCACCTTTCTCCAAGCCTTCTGTGACCTGCTGTGGCACTCAAAAAACACTGAAACCACCGTAGTCAGTTAGGTAAACCACCCACCGACCCATTATATTCATGGAATTCACAACAAGGAGGGAAGGAAACCTTTAGTAGAGTAGTCAGTGGATATTTAATACACAGGGTCCATACACTTAATAACTAAGAGAGATAATGGAAGAAGATCTAAGGAAGAAGAAGCAGGCAGGCTACCTGAGGTTGACTGAACAGTGACTGAGAATGTAAAGCAGAGGTAGAGAACAGTGGACCTCTATATGTTATTGGCTTGCTACTCTTCAAATCCCTTACCATTTGGATATATTGCCCAGTGCTTCTAGGAGCTGAAGGCCATTTATTCTTAAATGAGATTTATGTGATTTCCCTACCTGCAGCTTCATGTAATATATTCCAGGCAATGTCTGATCATATCAGTTGCTGTTGGCCCAGTAGACCAGACCTTAGTAGGTTTGTGAACAGGGTTATGTTAAGAAGAGTAAGTCAGCTCATCTTTCTTACTTATCATATGCCAGAGTATTCACTCTTGATTTCCAAACATCCTTACATCGTGTTTGTTGACACGCCTAATTGAAGGGACAATCCCACTCAACAGGGTTGTGCAGAAAAAATCAGATAACGAATTTAGGAATGACTAACATGGTACAGAAGAAAGAAGCAGGATGCTAGTTGTCACTTCTAGTGACATAAAGTAAATTGCTTTCATGTGACATTAAGTTGCCCTCAACGTATGGTGACACCATGAATGAGCACGCCCCAAAATTTCCTATCCTCAACAGCTCTGCTCCATTCTTGTAAATAAAGCTCTGTAGCTTCCTTTAGGAAGTCAAACCATGCCATATTTGGTTTTCTTCTTTCTCAGGTGTCTTCAACTTTTCCCAGCATTATTGGCTTTTCCAGAGAATCTTGTCTTCTCCTGACAGCTTTCTTTACTGTCTTTGCTTTCATACACATACATGGTGATCAGAAACAAAATAGTGTGGATGATCTCAGTCTTTGTCTCCTTCCATTTGATTATCTTTTCTAGCTCCTTCACTGTTGCCCGTCTGAGTCTCAGTCTTTTTCTGATTTCTTGTCTACATTCTCCATCTAGATTGCTGATTGAACCAAGGTATACAAAATCTTTAACTATTTCACTTTTTTCATTATCAATGTTAACATTGTGCAATTTTTCTGTTGTTGTGATCTTTTTATGCTTAATGTTCAACTGCAGTTCTGCTTTGGCACTTTCTTCTTTCACTTTCCCTAAAAGTCATTTCATGTCATTGTGGCTTTCTGCCAGTAAGATGGTGTCATTTGTGTACCTTAAATTATTTATGTTTCTTTTGTCAATTTTCACTCCTCCTTCACCAGAATCTAGTCTGTCTTTCTGTATGATATGAATATGAAATTCTATCTCCCATTTTTTGTCCCAAAATAGCTTCTTGTCCACAGTAGAAGTTACACATAAGGACAATCGAGTGCTGACATGCACCCATTTATTTCAGAACAAGCTGTGGTTTCTCTTGATTTACGTAGTCAAGTCAATTACATAGACATCTTCAGAGGACAGGAGTTAGAACTCTGTCTGAATACAGACAGAGTTCTAACTCCTGTCCTCTGAAGATGCCGGCCACAGAGACTGGTGAAATGTTAGAAAGAAAAACCTCCAGAACACGGCCAAACAGCCCCAAAAAACCTACAACAACTATTGGATCCCGGCTGTGAAAGCCTTCGAGAATACATTGTTTCCAGTCTATTTTGTTTTCCATATTTGTTGGTGTATTTCTTGTTAGGATTTTGACAGGTCCAGTCTCTGTGGTTTGAGATAGTTCTATCTGTATCCTTTATCTTTGGTGATTTATTTCTCCCTAGTGCTCTCAGAGCAGCTTTCACTTCACTTTTTGAAACTGCAGGTTCTTTATCATTGGATTCATCTTGAAAGAAGTCTGTCATCCTCTTATCTCTTCTGCATAGACCTTAACTATACAGTTTATATCTTTTAAGTTTATAGTTCCCTTTTGTTCTTTCAGCATTCCTAATATAGGATTAAATTTTCTTTGGATTTCTTGGATCTTCTGTAAGATATCCCTTGTTTTCCCCGTCTTGTTTTTCTCATCTATTTCTTTGTCTTGGTTGTTGTAGTAGATCTCTTTGTTTCTACGTACATGATGATTGCTGAACAACTTGACTCAGGGTTCTGACCCTATTTCTTTCACCTTTTACTTTTGATTCTTGTCTGTCCTTTACTATTTTAAGTGTTACTTTCATCATTCATCTAGGCTTTTATTTTCTTTTTACTACAGGAATCATCTTTTTGCATTCTTCCTTAATACTATCTCTAGTTTCAATTCACAGTTCTTTTTCTCACAGTCAATTTAGTAATGCAGATCTGTTCCTTATGTGGACTTTAACTTAATCAGAAATGTTGTTTGAGTTAGAAATTAGCAGTCCATAAAGATGCTTGAGAGGGGGACACCACACTTGGAAACATTATTTTATTATGCATGCACTTTTACAAATACCTGTATTCCTACTGCAAAAACCACTTGAGTATGATTCAGTGTGGTACACACAAGGGCATTAAACTGAGGAGTAATTAATTAATAGCACTAAATTGCCAAGCACAGTATTAATTTAATTTTTACAACAGCTCTGCCAGATTTGTACTTGGCACAATTTTTTAAAGCACAAAATTAGCTGTCTACATTTTGTTCATATAATTTTCTTTTTTCATCTTGATACTATCCTCCTTTTCTCCTGTCCCAACCGCTCTCCTCACAAGTTTGGACCATAAGTACTCCAATTCAGTAAAGAGCAATATGTTTGCCTCGTCTATCAATCTGTCTGTCTGTCCGTCTGTCCGTCTATCCATCTATCGAAAATATTTATCCCACATTTCTCCTTAAAAGGACTCAAGGTGGCTCACAGTAACTCAAAGACAATATTGAAAAGCTGAAAATAATGAATATACAAAATAAAAAAGAATTAAACAAGTATTATATTAAAAACTGTGAACAAAATCAATAATAAACGTATATTTAGAAACAACAAAGCACAACAATCCCATTTAAAAAAACCCTCTCAGACTGTCAACCACATAGGAAAAGCCTGCCTGAAAAAAAAAGGTCTGTGCCTGCTTGTAGAGAGACAGCAAAGACGGGGCCAGTCTAGCTTCCCATGGGAGGGAGTCTGGGAGCAGCAACAGAGAAGGCCCTCTCCTGTGTCACCACCAAGTGTCCCTGTGAGGGTAGTGAGACAGAGAGAAAGGCCTCGCCTGATGTTCTTAATTCCAGAACAGGCTCATATAGGGAGATGTGGTCTTTACGTAATAGTTTCTAGTGCAGGATGTTTACCATTTAATGTGGTATTCTCTGTTCTTCGCTCCGTGACAGAGGGCCTACGGCACAATGAAAATTTATGCATGTTTAGTACTACAGTTGCAGCGGAGCTCACTTCTGGGAACCTATCCTTAAGGAATGATTGATACATGGGGACAGCTTCAGGTCTCTCTAAATGATCTGAAAATATGATAACATTCTACAAAAAAAAAGGTAATAGTTTAAAAGGCTGTGGGGAGATGTCTAGAAAGAAACCTTCAGAGCATGGGTGCAAGTGTCAAGCACTATTCTTCCATTAGACAATGCTCAAAGTTTCCCCTAGATCTCCAGGCAGGTTAGAAGGTAAACAGAAGCCCAACGGTGTAGTGCTAGTGTTTGAAGAGGCCTCCAAAGACTGAATTCACTGTCCACTGTAAGAAAAAGAGATTGACAGGTATCAGTTAAGAATAATGAACAATTTCATGAATCAATGAAAAGGAGTAACTTTCCAACTAATGAAAGAACAGTTAAACATGTCACACTGTGAGACTACTTCAATCCAACAAGATCTCTGATGTTACATAAAGTCTGAAATCATCATAACATTGACTCATCAGCTATGTAAAAGGGTGCTGGTTTATTATTACCTTATAATAGGCTAGAACATACACTGAGAAAGCTGCCGTCAAAAAGAGTCAGCAGGAAGAACAATCCCATTTTACCTTGTGCAGGGCAGAATGTTTGCGTAAAGCAGGGGTGGAAGTTACGCTATCGTATATGCCTGCAGCCGACAATACACTAGTTGATCAATGGGTTATAAGAATTTTGAGATCACAAAGGCTCAAGTGTGCATTTTATTGCTAATATCACATAATGCAGACTAAGAAGGTTTAAAGGTCTGTGTCATAAATATTGATGTTTAAAAGTAGTCTGTATGCAAACTCTTAGGGCAACCTTCACCAATCAGCCTCCCTCAAACAAATTAGATTCCAGCGCTCATGGGGATGCTGATTTAGGATTATGTGAATTGTTGTCCAACAGATATGGACGTCACTAGGGTGGAGAAGCTCTGTCTACTGTATATACCTTGGTTATAGAGATATAGAGATGGTATATACTATTAAATCACATTATATATCACCTCTATACTGTATGTCTATATCAATTTGCCAAAAATTTGAAATAAATATTATAAAATCCCCAAGCCCTAACGGCTACCAATGCGTGCACGCGCGCGCGCGCACACACACACACACACACACACACACACACACACACACACACACAAAATGTTATACACATACACACAAAAATGTTATACACACAAACCAATAATATTTATTCTGGGGAGTGGAAGGTAGGAGTACATGTTTAACTGTAGTATCTGCCTCCTTTCTTCTTCCATTCTTTGAGGATAAAGAGGAGAGAATCCTTAATTCACATTCTGCAGAAGATTAGAGTGGGGTCAAATGGGGAAACTGATTTGCAAAGCATCTCTACACCAATTAAAGTAAGTATTTTAGCAGGTCCTCAAAATGGAATGAGTATCTTCTTTCAGGAGTGAGAAAAATGCCCCAAGACCAGGACAATGAAGTCACTGCTCCTTATTTTGCCAGCACAATCAAGTCCCTAGATGGCAAAAAAAAAGAAAGAAAAGAAAAAAAAGACTGAAGTGCAGAAATGCAACAAAGAATGTTGGCCCAGATGTGCAGTGAGGTCTGCATCAGAATGCACATCCAAGCATGAATGTCATCTATTCATGCTCTGTTTGGATGTTATTTGATGCCTATATTATGAGGTCTGAAAAAGCCTTTGGATGAACAACCATACATTTTTGTTAGGGATGTACAGAAGGCCTATAACCCAGTCTATGTCCAAATGAAGTTTGACAGGTGGCTAGTCCACTGTGTGCCCTTCTGATGCATAGTTCTTGTATGGGTCTGTGGTGTTTTTTGATCTATGAGAGAGAGAAAAAAAAACATTCCTACTATGGCCGTGACTTGAGGTGTGATGTTGTGTGGATACACAGCACCATCTGTTTTAGGGATGTGGAAGATAGGAAGCTTTTACTTCTGTCCCCACACAGCCTTTTAGCAATTATGCAAAAGTCAGCTGACAGTAAAATTTATACTACCAGAAAGAATGTGGGGAAAGTCAGAAATCTGGGAGAGAGAAAAATAAGCCCTAGTGCACTAATTCTGACCTAGCTAATTTAAAGCCCATACTGGACAAATATGACCATTCATTCCCAGTTATATGCGCAATTCTAATAGTAAACTGGTTAGTAAACGAAACTAGATGAGACAGGAGAAAGTTCTAGAAAGCAAATCTCAGCTAACAACAACAAACAAATGAAAGCTTTTGATTGGGAAGCCAAGGAAACAAACTTAATGGGAAGTGTGATAGTGCCAAACTCTGCCTTCTGTAACAAACAGCAGCAAAAAGACTTGTGGATGGAAGGGAGGAAATCCTGGTGACATCACCAGCATTTTGAGAAACAAATGCTCCTTCTAGACAGCCCAAATCCACTGTTCCTGGTCTACTTTTCCAGAGCGAATTTTTACCATGTGAATAAACTTCCTAAACCCATTTGACCTCTGTGTATCTACTGCAGATATCCATGCCTTAGAATAATTTCAAAGCTTTCCTTTTTTTTACTATATGGCTAGAAGTTTTGTTATTATATTATCACTCAAACAATTACTACATCATCTATCTTCAAATTTATCTCTCTTTTTGTCTCTCCTTTTCATCCTCTTCTTCTTGGTCCTAGTCTTCTTTCTTTTTTTAAATTCTACTTTTATGATGACAACATATAACTCTGCTCTTTTGATCAATTTTGGCCCTTGTTTTTCTACTAACTACTCCCAACGTTTTCCTCCCTTCGAATAGACATCTTCTTGGTAGCTAAACTTATTCAGAATCAAGAATTTGTCCTGCTCACCTGCTTCTGCGTTTCTGTACCTGGATCTTAGAAAAGTTATCTTTTTAAATCACACCTTCCAGAATTCCCCAGTAAGCACAGCCTTTTGAACTGTCCTCCCAAAAGCAACTTTTCTGAGCAATTTTTGTACCATTTCTCTCACCCACATAAGAAACATTTCTCCAGTCTCCCCGGCTAAAAAATCCTGAAGTCTTCTACTACCCATGCTAGTAATCACTTCTTTCTTTGTATTAAAATCTTGCCATTTAAAAATTAGTTAAAATTGTTATTTTGTTTTTCTTTTGCTGCAAAGATCCTTTGCTTTCTTTCTCTTTCTAAGCACAGTTTGGCAATTCTTTTGTTTCCTATTTTTCATTTATATGTTTCATTCACATTTATTATCAACACTGCTACTTGTCCTGTACCCCATAACTTATGTTGTCCATTTTCCTCTTTTCTTATACTCATTCTATTGGTTTCCTTCCATTTGTTCCTCAAAGGAAATGCTGCTATTTTGGGGGGCAGATTCCTATTAGTATTCCCAGCTAGAAAAGATCCACTCAGAACATAAAAAGAGTCCTGCTGGATCAGGCCAAGGCCCCATCTAGTCCAGCCTCCTGTGTCTCACAGTGGCCCCACCAGATGCCTTTGGGAGCATACAAGACAACTAGATACCTGTCTCCTGATATCCCTTCCCTGCATCTGGCATTTGAAGGTACCTTCCTTTTAAGCCTGGAGATTATACATTCCCATCATGGCTTGTAACCTACAATGGACTTTTCCTCCAGAAATTTGTCAAATCCCCTTTTAAAGGCATCTAGGCCAGATGCCATCACCACATCCTGTGGCAAGCAGCTCCACAGACTAACAACATACTGGATAAATAAATATTTTCTTTTGTCTGTTCTCACTCTACCAACACTCAATTTGGTATTGTGTGAGAGGGAAAAGAGTTCCCCTCTATGCATAATTTTATATGTCTCAATCATGTCCCCCCGGCACCTTTTCTCTAGACTCAAGAACCCCAAATGCTGTAGCCTTTCCTCATAAGGGAGGTGCCCCAACCCAGACATCATTTTAGTCTCTCTTTTCTGCACCTTTCGGGTTCCACTATGTCTTTTTTGAGGTGTGGCGACCAGAACTGTACATAATACTCCAGGCGTGGCCTTACCAGCATTTTGGACAAGGGCATTATAAAGTTGGCTGTTTTATTTTCAATCCCCATTTTAATAATCCTTAGCATGGAACTGGGCTTCTTCACTGCTGCCATACACTGGGTTGACACTTTCATTGAGCTGTCCACTGGCACACCAAGATCTCTTTCCTGATCCATCAAATACAGCTCAAAACCCGTCAGCTGAAAAGTTTTGATTCCCCCCCCCCAATATGCATTACTTTACATTTTCTTATATTGAAATGCATTTGCTATTTTGCCGCCCATTCTCCCAGTTAGGAGAGATCCTTCTGCAGCGCTTCACGATCCCTTCCGGTTTTCACCACCTGGAAAAGTTTTGTGTCATCTGCAAACTTGGCCAACTCACTGCTTATCCTTGTCTCCAGATCATTTATGAACAGGCTGAAAAGCACCGGTCCCAGCACAGATCCCTGGGGCACACCACTCTTCACCTCTCTCCATTGTGAAAACTGCCCATTGACACCTACTCTCTGTTTCCTGGTTCTCAATTAATTCTCCATCCATAAGAGAACCTCCCTCTTGTCCCCTGACTGCAGAGTTTTCTCAGCTGCCTTTGGTGAGTGACCACGTCAAATGTCTTCTGAAAATCCAGATAGACAATACCCACTGGTTCACCTGCATCCACATGCCTGTTGACATTTTCAAGGAATTCTAAAAGGTTTGTGAGGCAAGACTTACCCTTACAGAATTACATCATGGATGAAGGGCAGTCATCCAACCTGGTATTCATCAACAGCACCGTGTGGCTCAAGGGCTTGCTGGTATGGTCACCCGATACCATCTGGTTGAGGGTAGGACTAGAAGAGAGGATAGATGCAAGATATCTAACCTCTCTTTTTCTATATGGGCATGTTCTACCCCCAACACCATTCCTTCCCCTACCCAGCACCACCTCAATGGCTGCCCCCTCCAATGCCTTCCTCACTTCCTGCTCCCTCAGATCCACTGTGGGTCTCTACGTACATAAGCTGATGGCAATTGATAATCACAATAAAAACCCTTTCTAAGGCCCCTTTACCCCCCCCCCCGAGCCAGGTGGCTGATATTGAGGAGGGGGTGGGGCAGCCAGAGGCAGCAAGGGCCCAGTCCTGCAAGGCCAAGGGAGTCCAAGCCAACCCCCCCTCCCAGGAAGGCTGGCAACTGGCAGCAGCATAGCCACACTGTCTCTCACTCAATGCCTGAGGGACGGCAGATGATGGAGACTCCCCCCGAAAGCAGGAATGTTGGTCCGGCATGACATATTCCAGTGAACAGCTTGTGCCTAATCTTTGTTTTCTTTCCCCCTTTTCTTTACTCCTTGACTGAGTCTTTATTTGATCTAGCACCCACTTATTTGCCATTCTGGGATGGGTTCTGATATACCAAAATGCCTATAGGAACATACTTTATTACAGAGAGCAATCTTGGTGAGACCCTGCTCTTTGCACAGAAAGAAAACTATTCAATTGTAAGAAATACAATGTGATTAGAAAAAATGAAAGAAGATCCTGGCTTCAGTCAATGAAGGGCCAGAACCCACAGTAAGACAAATGAGTATTTCCTCCTCAAACAACGTTATATCTTGAGACCAGCAAGTCACCTGAAACATCAGGCATGCTATCTCCTGGTTAACCAGTGACAAAACCAGGCTAATTTGTGAAACATGGATTAAAGCAACCTTGTGTTAAAATAATCAGAGAGCTTTCTCTTCTTAAAAGAGCCCTGCTTTTTGCTGACATGTTAACTGCATTGTTTAGTTTGGCCCTAAGGTGGAGATGCAGTGAGCCATGGCTGCTCACACCTTCACAGGACAAACCTGAGGTGTCTTCAGTCCAAGGCTAGAGGCCCTCTGGAAGAGAAGAAGGACAGAAGGTCAGTGACCTTAAGAGCATTATCATTTTAGGATGGGAAAGGTCAGCACAAGTTCAACATAGTAAAGGATGGTCTAGAAGACGAACAGAACTCTCTGTTCCACACCTCTCTATGTGTCATATGAATCCTCAATGCACCCTTTTACTGAAAATGCCATTTGACCAAATTCCAGGAGGCAGTGGAAGACAGGAGGGCCTGGTGTGGTCTGATCCATGGAGTCGCAAAGATTTGGATATGACTTAGCAACTAAACAACAACAACTGAAAATGCCTCTGACATTTTGTGTCCCTTGTCCTTTCTCTGTGGTCTTCTATAATCTTTTTAGAGGAGAGTTTGTTCTCCTTAACACAAAAGTTGTACCAGTATTTCTCAAAATCCATATCCTCTTTTGAGAAACAAAAAAAATCTTATTCATGCCTTCGAAACCTCCCCACTCCCAGGAATCATGTTTGAAGTTAGAAATGTCACAGCTAAAACCAAATCAAAATATTTGTGTATTTGGTAAGGGAATATTTATTTCAATATTCAGTTGTTTCAAATCAATATTCAGATGTTTCAAATCATCAAATCATATCATAAGAGATAAAGAATATAAAGGAAAAAGAGTAGGCAAACTACTGCATGTCACAGAATGAGACAATGAATGCTTTCTGTGAATTTACAAGCAATAATTATAACATTTCACACATTTTCCAAATAAGAAAATGTATCAGATTATTGAATATGTGTTTTGAACAGCATATCCCTCCTTTGAAATCCTTACATGCTCTGCAGTGGGACGTACTCCACAATTTACAAATCACTGCATCACACACTGCCTCATGTTTTAGGACCTCATGAATTAATAAAGTGTTGTCCAAATGTTTTTGCTGACAGATATATTTGCATATTTTAGGTGAATGCCACCTCTCTTTTAAAATGGGTATGAAAATGTGATTTCCATGAAAATTTTAGTGAGGATCATTTGAAATTTCAAGCATAGAATTATCCAAACCAAATTCTGGCTAACGCTGTTGAATAACCCAGGTTGCAAAAGTCCACACCACAAATCTTGACAAATCAAAGCTTGATGACTGCATACAACTCTTTCCTACAACTTTTGTCCATAAACACAGTTAATTAGATCAGAATAGTTTGATCTAAATGAATTTAATCTACATAAAACATCTTAGCTTTATATAGTAAAAGGTTTTGTATTAATATTAGTATTTCTACTCACTGCATAGTAATTGTTTCCTTTGTATTGCCTCTGTATTACACACAGATAACGATAATAATAAATAATCATGTGCTCTCAAGTTAATGATTTAGCAACCCTTTTCAGGATTTTTCAGGTACAGAACACTCAGAAGTAGTTTAGCTTAGCTAAACTGGCATATAAATCCAATGATGCACTGGTTGAGATTAGTATATCTAGTAACAGTTTTTGAGAACTGTGCTTCGCCCCTGCCATTGGGGCCTGTACTCCAGACTATGCTATAAGACCGCAAGAGATAGAAAACTGTAGGTGTAGATGTTTGTATTTTTAGTGGGGGATTTCTAGTGGGTGGGGAGTGTTTGGGGAATGTTATGTGTGTGCATGTGTCTGGTCTCTGGGTGTCTGTGAATTTCGTTGTATGGTATACTGTGTATATACTTACAATGACAATAAATTATTATTATTATTATTATTATTATTATTATTATTATTATTATTATTATTATTATTATTATTATTATTATTATTATTTAATCAATTTATGCACCACTGATATGACTGAGAAAAAAATCCCTGGTAGATAAAAATCAGAAAGGTACAGGTAGAGGACTGATACAAAGATGAATATGATTTGCAGCTGATGATAGAAAAGGTAAAGGAACCCCTAGAACCAGAAGAGAAGAACCTCTAAGACTTTTCCTGTGCACTTCCTTGTGGAGCACAAAATAGTATAATTGACAGATTTGAGATTTTAAAGCTCCATCTGATCGAAATAAGGGCAATGAAAGGAGAACAAAACATCCATATAAAAACTCACTGGGGCACTGAAAGCTCTGAAACATTACAGCAACTGAATAATTCTAGAAATGGGGAATGTGTTGACCTAGAGCCCCAGAGCAGGAATATACATACTTTGCAATGTCAGTCAACAGTGGAATCAAATCCTATACTGAGCAAATTCATTTCTAAGGGTACTTCTAGTGGTATGACTCTCATTTTAAAATCAGCAACAACTATTCCTTTTTCCAGGACCCAGATGAGAGAATTGGATAAAAAGGAAACAGGTTCTTATGAAAAAGACCCAGAGTCTCAGAGTGGTAAGATACATATTGCACAATGTCAGGTCAGAGTGGAATCAAATCTTCTGCTAAGGATTGAAATCCTCTGTACAAAAGATGATTTCTAACGATATGACTCCCACTTTAAAATCAGGAATTACTACTCCACCTACTTGGACACAGATGAGAGAATTGGACGCAGAGGAAATTGTTTCCCCTGAGATAGTTGTTGAGATGGTAAGGTGCTCATTCAGCTCTATTCTCTGTGGTGTCCTATGTAAGTAGATGGAGTCCATCAATGGAGCTGATTGAGCTTGCAGGGGAAGATATGCCCCTATGAGTCATTTAGAGTGGGTAAACAAGCTCCAGAAAGATATAGAGCTACATCCAACTAGAGGACAGTTGTGTGCTGTCCTGATATATTGGCTCAAGGGAATAATTCTCCAACTTCTTGGGGCCTATGCTCAGTGTGGACAAATCAAGTAGGCTTTCTAGAGAGGGACAGCCCCCCTCAATTCCTGTGCTGATAAGAAAATATCCACCTCAGACCCATCCACCACTGATTGACTATCAATCCATCAACAAGACTCTCAGATGACATTTCTTTTCTGGATCATTGCAGGTTGGCAGGGCAAACTTAGGGACACTTCCTTTCTAAATTTCATCAGGGAATATGACATAGAATTCCTCCAAGAAATACTATGGGAGTTGGGAGACAGAACAGCTGGAGTTAGATGGGTTTGAAAGTTATTCATTGAAAGCTGAACCCAGTTCCAGGGGAGGTAGGTCTAAAGGTGGTCTTGGGGTGCTAATTTCTACTAAGCTTTGAACCACCCATTGTAGCCCAACCCCATTATCCAATATTGCAATTTCTTTGGTTATTGAATTTCAATCCTTCACTTTATTATTAATTAATGTTTATCTATCTCCACTCTAGCAAAAACAACAAAATAAAGACTGGTGGGCAGATTTGCAAAAATGTATTATTAGAATGACATCTTTATATCCCAAGGCATCTGAATTGTGGCAGGAGATTTTAATGCCAGAATTGGTCAAAACTATGAAGCCCTTTATCATCACTTTGGTGAACATGTTCCTGAAACAGAGATGCCACATTGAATTCTCCACAGGCAGTCTAAATATCTGCTCTGTAGGTATTCTGGACTCTGCCTTTCATGGATGATAAATGGCTTGGATCTAGTACTGTTAAATGGAGGCATGGAAGGGGATAGACCTGGGGAATATACTTTCCTGGCTGGTTGTGGTGCTTCAGCTATTGACTGTTTTATCAATTCTTATGACCTGTTAAATCTGGTGTTCATTTTTGAAGTTGGTACATGTACAGAAAGTCACCATCTCCCTCTAATTACAACCTAATCCTGACAGAGTCAGAATGTTCATGCAGATTATGAACCACTGCTTCAGAAGCAGAAATAGGTGCATCTATTTTACCATAGATCATGGTATCTTGTGGATATCTTGTGGGTATCTTGTGTAACCAAAGGGGCACTATATGCAGCCTTTATCAAGCCTGCATTTAATATGATTGCACAAGACAGGATATGGGAGAAACTGGAGACAACTAACATTAATAGGTACCCATTGACTTTGATTTGCAATCTCTGTGTGAAAACCTGGTTGAAAGTGAGATGCAACAGGGCAGGTTACCTTACCAAAGCCATTCAAAAATATGTTTGTGTCCAACAAGCCTGTGTGTTCAATTTTTATATCAACTCTCTAGTTAGGAGTCTATCTGGAACAAATTTACATTCTTCTAACTTAGCAGGTAAACCTCTGTCAACTCTTCTCTATGCAGATGATGTGGTACTTCTCTCTTTAACTTGTGTTGGCCTGCAGCGGCTAATAAGAATCCTGGGTAATTGGTTGTTGTGGGTTTTTTGGGCTCTTAGGATGTGTTCTGAAGGTTGTTCTTCCTAACGTTTTGCCAGCCTCTGTGGCAGCCATCTCTGATGCTGGCCACAGAGACTGGCGAAATGTTAGGAAAAACAACCTTCAGAACACGTCCTAAGAGCCTGAAAAACCCACATCAGCCATTAGATCCTGGCTGTAAAAGTCTTTGCCAATACCCTGGGTAATTATTGTAAAACTGAAAAGTTACTAATTAATTACCATAAATCTATAGTGTTTACCAGGAAACTGATCACACATAAATGGCAAATAAACAGTAACCCAATTGAGCACGTTAAATCTTATAAATATTTGGACGTGAGCTTTTAGCCCTTAGGCTCTTGGAAAGCTCGGTCATCTAATACCACTGCAAATGATCAGAGAAGTATCAAATCACTTATATCATTTATTTCTTTGTCAAAGGAGGTCAGCATGTACCATCAGCTATTCAATGTCTTCACTGCTAAGGTGTCAGCATAGATGTTATATGGTGCACAATGGTCTGTATACAGCAATTTCATTGCAATGGAATCCACTCAAACAGAATTCCTGAGAACAGTTCTTCCCGAGTTGTATGCCAAATGTACTCCTAGGCTTATAAACAGGTCAAATGTTGACAGAGTCTTGGACATGGATTCTTAAATTAAATTTTTGGTTTAAAAGGTTTTTTTTTAAACTCCTCTAGGATTGGCTCCTCGAGTTTTAAACAAGAGGTTCCAGTCCAGGTGGAAGAGGACACTGGATGAGAAATTATTTAAATTGGGCTTCTCACAATGGAATATGAAAAAAGCAAAACAGGAACTACACCAGGATATTACAGATAATAAGTTGCAACATGTAAATGCAGTCATGGCCTTTCTTGAATTTAGAGACAGAGGTCTGGCTTTTTCACATGCAAGCCACCTGAATATTTTAACCATTCCTAAATATAAGAAAGTGAAGTTTAATATATTATGCTCAGTTCTGGTGGAAGACAGATACAAGAATGTTCATTAGGACGTGTATTGTTGTATTTTTCCTTTTATAGTGGTTTCCGTCACATTTTTATTCATCCAACTCTACAAAGTATCTCTGGAAGAGATGATAGGCATTATATACGCTATCTGCTGGCAGACCAGTGCCCATTGGTAATGATTAAAATAACCATCTTTCATGTATCAGCATTAGTTTGCCAGTGAGAAATGGTACCATAAAATATTATATATATATATATATACCCAAGGCCACATAGGCTAGCTCTACTCACAGAAGGCACAGTGGGGAATCAAACTCCAAACTTCTGATTCTGCAGCCAGATACCTAAACCACTGAACTATCCAGACAGCTCAGATAACAATACTTGATATATAATAGTTCTTGTTACGATTTATCAAGAATTCCAGGAATGAAGAAAAACATTTTCTGATACCAAGAACTTTTGGTTGTAGAAAAAAAATTATAATATAGGGTTGTCCCAGAAATTCTTAAATGTTGCAGGTAGTTGACCCACTTCCTGACACACCCATCCTTTCCTCAAACAATGAATAATTCTGCATTTTTGATTTTCAAACAGGGAGTCTTGTTTTGGTATGGCAACAGGTTCAGGGAGGAAATTGGATTTTCAGTCTGTAACTGGAAGTGCTAATAAATGATGGAGACACAAGCAAACAGAGATACAGAGACAATACTGATGAAATAAACAGGGCTCTATGGAGAACTACAGAATTTCTCAGCTGATAACAACATATCACATTAATAACAAGCTTTTTTAGTATTATGTACTAATTATACAAAAGCAGATTTCTCTTTAGGTATTTTAGTCCTACTCCTTAACTTCTTTGCACTATTGGAAACCAAAAGCCATTTTTAAAAATGGTTGAATGAATAATTATGAGCACGGGTGAATCATTGTGTAGTGGGCTGTCAGCTTCCATTGAGGAAGACTGGGTCTGAGGAGGATGACTTGGCATTTTGGAAAGCTGAGTTAGTTTGCTTGTTATCCCCAAATGCTCTAAACAAGGATATTCAAATCGGTCCATTTTGTTAATAAAGGTTGCTCTTGCTTGACAGCAGTTAAAGTGTCAAGCAAGAAGCCCACTTTATCAGGCAGATAGCTATTGTGAGCAGAAATCTGAATGCAAAAATACTCAAGGAGTTAAGGAAATGGCTTAAAAAAAAACTTTGCGTAAGATGATCTTACTGGTTTAGGTTGTCTAACTCTTTCCTTCTTTCTGCTATTGCCACACATGTGCCTATATACTTAAAAGGTCTGAGTCACTGGCACATAGACGACTATTTACATAAAGCTTGAATATGCTAATTTATATGGGTATATGAGAGAGGATCTAACCAGGACTGTCCACTGGCTGAACAATGGAGTCCAGCAGACCGGGGGGGGGAGGGGGCTTCTACCCCCCTGCAACACCCACAAATACATGGGCCCTGAAACTGGCTCAGGAGATCTGAGAAGTTTCCAGAGCTGCTTTTCGGGTGGTATGAAGGTGATATGTGAGGAGAAAAAGGAAGGAAGGTTCTTTGCTGTCTGTCAGCACCATGCTGGGTTTAGAAGACCATACAAATGTTGAAATAATTATTGCTATTTACATTTCATGGAAAGCAAGCCAATTAATTTTCTATCCAAGCAAAGCCAAATAACATTTTAATTAAATTTGCAACCCATCCCAGAACACCCAAATAATTTCAATTAATTTACCTATTACCTCCAATTAGTCTCCTAGTCATATAACCCAGATCCTGCTCCAAAATCAACTTCTTTTCTATTTACATCCCACTCATGAATAATCACGTCCTTACTGACCTCCTCAATTAAATTTTTATTGTAAACAAATAGGGTCAAGTCACCATTCCCTTCAAGAGCTGGGAGGGTGGGGGGGGGGAAGTCTACAAATGTATCACAGCAGATAGTACACGGGGGGGGTATACTACCCAAATTAATCAGCAGGCAAACTGGCAAGTGACTGCTTGTGCTGCTTCTAAATCCCATGGAATTGTGCAAATGGAAACAGCAAAATGTCCTATTCTTTCTCCAGTGAGACTGTATTTTCAAAAGAATTGTCTGCCCCAATATAAGACTTGGGGCACAGAATGTGGAGCGCAGGAGCAGCTCCATTGCCCACTTACCTTTGTTTGCAAATTTAAGTGAACACACCAACACAGGAAGATCCATGCTGGATCAGACCATTCTCCAATTCACAGTAGCCAATCAACAGTCGGTGGGAAGTCCATGATCAGGGTCTGAGTGCCAGTGCACCCTCTATCACATATTCCCTAGCAACTGAGCTACAGAGGAAAGAATGCAAGAAAACTGTATGTCTCAACTGAATGGTTCACAAACATCACTACCTCTTGACTGCCTCCTAGCAAACTGCCATCAGATACAGGGCTGGCCTCCAAAGAACCAAAGACCCTCCCATTCTCTGCAGCTTTGCTCTCCAATCATCCTGGATCACTCTTTCTTAGACTGGGGATAGAGAGATTGCAAATGAAGGTTGGTGAAACAGAAGACAGCATGAAACTTGAAGTTGCCTATGAGAGTGCTACAGCATTCAAACATTTAAAATGTAGCACAGCACTGCAAAGATCCAATTTGTGCTACACTGCCTCTGCTTCTCTCTGTGTAACCAGTTCAAACGTGGTAGAGGTAGTATGATATAAGCCCTAGGAGATGCCAGAGGCAATGGCTGAAGTTTTCTGGTAGGAGGGATTGGGTTGCCTCCTTATGAGAAATTCAGCACATCTGATTTTTATGCCTATTGACAGAGCTGGATCAAAAGTGAATTTGTTTGCCATCAAGTCCTGCAACACCACATTGCAGGAATATTAGTATAAAGTAGATTATATGGTGAGGTGGGTGCCCTACTCTGACCATAGGTTATCTCTGAACCAAATGGCTTAAGACACTACAAAGGGATATTCTAGACAATTCCAAACAAATTTTAAAACTCCACTGTGTTGTGGGAAAGGTGCTATAAAGTGATTTTCAATAACACAATCATATTTCCAGACATTTTGCTATATCACTTGCATATGTCAAGCTTCAAAGTTAGGTGAAAAGGCCCTAAATGGATTGGGTACAAGACAAAATCTTCCCTAAGTTTTTACCAGTACTCTGAAGACCCATTCCTGCCCCAACCCTCCAAATAGGCACATGGATGACCATGGGATGCCTGCCTATCTCCTTTCTCAGGAAATGGTGAGGTGGTATATTTGTCAGTTTCAGTTCTCATCTGAATGTGTGCGTGTGTTGTGCCAACAAGTTAGAACTGATTTATAGTGACCCTAATAGACCTTTCAAGGTAAGTGAGCTATTTAAGGAGTGGTTTTACCAGTTCCACTCCCCCAGTCAGTTTCCATGGCTAAGCAGGGATTTGCACCTGTTCTTCAAGCCACAACTAAAACCACTAAATGACTGGCATGCCTTCCCATGAGGGCACAAGAATTGAAAGGAAAAAGGCTGCTAGGCAGAAACCTCTAGCAGAAGGCAAACTCAAGGTATTTTGCAGCCTGAGGCAGAGTAGCAAATGGCATTCCACCTTTCCAAAGTCATGGCTAGCCAAGTTGTTTCATTGTTCTTGGCCTAGAACCTTTGAGCTTTTTTCTCCTTCCTAGCATGAAAGTGCAGTCACACTATTTATTTATTTATTTATTTGATTTATATCCTGCCCATCTGTTCTGGTCGACCACTCTGGAAATTTGCCATTGGTTTTCATGGTACCTGAAATCTGTGGCCTGAAATGGCTGCCTCACTGTATCTGACGGAAGGGCTGGTCCAGTTATGTGGCACTGGAAGCAAAGATAAACGATTTTTAACCAGTTCATGGTATCTTCTGTTTGGAACATCCGAAAGATCTTCCTTTGACATGCCATAAGGCTTGGGAACAGCTGCCAAGCCAGGAACACAGACTACCCCTGGACTAATTCAAGTAGTGAATCTTGTCCTTCAAACCTAGCAGCCATTCAAGTATTCTATGAGCAAGCAAATCATGTCTATTCTCCAGTTTCCTCTTTGTGTGACAAGGAAACAATGCTACCTGCCTCACTAGAGTTCTTGCCATGGAGTTTCAAGTGCGTTCAGATCTTCAACTGGAAGTGCCGCAGCCGGGCAATGTATTAATAACAGCATCTGCAGTTCAGTGACTCATGCCTAGGCTAGGGAGGAATGAAAGACAGGCAGTTGGAAAAGGCACTCATTGCTTTAAAATGTGCCTTTGCACCTTGCCATTAAATCTTCACCATGTTCAAAAGAAAAGAAAAATGAAGAGATTTATAGTGAAGATTCAGCTCCTGGTCATTCAGACTGGCTACTGTGGAGATACCATGGAATCTAAGGGTCCCAAATGGACACCCAGTGGAGCCCCTCAGGACTGCCTGATTCCATCCAGGGTGCCCATATGAACTTAAATATACATTCTGACAGACTACTCTTGATGTGCTCCCTCGAGCCAGAATATATCCATTGCTATCCCTCCCTCCATCCCTCCGTACCTCCCATATTTGTTAAAAAATTTTGGAGTCAGTTTGTAAGGCATTATTCCTCCATGTTTAATGTTCTTAATTTGAAAACAGGATTTTTTAAAATTATTGGTTGCTATGATGCCATTTCTGATTTCATATCTCACATACATTGGAAACCACTTGCCTGAAGCACAGTATAAAAATGTTCAAACATAATTAAATACTATCTTCAGAATATCTATACAGATGAACCAGTCTTTCAAAAGCAGTCCATGTAGTGAATAATTAACTGTTTGGCTATTGGTTGATGGCTACTGTCTTGACCATAATTTTCAGCTGCTGCAAATAGGAAGACTGTGTCTCTTAATTACAGCATCAGACCTGGAAGCTACCAAATCCTTATTAGTGCTCTTTGTCATCTCAGAATTGTTGTTGTTGTTGTTTAGTCATTTAGTCATGACCGACTCTTTGTGACCCCATGGACCAGAGCACGCCAGGCCCTCCTATCTTCCACTGCCTACCGGAGTTGTGTCAAATTCATGTTGGTTGCTTCGCAGACACTGTCCAGCCATCTCATCTCAGAATAGAACCACTTTAATACTATCTTTGTGGCTGGACTGGGTAAATGGAACATCTCCAGGAGTGGATCCCAGCCCTAACTCACTACTGTCCAGTAGCATAGTGGAGTCAGTTCTTGTAGGGTCAAAGCCCCAGGATTTTCTGAGTAGTGCGGACTATTATGTCATCTGCCACCTTCAGGGTTTCCTGTTCCTCCTCAGTTTGGCTTCACTGCTCACAGTAGCAGAGAAAGAAATGGGTTTTCTCAGAAACAGAATATTGTTGCCAGCTATATTTTTGCAATCAAAATATTTAAGGGTAGCTTGGTTTTGAAAGGGCAACATAGAGCCATTAACTTTTATAAAGTTAACAGCTCTGCATTGCCCTTTCAAGACCACATCACCCTCATTGATTGATATTGGTGGAGCAGCCTGTATTTTTAGATTCTCCTTCTCATGGAAGGGGATCATGTTGAGCCCCTGGTGAACACCACACCCCTACGCTTCTAAATTAACCAGTACACCACCATTGCTACCAGCATGACAAAGGGGGAGAGATTATGGGAGCAGCAGTTCATCAATATCTTATGGAACATACCTTCCTCTTCCTTGCTTTTTCTAGATTTAGACAAAGTGGGCTGTGTCCTTATATAAAGAGATAGTACATTGCACTAGCATTCTGACAAAATGGCTGTAGTGGAAAGTAGAAATTTGTTTTTACTGAAACCTCATCCAGGACAAGGTCTCTTACACTCAGCATGAACACTCTGCTAATGGTGGTGTACTACACGTTATGGTAACAATTACTATGATCATCTAAGTTGTGGGAAACCTGACAGAGTGTCACGATAGGACTCAAATCCCTGCTTGGCTATGGAAACTCACTGGAGGGTAGCAATGGTAAACCAACCCTTTCATTTTGCAAACAGCAAAAAACCCCATTAGGGTCACCATAGATCAGAAGCAACTTGATGGCACATAACAACGTCTGACCTAATCTGGCTTACTAATTATGTGGTATTCTTTGTCCACTCTCAAATGCAGTATAAAATGCAGTATAAATGAGATCGACTAGGATGATAAATTATATATATTTAAGAACAAGAGCCCAATATTGGTTATATTTTCCATTTTATCCTTCATAGCAACTGCTTTTTGCAGTGCTCATGGCTTATTATTCCCATCCTGGGCTCTCCAACCCTCCTCGCAGCATAGTTAATTTTGACATAACATGAACGGAGCTGAATGTTGATACAGGGTAATGGTCTCCTGCTGCTGCACCACTAAGCCAAAACATTTGCTTTTGACGCAGAAGACATAAAGGCCTTGTGACAATGTCCTTTTGCATCTATGTCATCAATTTTGGTCTTTTATTTTGAGAAGCCGAGTGACAGCTGTTCAGAGAGTTTCTTGAAATGTCTCATTTTCACTTCCTGATAACTGGTATGGCTATATTTAAGCAGCAGCATTTTCCCTTAGAGAGAGTCTACTAGTTCATAGTCCCAAGGGCAATTTCCTGGTATCACCATTAGACTCAAACCACTGTTGCTATTGGCTTGTGACTGAAAAGCTTCCAGACGTGGGAACTATCTTCTCTCTGCCAAACACCCCCACCCCCATGCTTTATAAAGTTATTCTTATTTTTTAGCTGAGGCCATGCCAGACCTTTCTTTGCAAATGGCAATAATTTAAACCAGGCCCTAAATGTTATCAGTAGCAGATGTATGGGTAGAAAGTATCTGGAGCAGGCCAAAAAATACCAAGTGTTTGAGAAATCCCTCTCAGAGTGCAAAACCTTGTATATATCTGGAATCAATAATTCTCCCAACAGCAGCTTGGGAAAAGTGCAAAGTGACCCAATTAGGCAGTGTATGAACTAAGTGTTTTGCAGATTGTAGGGCACCAAAAAGAGAGCCTTAGTCATAGAGGTTAGGCAATGTCCCACAGAATATTGGTGGAAATAAGAACCACTTTGCAGGACACAAATAACATCAAAAAGGAACCTATACACTAACAGCTGTATTGTTTCAGGTAGTGCTGACATGCAAGGGAGGAAGAAAAGATGTGGAAGAAGAAAGTGATCAAACCAGGGAAAAAAGAATAGGAAAACAGGTTAGGATTAGAAATAGGAGATGGATAAGAAATGACTAATATTACAAGAGAGACCTGTAAGAAAATGTTGCAGTGTGGAGTGATCCCCTTTGGGGCTCCCACCAGGCATGCCGTTTTGTGGATACCACATTTCAACCCCCTCCCCAACCAAATTTTCCATATCTTTCTCTCCTGCAATCAGCTAGTATTCTATGGCCATTCATCATACTCTAATCTCTACAGTGTATTTGTTAGTTGTTTCCTTCCCCTTGGATCAAGAGTGGATAAAATGCAGTCTCTGGGCACCAGATATGCCCCCACCCCAAGCTGTTTTTGAGCTCCCTCAGCACCTACAGGTTCCCCATACTTCTGAGACAAACCCCCCTCTCAAAAGTGGGAAAGGAAACAGTTACTTCTAGAAGCATCTAAGAACAGTGCTTTTTTGCATTGAAGGTGGAGGCCAAACCCACACACCTCAAACAACATAAAAAAATAAAAAAGGGGAAACCTGCCACTTTCTGTTTTGATTTTAAAAAACAAATAACAGGATTGCCACTTTTGGCCACTTTTGGGGTTTCAAGACACACCAAAATTACCCACACCTGATATAGACTTTGTTTTCCCCTAATGTTTTGAAGTCTATGCTTTATAGACAACAGCAAAGCATTTGACTATGTGGATTATGAGGAAAAAATGGGTTGTTCTGAAACAAATAGATGTACCTTGCCACTTGATTTTCCTGATACATAATATGTGTTGTGGAAGAATATGGAGAAACAGAATGGTTTCCCACAGGCAAAGATGTCAGACAAGGGTGCATTTTACCCCCTTATCTGTTCAATCTGTTTTCAGAACATATGATAGAGAAAGCCAGGCTAGATACAGATGAAGGAGTGAAAATGGGTGGAAGAAATAACAATAATTTACGACATGCAGATGATACCGTCTTAATGGCAGAAATCAGCAATGACTTGAAATGACTTTTACTGAAAGTGAAAGAAGTGCCAAAGCAAGACTGCAGCTCAACATGAATGCAAAAAACAAACAAACAAACTACAGAAGAACTATACAGCTTTGACATTCACAATGAAGAAATAGAGGTAGTTAGATATTTTGTTTATCTTGGTTCAGTCATCAATCTAAAGGGAGACTGCAGCCAAGAAATAAGAAGGTGGAGAGTCAGAAGGGCAGCACCCAAAAACTCAATCAGATACTATTCATCAGCAATTGGTTTTGTCAATTATACGGTTGTGAAACCAATAGGATACACGTAATTTACTATTGTGGATTTTGGCACCTATCTTAGGTGCTTCTGTTCAGGTCTATTACAAAGATAATACAAATAAAAGAGTAATAAATGTGATCAAAGAGGCTGGTGGCAAGAAGGCTCTGAGATGTCTAAAATTAAGTTGAGGCAGAAATAGTTCCAGGAGGTATCAGAGCGATTTGGGAGATCAGGTGATGGATTGCACGTCATTTGCAATAGCTCCCTAGCTGCTTTGCCAGCATAGAAAGAAGGTTTTTAAAATTCCAGCAGCTGAAAGCCTGCCATCCGTCAGCCAGTAGAACACTGCCACCCACCCATTTGGCTTCTGCTAGAGTAGAAATGATGAGCAGAAGTCACCATTGGTTTGTTTGTGCAAAAAAATATATATATATGTGGAGCTGAAGTGCCAGCCAATGCCTGTCCTTTTGTGTCTGTAGTTGTAGGACTATTTACAAGAACACTGGCTTCACTCTTAGAATTGAAAGGAAATGTTGCAACACACCTTCTCCCGTTGAGGCAAGCTAGAAAGAGGAGGGCTTTGGGGTTGTTTTGTCAAATGGCGGCTTCTCTTTGGTCTATATTTGTGTTTGGACAGTGGTGCTTCACTTCTAAATGCATTTAGGTATAGCTTATTAGGCTGCTACGTGGCTGCCAGGTATTACAGCTCCCCATGCTGCATGGAACGATACTGGCAACCTTAGCATTGACAATTGGGTCTTGGTTCTGGACAGCAAGAGACATTGCAATGGTTTATTATTATAGTTTACACATGGGCTCTGCTACAAAATGTTGCATGGTGGTCTTGCCTTCTGACAGGGTTACAGCTAGCCAGCCAGCCAACAATGTTGACTAGCTGGTTGACTGGCCATGAAATCTCATGCCTTTCTCCATCTCTGGTTTTAACATTGTCTTTTCTCAAGTTATATTTTTTGTTTATTGAGAATGTTTAATCTTCATTGGATTGATTTTGCCCACTTTTTAAAAAAATATCCTTCTTCAGTCTTTGGGGTTCCTCAAGTATGCTGACACTTCTCTCAAGTTTCTCAGCACCCCATTTTGGTACATTTTCTATTTGCACTCGCTATCTCTGTTCACAGTTAGGCAACATAACATTCTCTGCCATAAATCTTTGCTTCACTCACCAAACAGTTTCTGGGATACAGAGAAAGATGTTTTATCATTTAAATCAGTGGTGGACAACATTGGACTTCCTTCATATTTTGAGCTACATCTTCCACAGTCCCTTATCATTGGCTGTGTTAGATGAGGACTGCTGGGAATTGTGGGCTAGAACATCTAGAAGACAAAATGTCCCTCACTTGTGGCATAGCAGAACCTCTATACCACTTTAGCAGGAGGATCAAGAAATTCCTGCAGTTTGGAGGCATTGGGTGGTAAAGATAAAGGAACATGATCCACACATACACCCATTGTCTACATCAGTAAATAAAAACTTTGAAGCTTGTGTGACTTCAAAAAGTAGCATAGTAATTAAATACTAGTGCTATAAGGAAAATCAACTGTGCACTAATTTCCTTTCCAAAATCTTTCATGCTGAGCTGTTAAACAGATTTTTTGCTCAGGAGGGTTCGCTGAACTCTGTGTGTGGATGTGTGCCTAATCTGCAACAGAGCAAAGGGAAAAATACACCGGCTTGGCACTGTCTGAGAGAGTTTGGCTTGTGTTTTAAGTTACTGGTATCAAATTTCTGTGTAATAAGCCTGTCACATTGTTTAGAGTTACGCTATAGATTAAATGCATTCGCCTCAGCAACATTACAATGAACAGAAGCGGCACCATTGATTTCAGTTAAATGCAGATTACTAGCACAACATGAAGTCACACAGAATAATTTTCTATGGTCTTGGCAACTTCCTCCTTTACACTGGAGTGATGACTGCAGCAAATATTGTGTGTAGTACACAAGGGATCATGTGTTTGTTTATACATGTGTGGTGTACAACCAGAGAAAACTGGGTTATAGTTCAAGGTGCAAGTACACAGTAGGAAAAATGAATGTGTTGTGAAGTCACCCCCAGGAAGTCAGATTTCCCTGGGTGAATTTACTTTAGCTTACCAGAGAGAGAGAGAGAGAGAGAGAGAGAGAGAGAGGATGAAATTTGAAATCAGCCTTGTTTGCAGCTTGTTTGCTCGTTGTCAAGATAATTCTGCTGTGGCTGCCCAGATTTTCAGGAGGCAGTGCTATAGCAGAGCTACCTTAACAAGCTGCAAAGAAGTCCTGATCAGCAATTTCCCCCTCACTCTTTGCTGACTTCCGGCTTTTTTGGGGGGGGGGGCTTTTGTCTCTTAGTTGCTCTAGTGCAACAACACCAAGCTCTTAAAAGAAAAAGGAAAAGGAAACAGACTGAAAAGAGAAGAGAGGGGGAAGGAAGAGGAAAACAAGTAAACCCAAGCACCAAGTTTGAGGAAGAGAGGATTCGCCAGGCAGATGCCAGTTTCTCATCTGAATGGGTCTGCTGTTGTAATTAAAGGAGAATGTAAATTCATGTCATTTAAAACAGAATTAAATGTTTGATAAAAGAAAATTTCCTGTATTCTTTGCTGATGTAGTTGCCTCCTTAGTTGTGCATACATTGCAATTCTGTGCATGCCCAATTATGTCCCACTGGATTCATCAGATGCACTGCCAAAATAGGTGGGTACAGGATTGCAGCCTACATTTTGTATGAAATCAGTGGGATTTAAGTTAATCACACTGATTTTAGTGGGACATGAATGCAGAAACAGATGTTGCAAATAATCTGTCATTAGGAGAGGGAAGTCCTCAAGGGTTGATTGTGCATGAGCGTCACAACAGGAATAGGCTTTCATCTCAGTTGATTGCTTGCCAGTAACATCCATTTCACTCATAAGTGCGCCTCACTGGATTCAAACCATGAGGTGCAGAATGCACCAGCCAAAATGTTGCTTCTCCATTTCTAGTTATTCCACCACTTGTGGAAAAGACGGGTGTCAACATGACATAGGAGAGTCATGATCTTGCTCTTTATCCCAGAGGCACGTGTCTTCCATCCTGCTGGGAGCGCACTTGCTCTTCCTGGTGGATGCTGCAGTGCTATAGGGTGGCGTGATTGCATCGACAGGAATAGGCCTTTGGCATTTGCAGCAGGTGTGGCTACTCACCTGCGTAAGAGCTTCAAGATTTAACCTGATGACTGATTAAATTAAACACTTTGCTGTCTGGCATATCACTCTGTTACCCACGGATGGTACGGATAGTCATTTTAGAATGTACAAACACAAGGAATCTATTATTGGCATTTTCTCTGGATTTTTCCTCTGACGTTCAGCCTGAATTATAAATGTTGCTGGCCGTATAAGGTTCCCAGCATAAATTTAAATCTGTTATCTTTTTAGGCGATGGCAACTCACTGCAATCTCAGTAGCATACGGCATGGGGAGGTGGGAGATTTTCTTGGCTCAGTTGTGAAAGAGAAAAATTAAAAAGGAGCCCACTATGCTGACTCACTAAGACAAACAACTTACTATGGAATACATTCAGGGCTTAGCAAAGAGGCAGCTGATAGTGAGTCAGTTACTGACTAGTGTCTCCTTGATTCCTCCCCACACACACACCCGTAAAAAAAGATTTAGCTAAATGTAATGAAGCAAGAGCAGGTAATTAATCTGGATGTGCCCCTCTCTTTTTATATTCATACCAATGATTATTGTAGACTGTAAAAATGAACAAATAATTCACAGGCTCACAAATAATTTGCTGGTGACTTTGTATATTTTTCTCCAGTGAATGGAAGCTGTGTTTGGAGACCAGTCTGCTTCGTGCTTACATTGAAGCTATACTCATTTGGCTCGTACAAGCAGAAGCTGCAGGAACTTCCGGAACTGACTGCAATTAACAGGGAATCCAAGTTGGAATGGTTTCCTTATAATATGTGGTTTGATCTTAACTCTGACATGATCCATGATCACAAAATGCAGGTGACATTTTTCTACAACAACAGAATAATGGAGACAGCAGGCATCTGACTTTTCAGAGGAACTTGTCCTACTGTACATTTCTACCTCTGAAATGAAGGCAGATTTTATTTCCCATTTTAAAATCAGTATGGTCTCAAATGTTGTTATGGTGTTGTTAGAGGGAAACAGTAGCAAAGCAGCAACGTGTGTTCTTCAGTTGTGTATGTTGGTAAAGTCATTTAGACTGCAGTTCTCCACACAGCAACCTAGGAATAAGTCCTGATGAATTCATTGGGGTTTACTTCTGCAGAGGCAAGCATGAGGATTGAATTACACCACACCTTTGGCTAATCTCATTACCATCTCTAGGTCAACAACAATGCACATAAATTACCTTTTAATACCTTGACAGCATTTAATATTATACACAACTAATGCTTTCCCACCACCCCGAAGTTAAATTTTCCTTATATACCTGTGCTGTTAAATTCTACTGGCATTTCCCCATTTCCTTCTGAGATTTGTAAATCATTCTGCTAAACTAAGAGGGAGCTAGTGGCAAAGCTTCTTATGATTCCACGATGCCAAGACTGGGGAGAAGACCATCTGCCATGGAATTGTACATCTAGATCTCTTGTAGCCCAACTGATTACAAAACAAAACTGAAAGTATTGACATGATTACAAACAGCGTTGGCTTCCTTTCTGAATAAGAATGCTAATTCTGTGGTGAGGCAGATGCATGCGAAAAGATGCAGCAGAAGTGGCCTAATCACAGAGGTTATGGGTGGAGAAATGTTCTGGTTGGATAAAATGATGGATAATAAATAAGCAAAAGAAGCATGGTGCTGTATATTCCTTAATAATTGAAGACGTTCAGGGGAAAGGCCTTCTCTTGGTCTTCTGCTCCTTGGAGGCGCATCTGGTGGGGCCACAATGATGGGAGATTTCTCAGTGGCCACTCCCAGCTCTGCAACTCCTTGCTGACAAAGCTAGCCTGGAGGCATTTTTGTAATCCTTCTGTTGCTAGTCAAAAACTTTTTTATTTAGACAGATCTTTAGTGTGTAAGATGTGCTAGAGCTGAAAAGTTATCTTTGTTTATATTTATCTTTATCAATACTTTTTAGCCTGCTTTTATGTTTAGCTGTGTATGTTTCTAACTTTAATTTTATTGCTTTAAGATGCCCTGTGTGCTTTTTTTAAAATTTTTTGGCTTAATGGCAGGATCTAAACTGGATATATAAAATAAAGTGACTGGCCGGATGAGCCCAGTGACATTCGTTGTGTACTGATCTTCATAAATAACAAGCCTACTTGATGCTGGGAGGGAATGGAAGTATCCTATCAGAATAATCTCCATCTCAACATCTGATTTGTAGAACTCTGACTGAAGCTATGACCAGGGCTATCTCTCCTGCCTCATGAGGCAGGAAGCAGGGCATGGCCTGGACATCTTTGCTGCTATTGCCACCCTGGCAGACCTCTGTGTGTGCATCAGAGTTCACACATCCCATGACTGCTCCACCCAGTCAGAAGGCAAAGAGAAGAATATAGCAGCATGAGCAGAAGCAGCAACCGTGGCATTGCTGCACTCCATGCCAGAAGAATAAAAGGAGAAGAGGTGTCTGCACATGGGCCTCCTCTTGCCCTCTTTTCCTGGAAATGCCCCATTCAAGGTTCTTGAAGTGAAGACTCAGTGAAAATGTGCCTGTGGTGATGTACACATGGTTTTTCAGGTCAACATTCCCTTTGTGCTTCTTTGCCTCGTGCACCCCAAGGAATATAGCATTTCCAGAGAGAGATGGAAGAGGCCCAGTAGCAGCAATGAATTTGCTCTGCCCTACCTTCTGCCACTCGAGGTGGCTGTTTCAGGCTTCCCAGTGCCAGGGCAGGCCCTATTTAAAATCGCACCTGAACAACTATAGCACTAATTAGTATAAATGCATTTTATATGTTTTTTTAACTTGTTTTAACTGATGTAAGCCGCCCTGAGTAGACGTTGTCTAGAGGGGCGGAGTAAAAATCGAATAAATAAATAAAATAAATAAATAAATTACGGTTGAATGTAGAACTGTCTACTAGGCCACTAGGTACTCACACCTCATTTGATTGCCTCAGCAGACCTGCAGGAGCCAAAAGGCACCATTCTGATTTAGAAACTTTCTGATCAGCATAATTATCTTCTCCAAAAGTTGTTTTGCATAAAACATTGAATGTGTGTTATAGTGCTAACTGATTTAATAAACAAGAAATATTGTCCCAGTATGCATTGATAATGTGTAACCTGGCCCTTGCACATTGTCTAGTGATTCATTCAGTCTGAACTTTCCATTTTGGAACTTGAGTTTATTGCTACAGACTTTATTGCTATCAAAACCTACAGCCAGATTTGGGGGCTTCCCTGTTTCCCACCTGATTTTTAAACCCATGTATTCTGAGGCAGAGTTCTGGGGATTTCTAAAGCTTCAGTTAGTCCTCATATTTCCCAGTTTGGTTTTTGGAGTTTCTTCCATTATTATGAACCACCATGAATATCTTCATTTCTGTAATGGTTTTATAATTGTTTCTCATTGTATCCATTTTTAGAAACACAAAACCATAGATATTGCAGGTTTCATACAGTCTTCAGAAGAGGACTACAGTACAATCCTACCATTGAGGGCCAAATGAGACATGACTCTAAGTGTATCATTAGGAAAATTTCCCAACATTTAAAAAAATAAAAACAGACATGGAGAGCCTTCGTTTTCATTGGAACTAGTGAGACGTTTGGCCTGCATCTAGTTAAGTTTTGGTCATGCATTAACAGTGGCCATGTGAAGCACAGACACCTATTTTGGTGAGCACCAGGCACTCCACTAGGTCTATTTCCACATCTGGCCAAACAACCCATGACTTGTTTCTCCTTTCACTGTATGAGTCAGCACAACCATTGGGGAGGCTTCATTGTGGGTGGTTGATAGCAGAGTTGTGTGGGTGATGGCAGAGATGCAGAAGGAATACATGTTGTTGCCTTAGCACGTCTTCCAATTAGTAAGGTTGCAGAAAGGTTTTTTTCCCTGACTACAACTCTCAATCAATGGGACTTTAACAAGTATTGAATGCACTCAGTAATATTTTAAAATAACAGATTTGCGTCTTTAGAGGCTTTTGGGGGAGGGATTAATTTTTTAAATGCCTGCTTAATAATGCTGAGAGAAAGAGAAAGAAAGAAAGAAAGAAAGAAAGAAAGAAAGAAAGAAAGAAAGAAAGAAAGAAAGAAAGAAAGAAAGAAAGAAAGAAAGAAAGAAAGAAAGAAAGAAAGAAAGAAAGAAAGAAAGACAGCTTGCAAGTTACCAGTGTCCTTATTCTCCAAAACATACTATAAAACTTGTGCACAGAAAAAAGAGCAAAACAAGATCGTAGTGTGTATGTGGGGGATCCAGACAGAAGTACAATATGCTGAGCTAATGTAAATAAATAGAATGACTGAGTTTACCTGATGATAGGAAGCATTACATAACAAAATAGAAACAGATGCAGTTTACGGAGTGACTGGCACCGTTTCCTATAGCACAGAATTAAACAAAAAACAAATACTGAAAAGGTCCAATACATTTGCCAGTAATTTACAATATGCGGTACTTATTCGTTTCAGTAATATAAACATGCTGGATATTTTTTTTTTAAAAACCCCTGAAAGGGATTTTAAAAATGGAAATCAATATATTTTTGAAGTGATTCCACTTCTCCCAAGTGGATGATCATCTGGCCATCCTGCATATAGTTCCCTGAACAAGTCCTACTGAATTCATTAGACTCTGATTCTGAAGAGGCATACATAGGCTTGCAGGCACTTCTGCACATGACCCCAAACACATGTTATGCTAGATGAACACGTAGAAGAGTTTGTGGTGCTGTGCAAACTGGCTCTCAGTAGTGTTCTTGCACTGCTGCCATGTGTTCCTGATGAATGTCAGGAACACATGGCAGGTTGGCACTCATTTGAAGGAGTTCTCCATGTGTGCAAAACAAGGAAGGACTTTCACTGATCAGCAAGAAGCATAGCAAGCCCCACTGCAGTGAAGACTGCTCATGACCTGAGTTTGATCATGGGCTCAGGTAACCTGAGGCTGACTCAACCATCTATCTTTCTGAAGGCAGTAAACTGAGTACTCAGCTCACTAGGGTGGAGAGCAAGGTGCAGCTTGCAGAATTAAATTGTAAATCTCCCAGAGAGAGCTTTAGACGTTATGTGGCAGTATCTGAGCAGCACACGTTGCTTTGCTTTGCAATCATTTGATGTTGTGGGAAGGTCATAACTCTTCTTTGCCCCCCACAATAAGCATTACATTGGATGACTGTGAGAAGTAGGTAAAGCCGACTTTCAAGATACCGTAGTTTTCTGCTACTATTGATAGTGTTAATGATGAATCTTTACAAATCCCAAGGTAACCCAGGATTTTGTGGAGCACCACTTGGAAAGCAATGTCTAGCTGCCTTCTAGATGGTGTTGGACTGCAACTTCCAACATGAGGGTTGTCAGGCTTCAAGGTGCTGGGGTGATTCTCATGGAATTGCTATGCTTCTCTTGGTTTGCAAAAAGCAGGGCAAATCTTGGGGAAGGCAGAGTTAGGGGAGGACAACATTTGAATTCTTCTTCTTCTTCTTTTTGGTGAGGTACATTTAAAACCTGAGTCCTCATTAACATCAATTCCCAACTGCTGTCAGGGCTTACTGGCTCAATGTACAGGTTTTCGTACTGTACGTGTGTTGCACTTGTGCAAAACCAGGGCACCCAAAGCCAGGTGCAACAAGAAGAAGGGAGCTGGTGCGCATATGCCACTGTGCAATTTGGAGTAAGACAGGGAATAGAGTAGCTTATGCCCATTGCTGAAATCATCTGGCCTGCAAGTAGTTGTGCCTGCAGAAACCTTGTGTGACCTTGCTCTAAGACATCACAAGAATCTGCCCTTGTGATAGCACACGGAATCATAGAATTATATAATAATCCAAAGCAAAGCAGTTCTAAAAGATGGTTGTCAGATTTTCACTTGGATGCCCCCAGCATTGTAGTGCGCTCACCACCTCCTGAAGTAATTGGCCCTGTTGTTGTACTGCTCTAACAGTTAAGAATTTTTTTTCTGATATTCTGCCTAAATCTGGCTTCCTGTAGCTTAAGTCCATTATTACCTGTCCTGAATTCTGGGATGGTTGAAAACAGATCCTGCCCCTCTGTATAACAGCCTTTAAAGTACTTGAAATGTGCGATATCATATCTCCCTCAGACTTTTTTTCCTCAAGACTAAATTTACACAGTTCTTTTCATCTTTCACCATAGCGCATGGTTCCAGTCCCCTGATCATCCTTGCTGCCCTCCCTGAACTTGTTCCAGTTTGTTAGCATCCTTCTTAAAGTGCACTGTCCATAACTGGACACAGTACTTTAGATAAGGCCTAACCAGTACTAAACAGAGGGGGGCTAGTACCTCACAGGATTTGGCAACTAGATTTCTGTTAAAGTAGCCTAAAATAGCATTTGCCCTTTTAACAGCCACATCACACTGTTGGCTCATACTCAGCTTGTGATCTACAACAGTTCCAAGATCCTTCTCACTCATAGTATTACTGAGCCACGTATCTCCTATCTTGTAACTGTGCATTTGGTTTTTTTCTCCCTAGGTGTAGAACTTGACACATTCCTGTCAAATAGCTATTCCAAGGTCTCAGATTTGATCTTGAAATCTCAGGGAATGGCAACCCTATCCACTCTTCCTCACCATTGTTTATGACAGCTATGATGATGGGCCTTGTGATCCAACAGCATATACAAGCTCTTACTTTTCCCATCCCATCCTTTGACTGAGTGCTCTGACAGTCGTACACAGCAGACCTCATGTTATTCCACTAAACTATTGCAGGGCTGGGATCAACTTTGTGGCTGTTTATCTTGAAAGCTGGGCAGTACTCTTCCCTCAATGCCTTATTGTGTGGAAGGGCTTTCATTTCACTCAGCCTCACAACTCAGCACTGTATTTTCGTTAAATGATATTTTATCTAGGGCATAGGTGGGGAACCTTTGGTACTCCAGATGCTTTGGACGGCAACTCCCACAATCCTTTATTATTGGCAATACAGGCTGGGGATTCTGAGTGTTGCAGCCCAGAACATGTGGCAGGCCAAAGCTTTGCCACCTCTTCCCTAGAGTATAATATGGGTGCCTTCCAAAACTGAAGGCACGTCAGGTGGGGAAAAGGTAAGTCAGACATTTTGCATAACGTTAAGAGGGTTGCGATCGAAATTTCCCATTCTCTTTCATCTGTCAAGGCCAAATAGGCTGTTTGTGCTCAGATGCTGAGGTGCAAACACCCTCCCACGATGTGCACACACAAAACAAATCAACCCCCGCTAGCGGATGATGTTCACGGGCAGTATCTGGGCAAAGTAATATAGGTCCAATTTTCTCTCCCACATTAGCAGTGTTCAGTGTCTTTTACTGTGTATGTGAGGCTTTAGAAAAATGAGAAACCTGCTGCTCAGCCTCCAGGCAAAATAATATCTGGCATTTCATCGACCACTTTGGAAACAAGAAAGGGGAAAAAAGCCATGCTTTAGCATCATTTAAATAACAGAGGCAGCAATCCCATGCACAGCTAACCTATGGACAAAGTCCCACTGAACTCGGCAGGTCGGACTTTCAATTAAACATGAATAGAATTTGAGTCTTCTAAAAACCCTCCAGTTTATGAATGTGGGATATTGTGCTTCTGTGCCCACAATTCAAAAAGCCAGGAAATGGCACATATACTAGGTGAACAACATTGTGCCTGGGTTTGTCAGCAGGAAAAAGGAGGTCAAGCTTTACATAGTGAAGTGCAGCCTGAAGGCTGACAACACCTGTGTCTGAGGCCTATACTGTTATACCGGGGCTTGTTTCCTTCCTCAGCCATTCTGAATTATGCTACATTGTCTGTTTATGCTTATTTTTACTGTTGTACTCTTTGGACAAAGATGTAAAGCACTGCAGGTTTCTGCCAAAGGATAGGGAGGCAGTATGGAAAGGAGTGCATCAGGGGACGGTACCTTATATTTTGCCGCCTGAATCAGAACAACAGTGGTGCCTTCCTCATCTTTCCAGTCAAAGCAGAGCCAGCCCGAAACATTTAGTTGCCTGAGGCGAAAAAGCGAATTCTGCCCAATTGCCAATTACTGTTGACTAAGTAACAGCTTCATGCCCTTTTATGAAGCCCTTCCCTCTGCTGAAATTGCAAGGGCAGCTCTGACTTTCAGAATGTAGGGAAAGATGATAACAAAACATTTTATCCAAGGGAAAGTGTTCATTAATATTGATGTGGGGAAGACTGGGGGAAAAAGGAGATTTTTAAGCTTGGGAAAATGGCTAATAGAATCATTCCTGCATCTCTTCATTCTGCTCAACCACATTCACAATGGCACATATGTCTGCTCCTCTTTTTTGTTTGGATCTGGAATTGAGATAAAGTTATTCAGAAGGCCATCTGTGCAGATCTAAAATGTTTCAAGGAAAAGTAAGGGAAGAGTTGTCTGCAGAGTCCATTCCATTAAAGAAATAGAATAGTATGGAAAACATTTCTGTTTAGGCAGGACTTCCTGGACTCTACGTCATCTGATGTAATAGGGCTAAAAATAGCCAGAATTTCTGAATGTTCAACCTCCACCATGCTTTCTTTATTTTAATTTAATGATCTATTGATATTGTTTTCATCTGTTGATTTTGTATAGATTATTTTATTTTATTGTCTGCTTTGTACAGTATTGTTTGTCTTTATTATTTTGTGTTATGGTATTTTGTAAACCACCCAGAGTGGCTTGGGTTGGCAGATGAGTGGTATAGAAATTAAACAAACAAACAAACAAACAAACAAACAAACAAACAAACAAATAAAGGAATACAAATTTGATCTGCCAGAAGGACAGAAAACTGCAGGTGATGGGATGGTAGTGTTAAGCATATTCTTAGTAGAAACATCTAGTTAGTCTTCTCTCATGGCATTATGTATATGGTTTACACCATATTACCTTTTATTACCTTTAATTACCTTTTACCCTTCTCCTCCCAGGAAGCCTGAGATTCTCTCACAACGAGTCCTGGCAATTCTCTGCTTGGGAGTTTCAACTGAACTACAGTTCCTAGAGCACTACAGTTCCTTTCCACTCCCCTCACTCCAGAATAGATCCCTGCCATTCTGAAGAGAGGCTATAGCTCTTGACAGCTCTTGAGAGCTGGCTATTGGAGAGAGTAATCAGAGACCGGCATTATAGGCAAGGTGAAAACAGGCATTTCCATGGTACTGGCAATTTCCCATGTGACTTTGGGAGCAATGCCTAGTTCTGAGGATTCCTCAGAATCAGGTATCTGGGAAGTAATTGGCTCTGTTCAGAGCCTAAGAGGGTGGTTTTTCTGGATGGCATAGTTCTACACAGTGCCCTCCTGATGTGGGAGTAGCAGTGGTACAATGGGGAAGAGAGGTAGTGTAGTGTTCCCCACCTTGGCCAGCATGAGAATTCAGGCTACCCTTAATGTTAAACCAATTTAATAGCTGTTTCCTTCTAACACTCCCCCCCCCTCCTAGTACACTCCTGTGTCTTAAAAAGATAACGTGTGAACATAGCCTGCACCACAGGTCGCTCTCAAGATGGCAGTGTGGTACAAAAGCAGCATGAAATGATAAATTAACATGTGAATTAAAAGTTGGGAAAGGAATATTGAAAGCAAATTATTTTAAAGAGATATGGAATATGTGTCATACATATCTTTGGGAAAGGGAAAGATCACACCCCAGAACAAGAATTATATTTTTGGAGAGAAACAGGGCATGCAAATTTCAAAACAAAACAAAACAAAACACCAGGATTGTAAGGAACACTGGATGTGTTATGAGGTTTGATTCGAATTTGAATATATGTTTTTGTCGTTAGGTCCTTTTCTTTTTTTGTTTTATTTGTTGTATTATTCTTTATTACTAAAGAAAATAATTAATAAACAGAAACTAATTGTGTGACCTTCAATAGACACAAGTGTGTGTGTGTGTGTGTGTGTGTGTGTGTGTGTGTGTGTTTTGCCCTCCATTGATGGCCCTTGGTTGTTTGGGAACAAACACAGAAGAACACCTGAACACAATGAGAGACAACATGTCAAGTGGTTGGCTGAAGAGTTGCCTAGCTAGAAGAAGCAGCTGCTGCTCTTTTTGAAGGTCTAGCTTATATCAATGCTTGATTGAACCATCTAGGACTTAATCTCCTCCTCCTGTCATCTCCAGCCGTGCTTCCTTTGGACATGTATCTAGACAGATTTCAGCATGACACATGGCTTCCCCCTCCCATTGTAGACCATCCCTCCCCCAGACAATGTAGAGTCACAGCAACACCAGAGGGTGTGGAGGCAGCAGCATTTGGGGCATCAAAAGATTGAGCCATTTTTAGAATATCATAAATCATGGGTGGCAGTGATGTGGCTTTTCTCCCACCCATACATCACAAAGGCAGCTACCTTATTTTTGCTGTTCCGTGCACATCCCTTCTTTAACACTAAGCAACGCCTGAGAATTGCTTCCTTTGGCATGAAGCCCCCTGTAGCCTTTGGATGAGGTCACAGTGGATAAGAATCTACATTTCTGCATTTGGAATTGACACATGTCCGGAATCTGATGCCAGAGCTCTGTTGACTTCACTGTTGCAAATGAGAACAGAAACTGGCCTTCTCCTTCTGTTCTGTCAAACCAAGCATACAGTAGAAGCTCTTGTAACTCTGAGCTCTTAGTATTTTAATTTGTCCATTGGAGCATATTATGCATATTTGTTCACTAATAAAAAAAAAAAATCAGGCCAAGAAGTGGACTGAAGCAACCCTTCCAATCTGTTTCTAAGGGCATATGTTGCCAAATGAATAAGTGAAATGAACTGAGCTGTTAATGAATATTTTACAGGTATCTCTTATACTAACTGGTGGCTGCTGAAGAAAAGTGGGAAGTAAGGTTTTATCGTTTAAGTGTCCTCTACGATAATCTCTCTGTCTAGAAATCCTGAATGAATCTGGCTCACGGAATACGGAGGACTTTACAAAAGCACAGCTCACAAACACGTCTTAGCAAGTGAAACGTTTGTCATGAAAGCCGCATCTGCTGCAAATTTTGTAGGTTTGATCCAGAGTGAATTATCTATAGAGTTGCCACTGAAATGAACAGATCTAAGCATTTTAACATGAAGCACAGGGCACAGGACCTGTATGTGTGTATGTATTAATTAGTGTGTATAGATGCATTTTTAAAAGCAATTACTGTTGTTTAAATAGAAATATTCTACATGTAACTGATGTACAGCAGTCTGGATAGCTCAGTGGTTTAGGTGTTTGGCTGTGGAGCCAGAGGTTGGGAGTTCGATTCTTCACTGTGCTTTCTATGAGGAAACTTACCCTGTGTGGCCACGGGCAAGCTGTGCATTCCAGGAGAAGAGAATGATAAACCACTTCTGAGTATCCTGATAGAACGCCTCTTTCCAATGAGATTTGCCTGTCCCACACAATCTTCCCAGGCTGGAGGGTTGAAAATCTTGACCCTGAGAGAGGTCTGGAAAGAGACAACCAAAAATGGGGCCTTCTATGTGGTTGCTCCCTATCTCTGGAATAATCTCCTGCCCAAAATTCGCCTGGCCCCTTCACTGGGAATTTTTAAACTATCATTGAAAACATGTCTTTTCAGACAGGTCTTCCTGGAGCTTATAACATTGTAACACAGTAGTTGTTTCAGCGTTTGTATTATCAGTTCCACCACCTTGCCTTTAAACTACCTTAAATTATTTTTAGTTAATTTTATGTTGGTTTTTTTGTGAATGTGTTTCATTTTGATTTTTTATACCCATTATGTTTACTGTTCTTAAAATTTTGTTTATTATGCTATAATGTTGTGAACCTCCCAGGGTGGCCTTAGTAGCTAGAAATGTAGTATAAAAGTCAAACAAACAAACAAACAAACAAACAAACAAATAAATAAATAATCAACGCTATCTGGAAAACCCTGGAAAGGGTTGACATAAGTCAAAATTGACTTGATGGCACATTATTTTTATTATTAACTAATGTAGAGAAGATTGTGCCCAAGTGACCCAACTTGGTTAGCAACTCACTTGGCGGTGGGCAAGTACAAGGCCCTTGCAGTCTCTTCTTAGAGGTCTTTAAATTCGACCTGGATTGGACAACACTTCAAAGTAGAACACTAGAGGACACTTCACTATTCTGTGTATTCATGAATGGTGTTTACATGCATATAGAGGCACAAGGTAAGCTACAAGTTAGTACCTCCGGGTAAAGTACTTCCAAATAGTTTTTAAAACTGCAAAACAAAACAAAAAAAGGGTGTATATAGGATTGCCAGATCTCAGGGCACCAGTTAAAGTCTTGGACTTGCTGTGCTAGTTGCGGCAAGGAGATAATTTTTTAGGGCAAGCATTCCTGCATGAACAGAAAAATTGTGGGGTTTTTTTTTTGCATGTGACATCCATTCCCATCCATTCCCAGATGGTTCACTGGTTCCCCCTAAAGGTTTTTCTGTGTCACACTTGTGCACTGTTAGTGCACCAGGTGGCCAGGAATGAGGGCAGTGGACATCTGAGAAAGAACAGTGGTGTCATACCCTGGGACCCATCTTGTCATGCAGTTCAAACCTGGGAGTTGAATGCTGTCATCATAACCATAGATAGCATAGATGGCATCATCATTAGTTGTCTTGGTGCCTAAACTCCGGCTGCAGTGGCGCAGGCACTGGAAATAGATATCTTCTTTCTCTGGGATGCCATATTACCTGGCCAGGTGTATTTCCCTGGTTTCTGGGCCATATCTCTGGACTCTCCTTGTGCTTGTTTTTATAATCAGTTGGCTCAGAAACAGATCTGACCCCCTCTCAACTTTTGCCCACCCTACTCCACACATCGCAAGAACCTGCCTCTTGATCTCAGGTTTTGGCTCTGAAATCTCAAGATATAAGATGCTGTAGACTCTATTGCTTGGTCTTGGAGTGCCAGCTGAAATCTCAGGGAATTGGCATGCTTTGGTGGTTCTCCAGAAGGGGGAGATGAGTTCTGAGGTGAGCAGTGTTGGAGCAGCAAAATGTTATATTATCGTGTTAGCTGGCTTTAAAGCATGGGCACCTATCTTTAACCACTCCTAGGTGGCCACAATTAGCTGGCCCAGAAGCTATTCCGGCCCTGCTCCCAACCCCTGCCTGCTCTGCCCTAGTGATATCAGGAAGACTGGCCCCAGTGACAACACAAGGGCCCACACCCAGGTCTCGGATCTTGGTCCTGAAAACTCAGGGAAAGGGATGGTACTGGACCTGACAGTCTTATCTGTGTAAAGGATCACAGTTTCAGCATTCAGTAACAATCCGAAAGTCATAAAAATGAGAACATCTGGTACTTACATAACCCCCTAAGGCCACAGGGCCTTCCCTGCGAATCTGAACGCAAAGTTTAAGGCAGGCTGTTTCAACAACAGAGCTTTCCAACTGAAGGCTTTATAGCCTGTGCTATATAAAGAAGTCAGGACTTCAGATCACTAGTGAAACAGTCTGGGACGGATGCCACACTTGAGAATAACAAAGAGCAGTAACTATAATAATGAAAGAGCAATAACCAAAGCACACAGCAATTGTCTTTAAAATGGTACATGATGCAATGTAGAAAAATGGGGGGGGGGGAAGAGGAGTGGGCCGTATGTAAAAAAATAGGAGTGCTTCCAACAGAGCAAGCTCAGGAAGTCTGAGACTTTGGTACACAATGATTTAGACTGAAAGGGAAGTGCACAGAAAAGAGGAGTGCCCGTGGCTGCTGGGAGCTTTGCATTTGATGAAATAGATGGCAGGAGGCAGGGAGGAGAACAGATGGCGAGGCTGCATGAATTAACACTCCAGGTGTGCAGGTGGGTTTTATTGGGCTTCTGCTCTCAGAATTCTGTGCCGTCTGGGGATTTCTGGGAGTTATAGTCCAGTTACACAAATCTGCACACCTCTGATCAAAACCTTGGGGCCGTTTAGGGGCAGGTGTCTGCAGCCAGTCCTCTGCACCATAATTGGCACTGGCTACAGGGATGATGGGGTCAGATGGGAGACTGTGGCTGGAAATTGAGCTGTTGTAGGAGGCGCAGACAGGCGGCCCCTGTTTGCGTTTGATGCAGAAATCTTCACTGAGGCAGAAACAACCAGATTCAGGAGTGAAGCAGTGTTGAGGGTGAGGGAAAGCAAGTGGGAGGTACATGAGTCATATGTTAAGGACCTCTGCATTAATAGAATCCCAGGGTAGGTGAATATTGCCTTCCATATAAGACAGTGTTTTATTATTTTTATTGTCACATTAAATAAAATATTTCATATTAACTTTAAAAACATTTCACACATGATGGAAGTAGTATAACAGGCCTGTTATACCACTGATAGAACTAGTAAAACATCCATAAAATAACCCTAGACACATATATCAAGCAACTATTAAAAAGAACAAACAGCAAGGGAGAAAAATAGTAACAAAATCTATGTAAGAGGAGCAGAAGAAAGCAGTTAGTTTTCAAAAGCTTCTCCCGCCCCTCCAAGCCACCTTTCTTGAACAATATTTGGAAGGTCACTAGTAGAGTTTTAGAGCAAAGAGGCCACAAAGGAGAAGGCCCTGTACTCTCCTAGTACAGAGCCTATATTTTAATGGCCAGCTGTATTTTGAACTTATGTGCTGCTTGCCAAAAGGAAGGAAGGAAGGAAGGAAGGAAGGAAGGAAGGAAGGAAGGAAGGAAGGAAGGAAGGAAGGAAGGAAGGAAGGAAGGAAGGAAAAGAAAAGAAAAGAAAAGAAAAGAAAAGAAAAGAAAAGAAAAAGGATTATAAGGTTGTGATTCTATACAGTGGACCCTCTACTTAAGGAATTAATCCGTATTGGAATGGTGGCTGCAAGTCGAAAAGTCTGTAAGTCGAATCTCCATTGACCTACAATGCACTGAAAACCGATTAATCCCATAACCAGTGGTTTTTATTCTATTTTTATTCCATTTTGGTTTTTTTCTGGTCTGTAAGTCGATTCTCTGGCTGCAAGTCGAATCTAAATTTTGCAGCCAGAGAAGTCTGTAACTCAAAAAGTCTGTAAGTCGAGCCGTCTGTAAGTCGAGGGTCCACTGTATGTATCTAAATGGGAATTTAACCCCATGGAATTCAGTGGAACATGTACTGGGTAAATAGGTGGTAGTTCTATGGGCATGTCAAAACAAAATTATGTCTGAGCATAATATTAAATGAAAAAGACCATGTAAGTTACTGGCGTGCTTTGCAAGGTCTTTCAGTACGCTAATATGCTTATTACCCTCTGCAGATTTGCTTAAAAGTGTAAATACTTAACCACTTATTTAAACAAATGGGAGGGAAAGAGTTCTTTATAAAGTTAAGAAAGGAACAGGGCAAGAGTGTGTTGTGTTTGTAAAAACATAAGCTGCGAGCAAATGTTTGAAGAACCAACTTAGATTTGATAATTTCTGTGTTTTATCCAAAAGACAGGAAAGGAGAGCCTGGGCGCCAAGGAATGAAAGGAAAGAGAAGAGTAAACAAACACATGCACTTACAGTGAAACAAGGACTCAGTGAAATGTTTGAGCTGCAAAGAAATAGAGCTTATGAATCTCTAGTTTGAGATCGTGGGATTACATTTTAGCCAAAAATGTCTTTTGTAGGAAGAGAAGGACACATTAAAGTGGCCAAACCAGCTTTTTTCTTCTCTTTAAAAAAAAAAGGCCAAAAAGGACAGAGGCACTGAGGTTTTGACATTCCAGTGTGAAAAGCAACTGCATCCCTTTGTCTCCACATCAAATTCAAAGCACAAGTGATGACTTTAAAGTCCTGTACTATAGTGTACGCTCTAGCAACAGAATACCTGAAGGACCAGCTCTTTCCATAAGAAGCTGCATGCATGTGAAGATGGGGCCTGGCCTGGGATGCTGACTTTGGCTGTTCCTCCTACATTGAAGGAAGGGGCCTGTATGACTTTTTAAAATGTCTGTTCCTTCCACCCTAATGGGAAACAAAGCGGGTGAGAGTCTTCCTTAAACCAGGAGGGTCTCCCCAGCAGCCTCTTTTCACTGCCTTGCGCCATGATTTGCTGCTTCTGGAAACTCCAAGACCATATTGGAGCCTTCTTGAGCTCCAGGCTTCTTTGAAGTGTGATTTTGCTATTTGTGTGCCCAAGCTTTAGAACTCCCTGCCTAAGAAGTTTGCTTTCCCCCTTCTTCTGGTGCTTTTCACACAACCTGTTTGGAGTGAAAGAGCTACAGGCTGGTCATTTAATATTTTTAAATAGGGCATCTGTATGTTTCAATCAACTTGTCCTTTGTTGGAGGCTGCAGAAAGCCCATTTCTTCCCCTGCCCTGCTCTTTTCCTAAATAAGAGAAGGCTAATATGATTTCCAAGGACAAGAAAACAAATGGATTAGGCTATGATGGTGACACATCTCCATCTCAAGAGCTGCCTGGGGACAGTTTAAGCATAATCACACATGGGCCATTGGAATTGTTTCTTTTTCCTCCTTTTTTTTACATCAAGAGAGAGACTAATTTCTTTCTCCCCTCAAACAAGTAGATCAATAGGGACCACCTCGGTGGGAAGGTAACAGCGTTCTGTGTCTAAGTCGCACTGGCCATGTGATCATGGAAGATTGTCTTTGGACAAAACGCTGGCTCTGTGGCTTAGAAACAGGGATGAGCACCGCCCCCTAGAGTCGAACGCGACTGGACAAAAATTGTCAAGGGGAACCTTTACCTTTACCTAGTAAGTGATAAGCATGTTTTTAAAAATGAACAGAGGGTACAAGCAGGGTGGCCATGCAGTGGCCATGGCGCCCAAAAACCTGACCCATTCGTGAAGTAAATAAATTGATGGCAACATTAATTCATAGATGCCAAGAATTATGAGGATTAAAGCAATATAGGGATCAAATCAGTTCTAAAAGGCCATGCTGACAAGGTGGGGGGAAAAAACTAACTGGCTGGCCAAATGGATCAATGTTACCTGTGTGTCATGTGAGTGGAAATTTATAACACAATTTAAATAATGGCAGAAACAATATAATTGGTGTTCTTTTGGCATGTGTGAGTGAGCCTTTTTTTCTTCTTCTTTTGAAGTAATCTCTCATTTGAAGGCTTGTCCTGTCCAGTTCTTATTTAAAAGTAAGAAAGTATAAGGAAACAAATGAGAGAAGCTGAAGATGGTTATCCACAATGAGTGTCTGGGGCGCAGACCTAGGAGGTACCCTGGTCACCTGGTCACTACCTTTACCAGTTTGAGTGGAATGCATTGTAATGCTGTTTAAATTATGCAAATTATTTTAAACTTTGCACCTGTACATAGAAATCATAGAAATATGCATTTTAAGTAAGTCAGTATCTTCATCCTACTGTTTGGTGATGTATAAGTGGTCACCCTAAAAGGCAAGATGGCTTTTCACTGTGCTCCTGTGGGCTGGAGAAAATAATGTTCTCACCATTGGCCAATACAATGGTAGGGGTTTGTGCAAAATCTATATAGAAAAGGAATTTATTAGAGCACAGAATTCTGAATCTCCAGGGTTTAAAACATTTTCTCCCATACGGTAGGAATAGGAAGTTATTTGTGTATATTGTCATAACCCCTTGGATCAGGATGTCAAACCAGGTTGTTGGTAGTTGCTGAAGGCTTAGACACATGGTGACACAAGGAGGCTATGTAGACTGGGAGCATTCTACATCTCTGAATAAAGGATTGAATTCTTTATTAAATTTACTGAGTGAGCAATCTCCAAAATGTCCTGTCCTCAACTGCCCTGCTCAACTCTTGTAAACGGCACCATGATACGTCTGATGAAAGCAATTGTTCATAATAACTGTGCATAATATTTCTACTAACCTCAGACTGGATATCAGGTTGAACTTGAGAGTCCTTGGGGTCTTTTCTGGCTGCACAGTTCTATAATTCTAATCAGTTAAGTGTTAATAAAGACACAGACAGACAGTATTATGGTTGCTTACTGATTTCATCATGCGTCAGTGCTTCATGGGTTTTGATTGCAAAGTCCAGGTTTGGGAAGGAAAGTCTAGCTTCAGGTAGGTACGTACTAGCATGTGGAGCATTTGGTTGATGATAATATTGTAGGTGCCAATACACTAATCCTTACTAGAAAACTCGCATTTTATCCTTGCCATCTGAGACACATCTTATTTCATACAAACCATTGGTCATCTTGAAAAGATAAATCCTTAACAAAATACAGGAATGAAAAAAAAAATCAAGTGTCCACAGCCAAGATTTAGTTGTTTCCATCCATAATGGATCCCTTTATTGCAGCTTGAGGTATTACTTTCTGCAGTTAACTGGGAGTGAAATTAGAGTGTGCATTCACAACATTTAATATGTATTGTGGTATCATCTAGTAATGCTGTTTCCCGTTCCAAGATCCTTCTATAATGTTTAACCACAGTAATGTCCCATTCAGCAAAGTGTTTTAATGTTAATTAAAAGCTTCCTGTTTCTATTTTCTATACTTTTCATTGCTTCCTCTTCAATCGCTGCATTTTGGAGATTAATAACAATTTACCTGCCATTGACTTCCATTTCTGAATTGGTGGTGGAAGAAGACTCAATTGCAAGGGTTGTTTTAAATCTTGTATATTTTATGGCAAAATACCACTATTTTACAAGATAATTACTAGTTTCTTGGGGAAGTTGCCAAGAAACTAATAATTGTTTTGTTGTGATGGGTGGGTGGGCGATTGAAAATATGGAAGCCAGATTTAGGCTGAATATCAGGAAAAAAATTAATTGTTAGAGCAGTATGATAATGGAACCAATTATCTCAGGAGCAGGTGAGCACTCTAATGCTTGGAAGCATTCAAGAGAAAATTGGAAAACCATCTGTCAGATCTGCTTGGATTTGGATTCCTGCATTGAGCAGGGGGTTGAACTTGACGATCTTATAGGCCTCTTCCAACTCCATTATTCTATGATTCTATGATTTCATCACTAGTCTCCCTGCAAGCCCCAGCAATTCTCTTGTGAGAAATTCAGCACCTTTGCCAGAATGACATTTTATAGTAAAATCTGATCCTTCCCCAAAAGAATTCACTCCAGGTGTTTCTCCTCTTGTGCTTTTGAGCACAAAAAGTGCCTGCTTTCACAGTTATTTATCCTTTCTAATCAGAAGTTAACTTTTTTACTACATTTCCAGACTCTGTTTGGGAAGACATTATGGAGTCCACACTGACAGGTGCCATTTCTTCTATTAAATTTGGTGGTGTGGTTGATTTAGGACAACCATGCTAATGTCCACATCTTGTGCAGTACACAGCCAGTACAGGATAGGAAAATATGGCAACACGTTGGGGGGTTTTCAGCTCTGTGGGACCCTTGGCATCTCCACCAAATTTCTACTTCTGTTTTTGATTTTAAGGACTTGGAGGGCTTGGGGTCCTGCAGCCACCATAGAAAATCCAAAAACTGCTCCTTTTGGGGGCCTCCAGTAATGGAGGACAAACATTTTACTGTCTTATTTCAGGAATGAATGGCAATAATGAGATACATCCCCTCTTCAGCTTGGACTATGAGCTGTCTGTGGCCTGTTTCGGCCCTTCATCTCTCCTGCCTCTCAGGCACATCACTTTGAAGAGACACACAATGAAGGCAGATGGACACACAGAGAGAAAGGGAGGGAGGGAGAGTGTGCGTGCACACATGCACACGCTCACACGCACACGCACATGCACACACAGACACAGAGAGAGAGCAAGTGGAGGGGAGAAGGAGAGGGAGAACACATCCCTGTATCCCCTTTGTTTATTTATAGCTAGCTGTTTTGAAACCCAAGGTTGTGATCCCTACAGCCCCACATTAATGGTGTTTCTCTGGAGTAAGTGGTTTGAGGCATGAAGCTCATGGTATGTGTTAGTATTTGTCTGTACTGCAGTATTCTAAATAAGGAACTCATTCTCTTTTGAATCTGAAAAGCAGTCTCTAAAATTAGAACTGACCCTCTTTCTCTTTAGAGGCACATAAAAGAAAGCAATAGGCCAAGCAGAAGGGAAGAAAGAAAAGAAGAAGAAGAAGAAGAGAAAAAAGAAAACATCAGCTCGTCAGGGAAGGTTGCTGTTTGCACTCAGGAGCTCCTGGTGCAACTCCTAGAGCAAGATACAAGTCTCAAAGTGACATGGAAGCCTGCTTGGTTATTTCACAAATCACAGAACGAGAGTCAATGTTTTGGACAAAATGGAAAAACAGGGAATTTACAAAGCTCCTAAGCAAAATGGAAAATCGCTGGGAAAAAGAAATTAAAACAGGCCATATTTAGCACTGAACAAAATGAGGACAATGCTCTGAGCAACATTCCAAATAAGCTCCCTGTATATCATATGTGACGCAGAATTACTTTTGCAAGCAATTAGAACCATTCTGTGTATTCTCAAAGGCTTTCACGGCCGGGATCTGATGGCAGTTGGGGGTTTTTCGGGCTCTTTGGCCGTGTTCTGAAGGTTGTTCTTCCTAATGTTTCGCCAGTCTCTGTGGCCGGCTTCTTCAGAGGACAGGAACTCTGTCTGTGCTCTGGTGCAGATCCATTTACACTCAATGGATCCATCACCCACCACCACCACCACCACAGTTGTGCTGCTTGCTAGAGAGTAAGTGGAGTGCTTGTGCTTTGAACCTGTTGACAGAAGGATACCAAGGAATCAATACTCCGGCTGCAGAAAAATCTATCACAGGGCAGCTGTGAGGCTGTAACGGCAGCCACCTTCCCCAGTGACTTTGCTTTGAAAAAGTATCAATAGGACCATACATATATACCATACAATAACTGACTATATCGAACTGCACTGGAACAAAAATAGTAGAAGTCTCCAGGCAAGTGAGATACGTTATGCAATTACACCACTGGCCGATAAAATGATTTGTTAATGGCTGTGCATCATGTGATTGGAAATTTCTTCTCCTATGTACCGTAATTGGGGGATAACTGGGGAACATTTGGCTGGTGTGACCACAGTTTGCATCTTGCAGCCTTTTGGTCTCAGTGAGAAACGAAGGGGTAGGGAGTGGAAATCCCACCTTGTCTTGTCACAGTGAGGTTAGTCTGTGTGAGATTTTTTTTAGCTCAGGGAATCTAATGGGCTTTCTTGGGTGCTTCATGATTATTTTCTTGGACAGAACATCAAAGAGTATAGAATTATTATAATTCCTGTGCGAAACAGTATCTTTCCTGTGCAAGATTCCCTGGGAAAAGCATTGAGCTGCACAGAATTCCAAAGTTTCTTGCACAAAAGAACAGGCAAGAAACAGCAAGAAATATAGAGGGAAAACAAGACTAGGGTCTCATTTTTGTAGGTGGTCGTATAGGTTTTATATTTTATTGTACTTTTGTTGCTGTATTTTGAATTGGATTCAGATTTAAGTATTTTGCTACAGGTTAGATTTAGTTTTTATATATTTAAGTACTTGTGCCTATGAAGTAGTTTTCTTCATAGCTGTAACCCTATGAAGCAATGTAGAGAAATAAAGCTTGTAGAAATAGACAAGCTGATGTTGCCTGGAATTATTGCAACAATGAGAAGACCTACGTATATCTTCATACTCAGATGACTTTTGATATGATTCTCAATGTTTGTTTGGTTTCATTCTGGAATGAATCCTTATCAGGGATAAATGACAGCTGTGACCATCGCAGGCTTCTGACTTTTTCCTTGAGGTCTGTAAAGTTCGTTAGGGCTCTTAGGGAGAATCAGGCATCAGATCTGACAGAAAAAGCTTTATACCAATCCAATATGTGTAAAGTTTTCACAGTATTGTATTTCTCTTGCATAGATGCCTTTTGTGATAATATTTATTATTCCTATAACAAGGAGGCACAAATCTCTCTGTTTACATTTTTATAAGTTTTTTTTTCTAAGTACAATTTCCTAACATTCTGTTTCCACATCCCTTTTCCTGAAGTCTACCCCTTAAAACTGTTATGTATTACCATGCAGATGAAATTTCGTATACTTTATCAGAGGTAATTTTTGCCCAGTGTGATTTTTTGTGAATACATTCTTTTGAAATATGTTTACACAACTACACATATTATGCTGCGTTTCAATAATGTGTGAATTTTTAGATGCAGTTTTTCTTCTAAGCACACATTTTTGCATCACAAATCTTAGAAAAAAGCTTATGAGATTGAAGAGTAATAGAAGTGCAAACTAGGCCAATGTGTATTAAAACATGAATGAAACAAAGTTATTATCCACCCCTATCTCAGACATCGACATTATATTTCATTCAAGCTGGCTATGGTTCTTCTAAGCAATTAGAACTTATGCTGTGTAGAAAAGCACCAACGTTAAGCCTGGCAGGGTACATATTTCTTTTGTAAAGCAGAATGGTCTAGAACGGGTTGTTTTCTTCATGCGGGCAAATCGCTGGGGCACAGAGATGGGCGCGGACTGGCAAACTGGTGGTTCATGCTGGTTCTTTTTTTGGCTGAACAGGTGTTCACTGCTTCTCAACCCTGCCTCCTCCAGCAGGCGCTCACTCAGAGGCAACACCTGGAAGAGGTGGGGCAGGGAAGCTGGAATGCTGCCTCTGAGTGGGTGCCCACCAGAGGAGGCAGGGCTGGGAAGCACCGAAGCACCTGTTCAGCCTAAACATAAACAGACCATCAGTTCTCTGTTTCGGAAGTTCTGTCTCAAAAGATAACGATCACAGAAGGTGATAGATGCATAAAATAGTTCATGGATGGGGATTGGTACATGTGTATTGTCATTCTTGTGGGATGTATTTGTGTGTAAGAACAAAAGCAGCAGGGTTATTTACTACTTATTTTATTTGTCACTTTCATATCTCATCTTCTAATGTATATGATTCTAATTTCCCTAATTTATTTATTTATTTATTTATTTATTTATTTATTTATTTATTTATTTATTGCATTTATATGCACAACATAGAAATAGAAACAATTTAAAATATACACAATTTACATATATAAAAACAGAGAAATATAAATCAAAGAACTTACAATTTTAACAATTAATTTAAAGTAAAGAGTCCTAAGATGGCACGAGTTAAAAGGAAAGAAATAAGAAATAAGAAATAATTTTTAACTCACAACAATCCTGTGAAGTAAGACAGGCCGAAATAGAGCAATTGGTCGAAGCTCAGCTGGCCAGTTTCTTGGTTCAGTGGGACTGGAAGCTTGATCTCCCAAGACTTTGCCAATGTTCCAACCACTACACCATGCTGTCTCTCTGTCTCTCTCTTTAAAAATAGGGAGCAATGGTACATATAGAGAGGCAGCTGAAGGTGGGAGAATCTTGGTTGCAAAATGCCTACCCAGGGTATAGGATCTGATGCAAGGTTGTGGATGTGCAACTTTACAAGTGTGCCAGTGATCTCCAGTGTTCCAAAGGAAACCAAATCCAGGTGTTATGCTTTCTCTCTCCATCTTCCACCTATATAAACAACACCACTACTGTAGCTTTGGACCTGTATTGCCAAAATAGTCAGTAAACTGAAAAGTAAGATGGCTCTTGTGGCCATGGCATTGCTGTGGGAGGCTGTTTGATGCAAGTGACTATGAACATGCTTTTAGTGCCCTTGATTTTGCAGGGAAACTGAGGATTATGGAATTTCTGAAGGGCTCCACTCTGCGAAAGGATGATATTTTTGTTATTAAAAATCATGATGAATTGACATAGAGGATATTTCTGCCTGAGATCTGACTGTGTTTAGATGTTGCTTATGTTTTTTTAGCATGTTATTCATTTGATCTGTCTTGAATTTGTATACTGACTGTTGTTTTAAATCCTGAGTGCTTTTTAAGGAGAAAGGCAGGGTAACAATATTAAATAATAAATAAATAAATAAATCTTGGACTGGGCTTGTTGCAAGTTTGCATAAAGAGGACTATGGGAGATGAACCAAAGGTCAGCAGCACTAGGACCGCTTAGAAAGCTCATTCTTCTTCCTCCAAACTACTGTACATCTTTGTCAATATTAGCATCATAGTTAACATGTTTCTGAACCAATGTCCCAAAACCAGATCTCATTTTTTTGTCATGAAAGCACATCCACATCCACAAAAGTATTGCCAAGGATGTTCACAGGTACTCTAATAGAGAAACAATGACTGGCGCTTTTCTTCTACTGTTAACATCACTTTACCTTTAATGCTTCTACTTTTATTCCTTTCCATGTCTGTTAAATCACATTCAACTCTGTCATTGTTGCCAATATTTACAAATACTGAAGGGAGATCTTTTTAAATATTTGAATGGCTGTACAAAGCACGCTATGGTATCTGATTGTGTTGCATGGAAAAAGCTCTTGGAGACTGAAACAGAAAGTACTCGATCTGCTCTCTTGAATTATGCTTTTTAAACTGTAATCACAAGACAACCCATAATCAACAGCATCTTCTGTTTCCACATAATGCCAGGGCAATTTAGTAATTTTCTGATGGAAAAAGCACATAGAGGACATTTGGAGCTGCCATTGTAATTCTCAAGTAAAGCTCATATGAAAGGCCTCTCATGTTATTGTGGTTTGTTTGTTTTTCCTTTTTAATTAACTAAAACATAAACATAAACATAAAATACACAAATGAAAATACAATTTAACTGTGTTCCCCACCACCGTAGACGGGACCTCTTGCAATAATCTTCTTCTTCCTCCATCTATATTCTTCCTCTTCTTTTATTGTTCTCCAGAACTGCATTGATTCTTGATTTGGAGCTTTCCCCTTTCCTCTTGTTAATACATATTCCAAGAATCTGCCCCATATTTCATAAAAAATCTTCTTTTTCAACTCTCCTTTCTTAACCTTTAGATTACAAGTTCATTTATAGCTATATTCCATATTTCATTATACCATTCATCCATTTGAAATTCAGATTTTGATTTCCATTGCCTAGCTATTATTAATCTCGCTGCTGTCAATAAATTAGTTATCAATTCTTTAATCATTTTATCATATCCCACATTCTCAAATATTGATAAAAAAGCAATCTTAGCATTCAATTCTATGTCTTTTCCTCATATATCATTTAATTCTTTAAAAAATTGCTTCCAAAATCTTTGTACTTTTTCACATTCACACCACATATGAAAGTATGTACCAATTTCCTTCTCACATTTCTAACATTCAGATAACTAGCATTAATTTTATTTAATTTTGTTGGTGTTAAATACCATCTTAGACACAGTTTAAAATTTTTCCCCTTATTCTCACTGACATAAATCTTAAAACCCTCATATTTCACATCTTCCTCCATTTGTCCCCGTTTATCCTTTTTCCAAAGTCTTGTTCCCACACTGGCTTCACCCCTTCTTTACCGCTTTCTTCTAGATCGAGCAGGAATCCGTAAATTTTACTCACTGTGCCCTTTACTGAATCAGTCATCTGAATGTCTTCATATGATAACAGAAATTGTTCGCACTTCGTGTATTTTCTGCCTTTCTTATATTTCTTTACCCATTCATTAGTCCATCTTTCTAATTGCATATAGTTCAACCATGAGATATTCTTACTCTGAAGAATTTGCTTCATTTGCTCTATTGATCTCATTTTGTACAACCAATCTTTCAATATAATCACTTTTTTCTTTAAATAATTCCACATACACTTTCATATTGACAGGAAAATTCTCTATTTCTGTCACTAATCCAAATGGAGAGTTAGATGAGCATAAATTCTTTCTATATTTATACCATATGTTTAACATTGTCTTTAAAAATGGATTTTTAATTTCACTTATTTTATACTCTTTAACCATCCCAAATAAATATTTTTCAATATTTACCTGTATTTCTGATGATTTCATTTTCCACCAAATTAACCTTTCTGGGTTATATATAATTTCTCCAATAAACCTCAACTGATTAGCCAAATAATAATTTTTTATATTTGGTAAACCTATACCACCTTTTTTGTTGTTCTATACCAATACTTTTTATTTATTCTGACTCTCTTCCCTTCATTACAGTATTTGTTAATCATTCCTTGCCAAAATTTCAAATCATCCTCTGTTAACTGTACTGGTAACATTCTAAAAAGAAAATTAATTTTTGGTAAGATTTTCATTTTTATGAATGCGATTCTTCCAAACCAAGAAAGTTTAAAATTATATTCCTGTAATTTCTTTTTAATTACTTCCTTTCATTTATTATAATTATATTCCTTCATTTTTTGTATGTTTTTCATAAATCTATACCTAAATATTTAACTGATTTACATATCTTGAAATCATATTTCTCAGCAAACCTTTTTTGTTCTAATTTATTATGATTAAACAACATTAGTTCAGATTTTTGCCAGTTTACACGTAATCCAGTTATTTTTCCAAATGAATTTTAATTCTATCTATACTTTCTACTGGGTTTAACACTGTCAATAAGGAATCATCAGCAAATAGATTAATATTTATTTTATTATTTTCACCCATACCTTTTATTGTATCATCATTCCTTATTACGTTTGCTAACATTTCAATGAGGAAACAAAACAGAAAAGGAGAAAGAAGGAAACCTTGCTTGTGCCTCAGCCTAAAGCTATCTGTTCTGTCATTCCGTCATTGACTATTACTACAGCGATATTTTCCACATATAGTTGGTCTATTATCCCCCTAAATTTCTTTCCAAAACCCCAGACCTTTAAAAGAATCTTTAATGTTGGTCATTCTACGCAGTCAAATGCCTTAAAATATCTAATGATAAGATAGTCGTTTAGTCGTTCAGTTGTGTCCGACTCTTCGTGACCCCATGGACCAGAGCACGCCAGGCCCTCCTATCTTCCACTGCCTCCCGGAGTTGTGTCAAATTCATATTGGTTGCTTCGCAGACACTGTCCAGCCATCTCATCCTCGGTCGTCCCCTTCTTCTTTTGCCTTCACACTTTCCTAACATCAAGGTCTTTTCCAAGGAGTCTTCTCTTCTCATGAGATGGCCAAAGTATTGGAGCCTCAGCTTTAGGATCTGTCCTTCCAGTGAGCACTCAGGGTTGATTTCCTTTAGAATTGATAGGTTTGTTCTCCTTGCAGTCCAGGGGACTCTCAAGATCCTCCTCCAACACCACAGTTCAAAAGCATCAATTCTTTGGCAGTCAGCTTTCTTTATGGTCCAGCTCTCACTTGCAAACATCACTACAGGAAAAACCATAGCTTTGACTATTCGGACTTTTGTTGGCAAGGTGATGTCTCTGCTTTTTAAGATGCTGTCAAGGTTTGTCATCGCTTTCCTCCCAAGAAGCAGGCGTCTTTTAATTTCATGGCTGCTGTCTCCATCTGTAGTGATCATGGAGCCCAAGAAAGTAAAATCTGTCACTGGCTCCATATCTTCCCCTTCTATTTGCCAGGAGGTGATGGGACCAGTGGCCATGATCTTAGTTTTTTTGATGTTGAGCTTTAGACCGTTTTTTACACTCTCCTCTTTCACCCTCATTACAAGGTTCCTTAATTCCTCCTCAGTTTCTGCCATCAGAGTGGCATCATCTGCATATATTTCTTCCGGCAATCTTAATTCCGGCTTGGGATTCCTCCAGTCCAGCCTTTTGCATGATGTGTTCTGCATATAAGTTAAATAAGCAGGGGGACAATATACAGCCTTGTCGTACTCCTTTCCCAATTTTGAAACAATCATTTGTTCCATATCCAGTTCTAACTGTTGCTTCCTGTCCCATATATAGGTTTCTCAGGAGATAGATAAGGTGTTAAGGCACTCCCATTTCTTTAAGCACTTGCCATAGTTTGCTGTGGTCCACACAGTCAAACGTAAAAAGGTAAAGGTTCCCCTTGACAATTTTTGTCCAGTCGTGTCCGACTCTAGGGGGCGGTGCTCATCCCCGTTTCCAAGCCATAGAGCCAGCGTTTGTCCGAAGACAATCTTCCGTGGCCACACAGCCAGTGCAACTTAGACACGGAACGCTGTTACCTTCCCACCAAGGTGGTCTCTATTTATCTACTTGCCTTTGCATGCTTTTGAACCGCTAGGTTGGCGGGAGCTGGGACAAGCAACGGGCGCTCACTCCGTCACGTGGATTCGATCTTACGACTGCTTGGTCTTCTGACCCTGCAGCACAGGCTTCTGCGGTTTAGCCCACAGCGCCACCACGTCCCTCCACACAGTCAAAGGCTTTTGCATAATCAATGAAGCAGAAGTAGATGTTTTTCTGGAACTCTCTGGCTTTCTCTATAATCCAGCGCATGTTAACAATTTGGTCTCTGGTTCCTCTGCCCCTTCAGAATCCAGATTGTACTTTTGGGAGTTCATGGTCCACATACTGCTGAAGCCTACCTTGGAAGATTTTGAGCATAACCTTGCTAGCGTGTGAAATGAGTGCAATTGTACGGTAGTTGGGGCATTCTTTGGCACTGCCCTTCTTAAGGATTGGGATGTAGATTGGTCTGTTCCAGTCCTCTGGCCACTGTTGAGTTTTCCAAACTTGCTGGCATATTGAGTGTAGCACCTTAACAGAGTCATCTTTTAAGATTTTAAATAGTTCAACTGGAATGCCATCACCTCCACTGGCCTTGTTGTTAGCCAAGCTTTCTAAGGCCCACTTGACTTCACTCTCCAGGATGTCTGGCTCAAGGTCAGCAACCACATTATCTGGGTTGTCCAGGATATCCAAATCTATCTGGTATAATTCTTCTGTGTATTCCTGCCACCTCTTCTTGATGTCTTCTGCTTCTGTTAGGTCCCTACCATTTTTGTCCTTTATCATGTCCATCTTTGTGCAAAATGTTCCTCTAATATCTCCAATTTTCCTGAACAGATCTCTGGTTTTTCCTTTTCTATTATTTTCCTCTATTTCTTTGCATTGTTCATTTAAGAAGGCCCTCTTGTCTCTCCTTGCTACAGTATTCTTTGGAAGTCAGCATTCAATTTTCTGTAACTTTTCCTATCTCCCTTGCATTTTGTTTCCCTTCTCTCTGCTATTTCTAAGGCCTCGTTTGACAGCCACTTTGCTTTCTTGCATTTCCTATTCTTTGGGATGGTTTTTGTTGCTGCCTCCTGTACAATGTTATGAGCCTCTATCCAAAGTTCTTCAGGCACTCTGTCCAGCAAATTGAGTTCCTTAAATCTGTTCTTCACTTCCACTGTGTATTTGGTTTTGGTTTAGATTATACCTGACTAGCCCAGTGGTTTTTCCTACTCTCTTCAGTTTAAGATTGAATTTTGCTATGAGAAGCTGATGATCAGAGCCACAATCAGCTCCAGGTCTTGTTTTTGCTGATGGTATAGAGCTTCTCCATCTTTGGCTGCAGAGATTATAATCAATCTGATTTCGGTATTGCCCATCTGGTGATTTCCATGTATAGAGTCACCTCTTGTGTTGTTGGAAAAGAGTGTTTGTGATGACCAGCTTGTTCTCTTGAGAAAACTCTGTTAGCCGTTTCCCTGTTTCATTTTGAACTCCCAGGCCAAACTTTCCTGTTGTTCCTTTTATCTCTTGACTCCAGACTTTAGCATTCCAATCCCCTAGAATGAGAAGAACATCTTTCTTTGGTGTCACTTCTAGAAGGTGTTGTAAATCTTCATAAAACTGTTCAATTTCAGTCTCCTCAGCATTGGTGGTTGGAGCATAAACTTGGATTACTGTGATGTTGAAAGGTCTGCCTTGGATTCGTATTGACATCATTCTATCATTTTTGAGATTATATCCCATTACAGCTTTTCCTACTCTTTGGTTGACTATGAGGGCTACTCCATTTCTTCTATGGGATTATTTCCCACAATAGTAGATATGATAATCATCTGAATTGAATTCGCCCATTCCTGTCCATTTTAGTTCACTGACACCCAGGATGTCAATGTTCATTCTTGCTATCTCCTGTTTGACACATCCAGCTTCCTAAGGTTCATAGATCATACATTCCAGGTTCCTATGGAGTATTTTTCTTTGCAGCATCGGACTTTCCTTTCACTTCCAGGCATGTCCACTGCTGAGTGTCCTTTCGGCTTTGGCCCAGCCAGTTCATTAGCTGTGGAGCTACTTGTACTTGTTCTCCGCACTTCTTCAGTAACATGTTGGACGCCTTCCAACCTGAGCGCCCATCTTCTAGCGTCATATCTTTTAGCCTTTTGTTTCTGATCATGGGGCATTCTTGGCAAAGATACTGGAGTGGCTTGCCAATTCCTACTCCAGGTGCATTGCGTTTAGTTGGAACTCTCCACTATGACCTGTCCATCTTGGGTGTCCCTGCATGGCATAGCCCATAGCTTCCCTGAGTTACTCAAGCCCCTTCGCCACGACAAGGCAGCAATCCGTGAAGGGGAATGATAACTGCCTTTAATTTATCTTTTTCTATATTATATATAATATTCATGACTTTCCTTGTAAATTTTTCCATTTGTCTTCCCTTTATAAACCCATTCTGATCCTCTTTAATATATTTTGTGATAAACTTATTCATTCTGTTCGCAAGTATTGCTGTAAATATCTTTGCATCTTGGTTTAATAACGAAATGGGTCTATACGAACTTGGATCTGTTAAATATTTATTGTGTTTTGGAATAAGAGTTATCAATGAATGTTTCCAAGAGTCTGGTATTTTCTCTCCTTCCAATATCTCATTATAAAGCATTTTTAACTTAGGAATCAATATTGATTGAAAAGTTTTATAATATTCTGGTCCCATTCCATCAAAACCTAGAGTTTTACCGTTTTTTTAATTTATTAATCATCTCTATAATTTCTTCATCCTTTATTTCTCTTTCTAATTCTCTTTTATCATTCTCTAATAGTTTATTCTTAACAGTTTCTTTAATATACTTTTCTATATCTTCTTTCGATACACTGTTCCCTTTATATAAATTTTGATAGAATTCCTGTAGTATCTTTAATTTTTCCTTCATTAGACTACAATTCTTTCCTGTTTCATCTTCAATCACTCCAATTGTATTTTTTGATCTTGTAGTTTGTACTATTCTAGCTAAAAGCTTTGAATTTTTATTACTATACAGTATTTTAAAAATCCTCTTTGCATATATCAAGTCCTCTGGGCCCTTTCTAACTCCACACTTTCTAATTCCTTTCTTTTAGCTTTAATCTCTAGTAATTTTTAATTATCCCTATCTATAAAAAATTGTAGATCTTTTTGTAGATCTTTTTATGATTTTTTTCTATTTTTCTTCTCTCAATTTTTTTATTTTACAGGATTCTCTTATAGAAATTCCTCTCATCATTAATTTCATAGTATCCAATAACACTCCTATTTTGTTCCCAACTGCTTCATTAATTGACCATATTTCCAACCATTCTTTCTTAACTTTATCCACTACATATGGATACTGAAAAATATTGGCATCTATTCTACATCTCTTTGCTTCTCTATATTTCTTCTTTACTTCCATCTCCATCACCATCAACGCATGATCCATTATCTTTATCACATTAATATTTGTATCTGCTACTTTTGAAATTAAATTTTGCAATATAAATATCAAATCTATCCTTGAATAACTATTATGTACAGAAGAGTAATATGTAAACTTTCTTTCATCCCCATTCAGTTCTCTCCATATGTCTCTTAAATCCATAGTTTTTAACATCTTACTCAAGAGGGTACTTCTTTTGTTCAACTCATCTTTTTTTACCTTATCCAGAACCATGCTGAAATCTCCTGCCATAATCACATACCCCTTTCTAACCTTCTCCATCTCTTTAAACACAATTTTATAAAATTCTCGTTGATTCATATTTGGTGCATAGACCTTCACTAATGTATAATCTTCTTCCCCCATTTGACCCTGAATTATCAAATATCTACCATTACTATCTTTTATTACTTCTTTTACCGTAGATTCACAATGTTTAGATATTAATATTGCTACCCCTTTAGATTTCGAAGTCCCAAATTCTTTTTCATAAATGTTTATATTTTGTAATTTCAATTCATTAACTCCATCCTTCAACTAATGTCTCTTGTAGATAAATAATATCAACCTTGTTTTTCTTCAATAATGATTCTGTTCTCCTTCTCTTTGTTACAGTCCCTAGGCCTTTCATGTTTAAAGTAGCTACCCTTACGTTTTTCCCATATCTGTTCCATATTCTGTCTTTTATTCGGTCCCGTTGTGCATCCCACAAAACAACAATAAAGACAAAAGCACCTAAAAAACCAAATTCACCTATTCCTCTAACTAATATCCTATCCCTAACTTCCCTCCACATATAAATCATATAAATTATTTTACTCCCTCCCCTTTCCCTGCGCCTCACTAAAGTTTGACGCAAGCCCCGGCGGGCAGACATCACCCACACCAGTCCAGGTCCCAGTCAAATCCTCATCCTATTTCATCCTACCCTATCTCTATCTCTATCTCTATCTCTATCTCTATCTCTATCTCTATCTCTATCTCTATCTCTATCTCTATCTCTATCTATCTATCTATCTATCTATCTATCTATCTATCTATCTATCTATCTATCTATCTATCTATCTATCTATCTATCCCTCCCTTTAATGCCTTCCCTTATTATTATTTATTATTTATCCTTAACCATTATCTTTTCATCTTCTTTCTCCAACCCCAAAAGTGGAAAAAGGAAAAAAAACACTGGGAAAACAAACAAAAGAAGAGGGGAAAGAGAGAAAAGAAAAACATCTTAAAAAATAAAAACCACAGACCATTTACCATGTTAAAAAAGGCAAAGAAGAAAAGAAAGAAAAGAAATAGAAAGAAAAAAACCCACTGGTGGGAGGAAAAAAGCCCACCGGGAAAACAAGCAAAAGAGAAAAATAAAACAACAACAACAACAACAACAACAACAACAACAACAACAACAACAACAAAAACAATAAATACATTAAGTGATTACAAATATTTAAAACTTTAAAAACAAACTTGACAAACTGACAGTCTGCCCTGTACATATCCCGGCACCAACCCCTTCTTGTTAAAAAACACAATGAATTGCTGAAGATGCTCAACTGGGGCTGGACACATTGCCTTCAATTCAACTAGCTTTCTAAATTCCTCAAATTCTATACTCTTGGCCAGGTACTCTTTCCGTGTCCTCGGTACCAAGGCCAAGCCTATTGCTCTTTCAGCATCTTCTTGCCAATTTGCCTGATCTCTGGGGGAAGAATTTCTGGGAACTCATTGGCTCCTGGATCTAGTTCCCTGTACTGCTCAGTCTGTTGGCGTGATCATGCATCAGCTAAGCTGTTATCTATCCCTGGCACGTGTTGGGCTTGAACCCAGATATTAATTTTCAAAGCCCGCAGTGTAAATGCCCTAACTAAAGTCCCAGCGTGGCAGTGTGTCTGGGCAGCAGATGCTTAATCCGCCCCAGGGAGAACAAGATGTTAAAAGGTAGGGCCCCAATGAGGTGCTTTGCGTTGCACCGTGGCTCATGCGAGCCATGCTTTCACACTCACTCCTTTCCCTGTAAGAAGCAAACCACAAGCAAAATCAGAAGTCCCCCTAACCCAAATAATCACAAAAACAATGAACAAAACAATGAGAAAAGGAAATTCCCAGCAAACCCCAGGGAGGGAGCTGATGCTACCCCCCCATCCAATGTTGCTCAACCAGACACAAGTCAACGATGCAGTTCGGAGATGAACCCACAGCCGTGCTCCTTCTCCCACCATTGCCAGTGAAGGAAGAGGAAGGGGAGGGGGGAATGGCCTTTAAATAACCTGCCGTTCCCCCCTCTCCCCCAGGAAATGCTGTCACGAAGCATTGCCCGGCTATGGCCTCCAAGACATCTAAAATGTTCCAGTATTAGTACAAAGAAGCCACATGAGGGAGCATTGGGTGAATTGAAATGTGTTTGTTTCATCAATGTAATAGAATCAAACTGCTTTAAGGGCAGTTAAAGCCATCTAAAAATGTCTATCTCCTTAACAATTTTGTTTCAATGTGCATCTCATTCCAGAAGCAACATGCATGAAAGGCTCTTCACAGTCCCCACTTCCCATCCTATCATTTAAATTCTTTGCTTTGTCCTATGTTTATGATCCTCCAGTAACCTAAAGAAGATTCTGGCTATCCTGGAAAAGATGGTATCTTGATTCTAAAGGGAGCTTATGTCTGTCTGCATTTTGCAAAATAGCCCACTTTTGCTTTTTAAATAGTCAGTTGAGAGATAACATTGCTCCATTTCCATGTCTGATGTCTCAAGTGTGTAGTACTGAAAGATCTGCATGATTGAGAGGAAGAAACATGCATTTATCATAGCATTTGATCTGACCATTAGCTTGATAAGTGTTAAGGTAGCTTACAGCTCCCATGTACTCAGCTGTCCTGGCTAATATTTTGAAATAGTTGATTTCATCAGCTTCCATTTTTGTTTCAAATGTTAGTACCAAGTGGTGCTCAGATGTTCTAGCTGGAAGGAGATATCTTCATAACTAAGAAAATTGTACTGCATTTCTACTGCTTTACTGAATTTCACTGCTTTAGCCAGCAAATATCCAGATCACTATTACATGCTTTCTAATGTTGACTTTATTAGCTGTTCTCCTGGCAACCATCTTCATAGACTTGGTACCTGAGATCCTTCCAACAGGAAATGCTGTGGCTGAAATAGAGTCCTCGTGTTTGTAAAGCCGTGCTTGATTGCTGGCCCACAGTGTCTCCTGTAACACCTAATGAAGAATATTCTTGTGTCCCCTGCCTCTCTCATCCACCTGCACTAATGTGTGTAATGTGTGAAATGGTGCTTTAGGTGGAGGCTGATAGAGATAATGGCCTGGTTTGCATGATTCCCCACCCCACCATGATTTATTTTTTCCTAAAGGAAAGACAATCATGAATTGGACCATAGGCACATATATCTCTGTACCCAGTTAGGTGATTCACATGTTATTTGAAGTGTGTGATGAGGGAAATGCAGCTGTATCGGTTTCTTTACAACACCTAAGGACTGGGTTGTTGCCCGGGTTTCCATAAATTATACTGCTGTGAACTACCTCTGTTTTAATGCAGCCAGAGTGGCTTCATTAAAACAGAGGTACTTCACAGCAGTATAATTTATGGAAACCCGGGCAACAACCCAGCATTAAAGTAAGACCTATGAGCTTCATCTGCTTCTGCTGAAGATAGGAAAACTGGTAGAACACTGTTGATTTGATATCATTTTTGGGCTCTCCTTGAGGGTGAGACTGTGGAAAACAGTTATAATGTGCACCTGTGCTTCAGCATCTCATACTGTACCACTTCTTATGGGAATGTGTATGCCTACTGTGTCGCATCATAACCTGTCTTTCCATATTTATTTATTTATTTATTTATTTTTATTTATTTTATTTATATCCCGCCTATCTAGTCGGTTAAGACCACTCTAGGTGGCTTACAAGAAACAAACAGCAATATATATGAAAACAATACTACATAAAGAAAAAACTTTCAACAAAATAGGACAAAAGGTGGGAGAGGAGAGGAAGGGGAGGTCAAGAGTTGATTGAGGGGAAGGCCTGCTGGAACATCAATGTTTTTAGTTGCTTTTTAAAATTACCCAGCGAGGGAGCCGCACGAATATCAGGAGGTAGATTATTCCAGAGGCGAGGAGCCACCGCCGAGAAGGCCCAATTTCTTGTCCTTTCCTTCCTGGCCTCCCTCGGCATTAGGCTCCTCAGCCTTACCTCCTGGCTCACGCAAGTGACACAGGTAGATCTTGGTGGGAGTAGGCGTTCCGCCAAGTATCGAGGCCCTAAACCGTTTAGGGCTATATGGAGCAAGAAGGTTGCAGAAGATGTGAAGAGAGACTGTAACCCTATTTGGATGAATACAAACATAGTCCCAAGACTGAGAACCCTGCACAACTGCACCAGGGTTTGTTCACACATTGGGGTTGTCTCTATCATTCTGGGATTGTTCTGGTGTGTGTGTTTAGTCGTTTAGTCGTGCCCGACTCTTCGTGACCCCATGGACCAGAGTACGCCAGGCCCTCCTATCTTCCACTGCCTTCCGGAGTTGTGTCAAATTCATGCTGGTTGCTTCGCAGACACTGTCCAGCCATCTCATCCTCGGTCGTCCCCTTCTCCTCTTGCCGTCACACCTTCCTAACATCAAGGTCTTTTCCAAGGACTCTTTTCTTCTCATGAGATGGCCAAAGTACTGGAGCCTCAGCTTCAGGATCTGTCCTTCCAGTGAGCACTCAGGGTTGATTTCCTTTAAAACTGATAGGTTTGTTCTCCTTGCAGTCCAGGGGATTCTCAAGAGCCTCCTCCAGCACCACAATTCAAAGGCATCAGTTCTTCGGCAGTCTGCTTTCTTTATGGTCCAGCTCTCACTTCCATACATCACGACAGGAAAAACCATAGCTTTGACTATTCGGACTTTTGTTGGCAAGGTGATGTCTCTGCTTTTTAAGATGCTGTCAACGTTTGTCATCGCTTTCCTCCCAAGAAGCAGGCGTCTTTTAATTTCATGGCTGCTGTCTCCATCTGCAGTGATCATGGAGCCCAGGAAAATAAAATCTGTCACTGCCTCCATGTATTCCCCTTCTATTTGCCAGGAGGTGATGGGACCAATGGCCATGGTCTTAGTTTTTTTGATGTTGAGTTTCAGACCGTTTTTTGCACTCTCCTCTTTCACTCTCATTACAAGGTTCTTTAATTCCTCCTCACTTTCTGCCATCAGAGTGGTATCATCTGCATATCTGAGGTTGTTGATATTTCTTCCGGCAATCTTAATTCCGGCTTGGGTTTCATCCAGTCCAGCCTTCCACATGATGTATTCTGTATATAAGTTAAATAAGCAGGGGGACAATATACAGCCTTGTCGTACTCCTTTCCCAATTTTGAACCAATCAGTTGTTCCATGACCAGTTCTAACTGTTGCTTCCTGTCCCACATATAGATTTCTCAGGAGACAGATAAGGTGGTCAGGCACTCCCATTTCTGGACCATTCTATTATTTTTATTGTTGAAGATTTGAATAGATGATCTCAGGATTTGCATCTTGCACATGGGGAGGTTACATGGGATGCACCAGGTTGTCCCAGTACCACCTGTTTATGCATATCCAGAATTGCCCACAGCTGTTTCACTCCCAGACTGCCCTCCCCCTTTTGCCTGTTTTCTCCACCCTTTTCCCACCTGCTTCACTTCTTTCTCCATTCCCTTTTTGTTTTGCCCGTTTGTAGGGTAGGAAGGGGTAAAGACTGACCAGCAGAGAAATGCCCACAAAACCACCTAAAGACCTCCCCAGTCAACATAGAAAGATTGAAGATAGAGAACCTTGGGCACCACTACAGGTAAAATAGATGCCTGAATAACTAGTGATTGGATTACCCACTAAATGAAGAAGCTGGTGCCATTTCTCTCTTTAAATGTAGATGGAAGCTAGCCTAACTTGTGCCCAGATTTCTACCCACCCTCCACATAAAACAGAGGTAAGAATCATATGTCCCTCTCTCATTACCAAGGAAATTTGTGTGGGCCACAAAGCTCTTAAAAACTCCTCTTCTGTTGCTACTCCCCCAAAAAACATGTCACTTCCAATTTTCCTGTAAGATGGCTGGTGTAGCCTATGGCATATCTAAGGGAGGAAGAATAGGTCCTGAATCTTCAGAGGTTGCCCACCTCTGACAGGGGACATGGACTAAAGAGTGCCTCTGAGCACACTCAAAATATTGTTTTCTTTGTAGCTGATTTAGAATGGTCTCTCTCTAGGTATGACAGTATGGCCGTGTTTCATGAATGTGCTGGTGAGCAGCTTTTCTTTCCTGCAACATCAGCTGAACACTGATTTGTCTGGAATATATCTTCTATTGAAGCTTTATGTTCCCTACCTAAGGTTTTCATCAATTCACAATTATATATGTCACACAGCTATGGCAAAAGAAACTGAGAAGTACTGAATTGCTATCGGTTTGACTGAGATGAGTTTATTTTTCATTATAGGTAATCATCTGATCATTTTTATTAAAATAAAGCAAGTCAGAGAGAATAATGTTTGCCATTAATTCCCTCTCTGGAGAACTATTCTTTCTAGCTCTACAGAGTTGGACTTAAAAGGCAAATGGTATTATAAGTGTTAATTTCAAAGTGAATTATTCAAGAAGTGCTCTGTGTCAGCAGGCTTCATTTAGTGAAACTATATTTATGTCTTCCTTAAATACAGTTCACCCATTCCACAATCTTTTATAGATCCAGGAAGTACATCATGTATGAAGAAATGCTTATGGTAAAAGGAAGTTTGAGCAGTTAGGTTCAATTAATGTGAAAGCCAGGATGTTAACCTTCTTTCAGGAATATCTAGTAGTAACAACAATGTGAGAAGTCTAGGTTCTGTTTTATTTCAGGGTATAGTGTGATGGTAGACAATTCATAGTGTGTGAGCAGGCACAAGTAGAGAGTCAGTTTCCAGCCTTTGCCTGACCCTGAGGTTAGGTGTGGTTTGTTCTCCTTGGATTAACTGGTATAACTGGGATGCCAAAAGTCTTTCCTCCTTCATGTTACCTATCATTCAGATGGTCTCAGTCATGATGAAAAAACTGAGCGAAAACTAGCAGTTGTGCAGAACATTTTCTAATGCTTTTCTCTAAGGAGGAAGACTCATATATTTCTATGGATGGAAAATAATTGTACTGGTTTCGAGAGACTTGAGAGGAGTAGGTGTTTGCATCTCCCAAGACTCGCTGGAAGAAGAAAGACATTTTGCCTTGAGAATTCTCATACTTGTTAGGTCTAAAGGGAGTTGCAGAGAAATAAAATGTGCACATAACAATGCACAGTTTAAAAAGAAAAAAGAAAAAGAAAAATAATGGTTAGAGTTCATACAATTGGGGGTGGGGGAATATACAGAAAGACGCTGCCATTGAGGAAAATGTATACATTAGGTGAATAAATATCCATTTTAGGAACATGTGTTAAAAATGCTTACAAAATTCAATGTGTGAACTAAAAACTGAGACTGGGATCCACTGAAGACTCAGTGTAGCTACCTTTTAAAAAAGGAAGGAAATTCTAGAATGTATGCAGTCTAGTAAGTGATGTAGCACATCTCCCCTTTACCCCTTCTGGATGCAAAATGGGTCATTGGAGATGTGGATGGCATCTATAGAGTCCAGTGCGGTCAATCTGAGCTCTCCTCAAGAACTGAGTTACTGGTGTTTCCAGAGGTGATTTGGACTTTCACTGGGGCTTCAGCTCTCACCTTTCTTCCATTTTGGCATTTGTAGTTGTAGTTGGCTACTACAACAACAATTGGTACTAAGTATTGTTGTTCAGATTTCAACATTTCTAACCTGCAAGATGCTGGAGCAAACTTATTGATTTGCAGGAGCATGTGAACTGGCCTGGCGGTGAATGAGGCTTCCTAAACCATCTTGCAGCGGTTTGAGTAATGCACAGATATCCTGCTCTGGCTGCATTTGGATGTGTTCCTCAGGTGCACATCCCTAAAATTTACCACGACCACTTGGGAATCCTAGAGTAACTTCTCCTACACTCTCACCTGCTTATCTGAGAACATTATGTCTGGAAAGGAACAATGTTAGGTCCTCTTGATGAACAAACAACCTTAAGGAGAAACGAAGCCACTGTTTTCTATTTGATAGAAGTTAGAAACACATTCTAATTAAAGATATTTGCATCTATTAATCATGCTAATGTTGGTTGCTTCATTTATTGGCTGAAATCTTGTTGCGTATCTCCAAATGTGCAGTGTGAATGAAGCCAGCAGCAGCAAATCACAACTGATTGAAGTCTTCTTTTGGCAATTTTGGGGCCCACATGACCTGTACGCAATACACCAAAGTTGTGTGCATCCCAAAATCGTCAAAGGAAGCCTTCAATCAGTGGTGGTTGGCCACCAGTGCTGATGTCATTCTTGTTGCACATGCAGAGCTGCGCAACAGGATTCCAGCCACTGATTTAAATTTAAGAAGTATGGTGTCTTTGTTTTCAGATGGTGCACATGTTATGGCTAGAGACAATTAAACCTGTGTGTTCATGAAAGGGAAACCCTTGTTTAAGAAGGGGCTTCTCCTTTGTAGATGTTTTTTAAAAATGCATCTATTAAACATAGCTGAACTAGAGGCATCTTCTAAATTGTGCAATAGGTTTGCTGTTCTAGCTTTAAATCAAGTGCAATTGAAATTGCAGCTCTCATAGAAATACGTATATGAGTACAGAGTGTTATGACGATAGTGCCCATGATAATCCAAAAGGAGCAAAAGCAACTCCTTAAGAAAAGCCAGGCTCCAGTTCCTGTGTTTTAAGTAAGTAGTAGGTCAAGTCCCAAAGCAGCACTTTTAGCTGAGTAGCAAGAGAAGCATTCTACACTTCAAAGTCATCCTCTATCCAGAGGGCATGAAGTTCTACAGTGGAGCACAAGCCGCCTTAGACTTTTCCTAGTCTACTACACTGATGGGGCTAGCTTTTATGAGGTAAAGACAAGATTCCCACCCCCTCCAGATAGCAGTGAGTGGTGTACATATGTAGTGCTGCTATTCTGCAGCTATGTGAAGTGACATTCATATCACAGACACATGGATATATGTATTCAAAAGTCAGTTCCAATATATTTATTGGCAATGAGAGTTTTAGGAATATTAGAGAAGTAACTAGTTACAAATAATGAGTTACTTGCAATTAATCCATCTTTGCAATAATGAATACTTCAGTTACACTGCATTGTACCATAATAAGGGTTACGTTCATAGGCAGTGCGTGGCTTCAGCAAGGAGAGTGATCATCCTGAAATTTTTGGGTGAGTCACTTGCCTCCTGTTCACATCATTATTAACCTGTAGTTACAGCTAGAGGAATTCTATGATAAAGAATCTGCAGTTCTAGAAAGCAAAGTAAAAGCTGCTCGGAAAGCACTAGGAAGAAATAAATCATGAAGGGTAGATGGAATCCTGATAGAACAGTTTCAAGCCACTGAGACTGGATGTATCAAAATCCTAACAACAATTTGTCAATAAATGGCATAGGCATCCTTCAGTCTTTTTTTTTTTAGTTTTAAAATTTTATTTCAACTACAAACACATATCTAAAATACAATACAGACTCCCCCCAAACCTCCCCCCCTTTGAGGACAGGGATTCAGACCTCATTATATTCCAGCTTCCCCAAATTCCAGAGAGCATTGAAAAAAGCAAAACAAAACTAAAAAAACAAAGCTCATCAATCATTTTGCCCTATCTTCAAGTCTGACCCTGGGCCCAAGCATGTATTAAGTTCCAACTTTGTTTTGCATAGTCTCTTGGTTGATCTTGTAGCGCTTCTGATAGTGTATCAAGTTCTATAATGTCCAACAGCTTCTTCAGGAGCTCCTCCATTGTAGGTACGTCTTCACTTTTCCATTTTTGGGCCCAGAGTAGCCTAGCTGCTATCAATATATACATCAAACAATATTTACTTTTCTTGTCAGTAATTTCTGGCATAATGTTTAATAATGCTATTTAAGGTTTAAAATTTAATTTCTTTTGAATAATTCCTTTTATCATTTCCCACAACTGTGACCAATAAACCCTGGATTTTTCACATGACCACCACATATGATAATAAGTTCCCACTTTTTTTTTACATTTCCAACAGATATTACTGCTTCCTTCTGAAATGTTTTCCAGTTTTATGGGAGTATAATGCCATCTATAAAATATTTTGAGAATATTTTCTCTTAAATTTACTGGCTTAATCATTTTATAACAGCCTTTCCACATCATCGTCCAGTGATCAATGTCAATATTATAGCCGAAATCCCTTGCCCATTTTATCATTGTCTCCTTTACCCTCTCATCCTCCAGTTCATATTCCAATAAATATGTATACATTTTCTTTATTATTTTCTCATCAGAGTAGATCCAGAGTTTATCTACATGTACTTCACCTTCAAAAAAACCCAAATTTCTATCTTTTCTGTATCTTGATTCTAATTTATTCAATGACCACCAGTCTATTGCCACCCCTAGTTCCTCTAATTCTTGCTTACTTTTTATATTTTGTTCTCTATTAAGTAGTTCTTTGTAAGTTAGAATCATCCGTTCCTGATTCATCACTTTCATCATAAAGGCTTCTATGGGGGCTACCCATAATGGGGTTTTCTTATATGTTTGTGCTCGGAATTTGTACCACACTAGACCCAAAGCTTTCCTTACAATATGTTCCATAAAGCGTGATTGTTCCTTATCTTTCCCATACCACACATATGCATGCCAACCCATGCTTAAGGCATGCCCCTCTAGTTTCAGTAATCTTTGGTTTACTAGGGTTATCCATTCTTTTATCCATGTTATTGCACACACCTTATAATATAATAGCCAGTTTGGGAGTCCTACACCTCCCCTTTCTTTCAAGTCCTGTAATAGCTTAAGTTTTATTCTTGGTTTCTTAGTCTTCCATGTAAATTTAGTTGTCAGGCGATCCAGTTCTTTAAAATATTTAAAGTTCAATAATATTGGTAGATTTTGGAAAAGAAATAGTAGTTTAGGCAAAATCATCATCTTTATCGTTGCAATTCTTCCCATCAATGATAGTTGAAGCTTGCTCCAGTCTTCCAGGTTCTTCTGAATTTCCTTCAGTATTCTAAGGTAATTCTCTTTCATTTGGTTGCTGGGTTTTTTGGTGATGATAACTCCTAAATATTTAATTTTGTGCTACTTCAAAATTAATTTCTCTCAGCAGTTTTCCAACTTCTTCTTTCTTTATGTTTTTAATCATAACTTTTGTTTTTTGATGATTGATTTGGAGACCTGCTACTTGTCCGTACTCCTCTATGATTCTCAATACTTCCTCTAGGTCTCCTTGAGGATTCTCAAGTATTATTACCAGAACATCTGCATAAGCTTGTACCTTAAATTCTTCCCCTCTAAGTTTTAGACCTTTAACTCTTTCATTAGCTCTTATTTGTCTGTTTAGAATTTCCAGCATTAATATAAATAAAAGAGGGGATAACGGACAACCCTGTCTTGTGCCTTGTTCAATCGGTATACTCTCTGTTAAGTTCCCATTGACCTTAATCTTGGCTTCTTGCTTAGAGTATATTGCTTTGATTATTTGTAAAAATTTTCCTTCCACTCCCATTTCCTTTAATTGTAGCATCATAAACTCCCAGTTGACATTATCAAAGGCTTTCTCTGCATCTAAAAAGATCAACATCATCTGCTTTCCTGGATGAAGTTGTCTATTATCGTCCTTATGTTTGATGACAATTTCCTTTTAGGGAGGAATCCTGTTTGGTCTTTATGTATTATTTCTCCTAATATTTCCTTTAATCTTGAAGCCCAGATGGTTGTGAAGATCTTATAATCGACATTTAGTAGAGAGATTGGTCTGTAATTCTTGATTTTGTTCTTTTCGGTCCCCTCTTTATGTATTAATGAGATGTGTGCCTCTTTCCATGTATTTGGTATTACCCCCTTGGACTCGATATCTTCGGTTAACTTCTTAAATTGAGGACTTAAGATTTCTTCAAACGCCTTATAATATTCGGCTAGGAATCCATCTGGTCCTGGAGATTTGCCATTTTCCTGTTTTTTCCAAGCCTCTTGAATCTCCTCCATTGTAATTGATTTGTTTAATTTCTCAAGTTGTTGGGGGTCAAACTTCCATTTTGCAGATTTATTCAAGTATTCCAGTTGCTTCTCTTGCTCTGCTTCTCTTTTCTTATAGAGGCCAGTATAGAATTTTACTATTTCTTTTTCAATCTCCTTTTGCGTATAGATTTCCTGAGAGACTATGGTAACATCCTCTGAATCGAGGAGTGTCCTCTCCAGAGCATGAAGCCTGGGTAAAGTAATATGGAGGATAGGCTGTTACCCAAGCAGCGTATCCCCTCTCTCCACGTTGCTGAAATGGTCCAATGGAAAGGCAAGAGCCAATACAACTGGTTCCAGCAACATCGCAAGAGTTGGCAGAATGACACGAACTGCCTTCGGGACTCCAGCTTCAGATTTTGCCTCTAGGTTAACTCCTGAAGCCTTTTCCATCAGTGGATATAGCCACAAGGCAGTAGAGGTTTGAAACCAGAGTTGTCCTTCTCCTAGATGGGCTGCCTTCCATGGCTGATGAGCCCAACCTACCCGGCAATAAATATGGAAAACAAAACAATGGCCCACAGATGAGAAACACTCAATATATATCCAATTCCTAAGAAAGGAGATGCCAAGGACTGCAGTACCTATAGGACCATTTTTTCCCATGCAAGCAGAGTGATGCTCAAGGTGTTGCAAGTCATGTTTTTACCTTTTGTAAGCAAAAAATGCCTGATGTTCAAAATGAAGAGGCACTCAAGATCTTATTGCAAATGTCTGCTGGCTACTGGAGAGCACAAAAGAATTTCAGAAGAAGATCCGTCTCTGCTTTATAGACTACAGTAAAGCCTTTGAGGACAAGAAGATACCATTAGGACAGAATATGGAGAGAAAGAATGGTTTCCTATCAGCAAAGGCATCAGCCAAGGGTGTATTTTATCCCCTTATCTGTTCAATTTGTATGCAGAACATATACAGAAAAGCAGACTAGATTCAGATGAAGGAGGAGTGTAAATTGGTGACAGAGACATCAATAATTTAAGATATGCAGATGCATCTTTGCGGCAGAAAACAGTTATGGCTTGAATTGACTTTTTTAGTGAAAGAGAAAGAAGAAAGTGCTGAAGCAGGACTGCAGTTGAATGTTAAGAAGAAAAATCATAACTACAGAAGAACTACAAAATTTTAGCATTTACAATGAAGAAATAGAAACAGTTAGAGATTTTGTATACCTTGGTTCAATCATCAATCCACATGGAGACTGCAGCCAAGGAATCAGAAGAAGACTGGGACTAGGAAGGGCAGCAATGAAGGAATAAAAAAGGATAATCAAATTTAAGGATGTGTCACTTGAGACCAAGATCATCCACACTCTTATATTTCAGATCACATATGGGTGTAGAAGCTGGACAGTAGAGAAAGCTGGCAGGGGGGAAAATTCATTTGAAATATGATTCTGGAGGAGAGCTTTGTAGATGTCCCTGGGCTACCAGAAAGATAAACAAGTGGATTCTAGATCAAATCAATCCTGAACTATCTCTGGTGCAAAATGTTGAAACTGAGGTTGTCCTATTGGTTGTTGTGGGTTTTCCGGGCTCTTTGGCCGTGTTCTGAAGGTTGTTCTTCCTGACGCTTCGCCAGTCTTTGTGGCTGGCATCTTCAGAGGACTGGAGTAGGAACTCTGTCCATGCTCTGTTGGTGTTTGTTGGGTAGTATTTTGAGGTTGTCCTACTTTGGGCACATCATGAGAAGCCAGGTTTCTCGGGGGGGGGGGAGAATAATGTGGGAAATGTAGAAGATAGCAGGAAAGAGGAAGACCCAGTATGAGATGGAATGACTCCTTAAAGGAACCACAGCTTATGTATACAAGAGCTGAGCAGGGCAATTGAGGACAGGACATTTTGAAGAACACTAATTCATAGGATTGCCATAAATTGGAGGTGACTTGGCTGTGCATAACAATAACAACAAAATCAACTATTAACTACTTCAGTTAATATTGAATATTATGAAGGGGAAAATTGTTGTTGTTTTTAAAAAAGATTGTAACTATAACGGTATCTAACTATGTATTTGGTCTCTGAAACATAAAAGTGACTTTCAATGTTCTGGAAAAGATTAGCAGAGATAAATGCCTACAATTTAAAGTGATAATCCACATTTTTCAGGGATGCATATAAGCATCAATTAAGATGCACAAGACTCAAAGTTGTAGAGGATTGTAACTTAGAGTGGCATTTATTTCATTTCAATGACTGACTCATGGAGAGGCTGCCTACACAGGTGTTTAGCCCACTCTTTGGTCCACTGGAGGGATGGACTGGTTCACTCCTAAAGATAGTGATCAGACAATGTCTTTGCTGCAGTGAACCAGCTTGGCACCAGAATGGGCCTATCTGCACCTTTCTGAGACCTTGTCAGGGGCTTCTACTTTTTTGGTATGGGTAGGTCCCTCTCTTTTGGTCCTGCTCCAGCACATGTAATTACTGGAAATAGACCAAAAATGAACCTATCAGTAATTTGCCAATATTGTGAAATGGCTTAATAAGGCATCCACTTTGAGATATTGGCAAATTAATCACTTCCTCTGTTCCTCGGACTGAAGAAGTGAAAAAAAAATTGAGTGTGCATCAGGGTAGTGAATATTCACTGCACCACTAAAAAAAAAATAAAAAAGGACAAATGGAATGCATCCTCCTGGAAGTGTTTGTTTGCCTTTCTTTTAAAGGTCTGGTGGGCAGCCTGCCTGCAAATTCCTACCCAGTGCTCCAGCCATTTTGCTACACAGTCTTGCTCCTTGTTATTCATTCCTCTGCTTATTTTTTTCCAATTTAAAAAAAAATATGAATGGGTAATACAGTAAATTAAATACATGAATGATATTAGGAATCAATGTCAGAGGTTGTATCAAAACTCTAGCCAGATTAGAGTGAGGGCCAAGAGTAACAGATGGAAGTCAGGAGAAGCACTATGTGTTCTGGTCTTTTCCACCTCTGTGTATGTGACCTTCCGTTCAACTCAATAAAGCCCATTGACTTGTAGGGTGTTTCCTCCAGCTGGTTCTGATGACTGTGGAATACAATTGTTACAAGAAGAAACCCTGGCCTTTGCCTTATTGAAGAGCTGTGTGGGTTCCCCAATATTTGCTTGGAGAATGTTGAAACTGGCATGAAGCTAATCCTCTCCCTCCACAGCCCAGATGCTTTCACCAAAGCCACTCTAGAAACTTTCAGTGATCCACTCAGACCAGGTCACATATTTGATGTGACTTAAAAGTGTTATATTATAATGTGCACCTGCTAGCAAAATGGCTCCCAATGACTTTTAAAACCTAGAATAACTTTGCAACATTAGGAAACATCTTCACATGTCAAGATTGTCTGTCACCTGTTGTTGACCTGGTTCATGTTTCACATTCACAGATTATCTTCAAAGGAAAAATGATCTTTCCCCCCTTTGGGTAAGTAAGAAACAGTAATGAATTGGCCACTCTTGATCTTCAATTCATCCAGGCCCCTCTTCCATTGTACTCAATGCTTTGAAGTGACATTAACCATATGTTAGGAGCTAGAGAAAGGATGGAACAGTATATGTTTATAACTGAGGGACAACACAAGGGAAGGTAATGTTCCACCAATCTCAAACAATTGAGATTGCTATCATGGCTGTCCACAGTGTGGGTATGTGGGTATGCATTCAAGCCTCCTCAGGAATCCTAAATGTATTTATTAATATAAATGTACTGTATTGTTCTGCCACAATAAATTGTTCTGTGCAAATAAATTATGCTGACATACCACTATGCAGCTTTGTCCTCCTGTTTTTTTTTAAAAGCTTCACTCCTCTTTTTATTCCCAAATATGAAATAAATTCCCAAGCAATATGTACTAAAAATTTATTTCAGACTCAATCTACGTTTGTCCACTAGAGTTCTTTTTTTAAAAAAAAAATCATTATCATCTACAATTTCAGTGACTGAGGAACACTCCTGGTTTTCCAAAATGAACATGTTTACCACACAAGAGTACATTGTGCTCAGTGATTGTATATTCTAATGAATTTCATATTAAATTCAGAAGTTAAGACATAAAGTTTCAGACATCTTAGTGGAAGGAATAATAAGCTAAAGTCTCCAAGTTTGTTTTGTAATTGAACCAGCCAGGAAAATGATCATATTGTTCAAATGTTTGGGTGTTCTCCCACCCTCAACATAATTTGATTCATAAGGAAGTTTAACTCAGTTCTGTTCACAAAAGCACATTTAATAAATGTGCTAATTGAAGCAGACTGAAATGTGGATTACATTTTGGATTACACGTTTTAGGGCAATGTGCACTTTCAGCACCTACAGTTACCAATAGGTGGCAGAAAGTCAAAAAAGTTCCAGATTTTTTTAATAATGATCAAATATACAAGAATTCCCCTCCATGTCCCTTCCACATCTGCATGGAATTAGAAGCAAAGAGGAAAATATTTGTTAGACGGGGGGATTACTTACTAGGATTCGCTATTTAAAAAAATAATATCAGTTATATCCCTGGAGCGTGTGAAAAACTGTGTGGTGCACATGAACTAATCATTGTGGATTATTTCTCCCCTTGCACTTACCTATAAGTATCTTGGGGTTTTGTCACTTCCAGATTCCTATTGCTATTATTTCCCTTGCTACTCAAAGATGCATAGAATTTCCCATGGATGTAGTTGTTTTTTTGTTGTTGTTCTTTAAAACTGAACAAATCTGTACATTGAAAGCAATTAGCTAAGCAGTCCTGCTTTTCACTTCAAAGCAGAATGATCTGATAGCCAGTCCATGTCCCAGGGAAGTTGTTCCTAAAGCTTGAAAGGAAAATATGATGGATGTTGTTCCAATAGAATGCTTTTTTTTAAAACTGGATCAGTCCAAAAAGATATACAACAAACCTTCTGTAAGGCCCTGCTGTGTGTTCTCTCTATGAGCTGGAGACCATCAGGGGCAAGGGAAAAGACCTTTACACACTAGTAAATAGGGGGCACCAAAGGTGAAAGACTGAAGACAAGGGAAGTCTGTGTTAGTAATTTTTAATCTACTGTGTCTAACACAAATCAGGACTACTCTATGATTGTGATCATGCAGCAGAGGGCATCAAGCAAATACACAGAAACTCATGTTAATTTCTGCAGCTCCATGTTTGCAGTCATGTTTTCAGAGGAAGATCTGGGCTCAGAGGAAGAGAGCCAACACCAGATCTTCCCTTTCCAGCCTTGGTGGAAATGCCCGTACTCCTTACCTCTTGGATGTCCCCAACACCCTCTCGGCTTGCTTGCAATGGGAAAGAGCTGGTCAAATCACCCACTGCCCATCCCACAACTGGGAAGAAAGGGGAAGAGTGCACGTCTCTTTGGAATCCACCCTGGCAAAGTCTCAGCATTAACAGAAACTCTGATGTCATAACACTGCAGGTGCTTCATCATCATCAAAATACAGAGTTGGAAGGGATGCTATGAATCGTTGAGTCCAGCCTTGATAAGGAGGCATAGTGTGGAATTTGAACTACAGTAAACCTCCCAGTATCCCCCAGCTAGAGGCCATGTTGCCAGGAGGATTCTGGGAATTGTAGTAAAAAAAGAGGAACATTTCCAAGCTCTGATTTATCACAGCATAGACACATTGAGGAGCCAATCACATGCTACTAATATTACACAGAGAGCATGCAATTGAACCATGAGTTCTTATTCTAAAGTATGCAAATGAAACTTCATCCTGATTGAGGTTGTCGAAGGTTAAATCTCCTCCAGACCATTTTTTCTCTCTTTAAATTTGTTCCTCCTCAAAAAGCAACAGGCTAGGGAAATGGCTGTAACGGCTTATGTTATCCCTTTCAGTGCATGGTAATCCTAATCCTGATCAGGCCCATAAGTGCTTCCTTTGGGATAAGGAAAAAAAAAAGGTTCAGCAGCACTCTTTGTCTCTAACATATTGTTTAGCTCTGAGGTAGATCAAAGAAGAAAGAGGACTCTGCTGAGCCATATGGGGATACTTCCGCACTTGGGTGTTGCATCCTCGCACAAAGGAAGCTCATATTCCACAGCTTTTTAAACAGTTTATTTGTTACACATATAAAATTATTCATCTGTTTGCCTAGCTGTTGGCTTTCCAGCCCAATGACCTCACTGTAGTGTCTGAAATTAAACATATTTCATAGGGCAGATGTTACATGAAACATCTATTTATTTTCCGCTACCTTGCAGAATTTGTGCGTGTGTGGTGATAGCGTGTGAAGCTTGTGAACTGTGTCAAATTGAAGTGTATCGAAACAATAAATTTAAATGAATAAAACATGGGAATTTAACTGTGGAAGAGTTTGTACTAAAAGCTAGAGATTGTTTCAAGCTGTACCAAGCAGCATCAGGGCTGTAAGCAAATAGAACCTGTGGTTTTATGGTACGTTCAGAAATAAAAATTCAGTGCCCTCCAAGCCAGGGCTGCTTGTCTAATGAGAAGAATCAGGTAGCATTCATCATCTTTATTACTGGAGTGCGTAGCAAAAGCTCTAGTGGAAAAAAACAAAACAAAACAACAACAACCAGATTTTGAGTCAAAGGTGTTGTGACTGTGGCATTGTTGCTTGTCAGGTGCCTGTTCATTTATTATATCCTCATGTTACGTCTATTCACAAAGAGACCTTGCAGATTTTGGAAGCAGAGGCAAGGAGGTTCCACCTGACCACCCCTCTGATAATTTCTGGAGGGTGGCAACAGTAATAGCAGGATGGTACACACCAGAGGCACAATACCTTTGTCATACCACCTTTACCTCTCTGAATTATCTTCATTTTGTGCCAAGTAAAGGGGAATCTAGGGTCATTTTTCTTGGGAAGTCTCACTACCTGCATTTACTGTGCTCTCTTATGATCCAGGATGTCTCCTTCTTTCCATTCCCAGACTTTCGCTAACAATCTTTTTAACAGCCAACTGCCCACCTTTTGCTCTGCCTGACCTGCCCACCTCCCCTTCTTGCTCTGTAGACCAAAAGGGTGATCGCTGATAATTCAGCATTAGAAACTGAGACCATGTTAGTGTTCCAGAGATGTGATTCAGGCAAACATTTGTATTTAGAAATCTGATTCGCAGGCGAACCATGTGCATAAGTCTTCTAGACCAGTGGTTCCCAAACTTGAGTAACCCAGGTGTTCTGGACCTCCCAGAAATCCCAACCTGCACAGCTGGTAGTGAAGGCTTCTGGTAACTGCAATCCAAGAACACCTCGGTTACACCTAAGGTTGGGAACTACTATTCTAGACCAATCACAAAACAAAGCAAGTGGGGTGTGTGAGAAGCTCCTGCTGGGACAATCCAGACATTTTCATCACTTAAGCAATTCCTGCTTCTAATCAAGTGCTATCTGTAACATTTGGTTTGGCTCTCAGATAGGAAACAACACTAACTGTCCCCTTTAGATTTTCTTTGTTTCCCTTTGCTTCCCTGCTGTTGGATTTCATACGGCCTCCACTCTATTCTTTTAACCCTCACACTGCCTCTGGATGTCACACTTGTTGTTAAATACACAGTATATGAGGAAATGCTTCCATTACTTCCTCTTCTACTGTTAACAAAACAAAACAAAACTTGCAACTTTTTCTTACCAACTCTTACTCTCACTTAGTGTCTACTGCACTTTTGCAAACCTAGCATCTTAGACCAATGTCCAGGAATTTGCTTAATAGCCAACATGATACTGGAGGTATAGTGTAGATCAGTGGTTCTTAACCTTTGTTACTCAGATGCTTTTGAACTGCAACTCCCAGAAACCTCAGCCAGCAGAGCTGATGGTGAAGGCTTCTGGGAGTTGCAGTCCAAAATCATCTGAGTAACAAAGGTTAAGAACCAGTGGTGTAGATGGAATATGCTATATAAAAACAAAAATATTTGAGTTATTAAACCATATATTCTTTGACATTTTGTTTTGTGTGGAGTTGCTTTTCCTTTGCCAATCAATTCAACGGAGTGTATTCTCGAAGGCTTTCACGGCTGGGATCCAATAGTTGTTGTAGGTCTTTTTGAGCTGTTTGGCCTCAAGAACATAGCCAAACAGCCTGAAAAACCTACTACAACAATTCAACAGAGTATTTGTAAAATAAATCAAAATATTTTTTTAAAAACAGCAACCACCCTGTTCCTCATCCATAAATTACCTAGGTTCGAGAGAGAGAAACAGAAAGAGAATGAATGAATGAGTATTTAAACATGCCACAACTGATATCTGAAACTGATATTACTTCACGACTGCCTTTATCAAATTAAAAGGACTATCATATCTTAGAGCTGACAAAGCCTATTGTCAAAGCAGTTCCAAAATAAATCTTCCTGACAAAAGGAAGATCATTGCTATTGTCCCATTTCCACCAAACATAAAACATGGTCCCTGGTTATCACCTGGCACTGTCAAAGAAACAAAGTGTTACCTATTATTTATTCATAGTGACAGGGAGAAAATCCTTCACCCTCCAGCAGATTTTGTAGCTTTCTGCAGCCTTCATACTTAAATCACAAGCTGGTTTTCGGTTTCCCTAGAAATAAGTGCAGGGATTTCCCTCTTTGCCTGCTATGAAAGGTGTCTGTTTCTCTTGCCACCCCCATCCCCGCCCCCACTCATGACTTCAAGAGAAAGAAGACACTAAGAAGATATCAGAGACAGAGAAGTGAATAAAGTATCAAAAAGAATGTCAGTGTGTGGATGTGTGCTTGTGCACATTGTACATGTTTACATGCCTGTGTCTGTTCACACCAGGCATGGCCAACTGGAATGGGTTGTGGACTGGAATCCTGCACACTAAGCTCGCCTCAGGCTGGACATTGTTAGGATGTGTAGCCTTTGCTGTTGGGCTTCTGATGAATGCAGAAGATATTAGAACATCCAACTTCTCTCTCTCTCTCTCTCTCTCTCTCTCTCTCTCTCTCTCTCGTGTGTGTGTGTGTGTGTGTGTGTGTGTGTGTGTGTGTGTGTGTGTGTGTGTGTGTGTGTGTGTGTGTGTAAATCAGACCTAGGTATGAAGAACAGTGTCCCATTGTGTGGGACACTATAAAAATCTATATGTATTTTAAAGAATATCTAGCGAACTTATCTGCACTTGTCTCTGTTATAAAGCTGATTCTGTAGCTCTTTTGTTAATAATAAATAACATTAATAAAAATCTATCATAATTTCAAGAGACCAGTGAGGACAGGAGGAAGATTAATGACTGTTTATATTGCTATTGTGTGCATTGGGGGGTTCCCTTTACAGGAATGTCCTGCAATTCTTTCATATGCAGAATTTATTGTAAGGTAGAGAAGTACGTTAATTATTATATAGTTGATAATTAATCACAGAAATCTATAACATACTAGAGCCATTCATTTCCAGATAGTGCTAAAGACTGGAAGCATTAGAAGCCAACAGAAGCTGAAGAAATGTACAGCTAATATGTTCTGCTTTTCTCTTGTGGCCCTTTCCATTCAGAGTTAGGTTTGCACTGAGCGTTGCATTCAATTAATTTTCTGGAGTCTGGGTTTTGAATTGAAACAAAGTCATACTCTTGTCAAGCTGTATCACTAGCCTATGCTTCTGTTTTTAGCCCAGAGAAAATTATTATTCTGAAGAATGAACAACACCTAATCAAACCAAAATATATCTATGACCATCTTACTGAGAATAAGGAAAGAGCTTGCAGATTGGCCTTTCTGGACAGAAAATGCCATTTCACAGCTCCCCAGAGTGCATCTAGCCTTAAAAGTTTGTACAGTAAATATGCACAGCTTAGGATGCATTTCAAAGAGGAAAAATGTACAAAACGTCATGCTTATATTTATAAAAATGTAACAGAATGGGACGTGGTGGCGCTGCGGGCTAAACCGCACAAGCCTGTGCTGCAGGGTCAAAAGACCAAGCAGTCGTAAGATCGAATCCACGTGACGGAGTGAGCTGCCATCGCTTGTCCCAGCTCCCGCCAACCTAGCGGTTCGAAAGCATGCAAATGCAAGTAGATAAATAGGGACCACTTCGGTGGGAAGGTAACAGCATTCCGTGTCTAAGTCGCACTGGCCATGTGACCACGGAAGATTGTCTTCGGACAAACGCTGGCTCTATGGCTTGGAAACGAGGATGAGCACTGCCCCCTAGAGTCGAACGCGACTGGGCAAAACTTGTCAAGGGGAACCTTTACCTTTACCTTTACCTAACAGAATGGGACCAAAAATGTAACCATGAATGGGAACAAAATGGGAATGTTGGTGGGACACATACGGCCAAAAAGCTATTCCCCATAGTCATGGTTCCCCTTCCAAGCTAAATCTTTCCCCCCACTTTTCTTGCCTCATGTCTACATTTGATAAAAGGTCCTCATCCTAAAGGAATGTATAGCTGTTGGAAGCCAAAGCATCTTCACATGTAACAAGATGCTTGGAGGGGGAGAGATAGGTAGTTAGCCAAATAAGCTTACATGTTTTGCTCTCTCTTGTCTTTTCTAAATGACAACTACATGTTGATGCCTAAATTGCTACTTTGGGCCACCTTGTTTCTCTTTTGTTAATAGAGATGGCACAGGGGGTCTCCTCCAAGATGGCTATCAGCACACACCACCCTTGCATTAGGGGCTTTGGGGGAGGGGCTCCTTCTCCTGTACTCTTTCTGAATGGATTTCTTGAAGCAAATTTACATGTGTCTGGAGCATTGCCAAAGATCTGGGGAAGGGTGACCCTCATCTTCCTAGGGCTCTGCCGGGTGTGTACTCAAGATGAGCCAGTGGGTGAAAAAAAATATGTCGGAGCCCAGGAATTCTTTTTCCATATAGGAAAATGGAAATCAGACAGAGACAAAAAAAATTGCTCTATACTGCTTTCTTTGTAGTGAAGGAGAGTTGTTATTATTATCGCTAAACAAATAGGAGGTGAGACATCCTGGGCTGATCTATGGCAAATGACCCAGAAAGCTAGCAGTAATCAACATCCACCTTATGCTCACCTCTGTTTTTGTCAATCAAATAAAAGTATCTGTTCTCTGACAGCAGCTATGGCAGCATGCTTGAAAATCCTTGAGAGCAAGAAGTATTAAGAGATACAGCTTTTACCCATTCCGTTCCTAGCAATATTACTGGTATTGCTAATCTCTTTTCTTGCCCTCTCCTTTTATTTCTCCTTCACGCCCAAATTTTCCAAAAGCTAATAAGATTACAGGATCGCTTTGTTGTCCATGCAGTCTACATTTACCTATTTCAAAAACAAACAAACAAACAAAAACAGCCAGATTCTAGCACCATACGAATGAATTTGCTGCATTTCCACTGTATTATTTATCTCATTAGAGTGTGGTTCATCCACTACCTACAGATGCATTAGCAGTATTGTTACCATGGGAATAAAAATGACCTACAACACCATACATGATTCATACCTGAACAGTAATATTGATACTGCCTCAGACTCCTGTTACCATGATTACAATTTCAGTGGCACAAATAAGTAAGTACATAATGACAGGCCTGTAAATTTTTATATTAGTGAAGACTATATGACTTCACTTCAAGAGCCATGCTAACTTTTATTCATGGGCTTGTAATAGGAAGATAATCAGTCTTATGGCGGGTTATCAGTCTTTTAAAAACGCACAGCAACCTTTCCTATGATAGTCATTTTATTTTAACGGTATCCTCTGACATTAGCTCATTGTGCTGTACATTACCGAAAAGTGCCTTATGAAGGAGCAATTACCTAGAGTAAATGGATTTCTAAGCTGACAACGATAACAAGCAGAGAGTGGTGTATTGGTAAAATAAACCTAAAATCAAATAAGGATCAGAGAACTTGAATGATGTTCAAATAATGCGGCCCTGGCACTGCTTAATTGAAAAAACTGGGATACCCCCCATGCTCCCCCTCCCGACTGAAGAGACTAGCTTGCTTAGCTATTGCCAGCACAGCTCAGAATAGAAAAATATAGTTCTGGATTCACTTGCAAAATTCAAGATCCATTTTACCTTGTTTTGTGCTCAGTACTTTTAGTTTCTAAAGTGAGGAGAGCAACTTCCAAAATGTCCAATTTTCCATCCTCGGGACCTCTTGTGTATCTGCTTAAGCGCATATGCATGTGTGTGTGCATTTTGTGTGTGTGTGTGTGTGTGAGAGAGAGAGAGAGAAAGAGAGAGAAGTGTTAATGAAGGTGAGAGAATGTAGGAAATCAAGCAGAATTAAAATTTTTAAATTGCCCCTGTGGGCGCTGCCTGAGATGTTCTTATCTATACAAGGCACACCTTCTCCTGATTTAATATTTGCAACAATCCAAGATCAAATGACCCCCCCCCACCAAGCCTGAATAAAACTGGAAAGATGTCACAAGGAAAAACTAACACATGATATTTTGCTCCATTTTTTTCACTTGGCTTTCCAAGATGGCATGTCTTCTGACAGTAGTTTTAGTTTGTGATCAGATTAGGCATCTACAGTGGTTTTCTCCTTTCCTTCACAGGGGTCCTCTTGTAGCTCCTATATTCTCAGCCTCCAGTACTACTTGAGTGTAGATTTATCTCCCTGCCTTCCTGAGTGGTTCCACCCACCCCGATCCTTCTTTTTCTAGCTGCTGTTATCCAATTTCTCTAGCAATTTACCTGGTATTAATTTTTTTTTCCTTTCTCTGACCTAGATTGTATCCTAGACCTAACCTGATGGTGTATCTTGTCCTCACACTATTCATGGCCTCTTTGCTAGTCCTGAATGATGCTCCACCTCTGGACTACTGTGCTGCTACTCACATTCCACATGGGGCTTAGACAACTCTCTTGTATATTATGGATGTTAGCATCATTATAGCAGCATGTCTTTATATGGGCAGGTCATAAAGATCAACGATTGTTTCAGTGACCCACCATCCAGACCATTCACTCCTCCACCTGCAGAATGAACCCTTCCATTCCTAATTGATGCATATATAGCCTTACCATGCCAGCATCATGACATGATGGAACTTTGTTGGATACCGGACCATTGGTTTTAGGTACGTGAGGGCCAGCTCATTTCAGGATACAGGGTTGCTAAGAGAGGGAGAAAAAGATCCCTGTATTGCTGTGTTGTATTGGGTGCTACCAAATCAATCAGCAGGTAGAATGGATGTGGGGAACAGAAAAGAGGAAGAAAAGAAAAGGGAGAAAGTCCTCTACCACTCAAAAGTCCTCTACCTCCATAATTTTTGGCTTCACAAATCACTTCTGTTCTTTAGGTGGTAGGAGAGAAATACAATGTATGGGGGTGGGTGAGGGGCCAGAACTGGCATGGGGATCAGTGGATGTGGTGGAGAGGACTGAGGACCTTTAAAAGGTCCAGCAAGAATGGGGAAACCTGTCAGTTTCAGTTTCACTCCCTCCCATCTTTGAATGGTCAAAAGTTAGTTCTACCTCATTTATGAAGAAATTTGCTGCCACCCCCCAAAGTTTTTATCTTAAAAATCAACCAAATCAAATGCTCATTCACCCTTGCTTGCCAGATTCTGTAGGGAAAACTTTTCCCAGTATGAAGAGGGCAATGTTGTGTCTGCCTATTATTTAGCTGTTAAAGACGAAGAGGACGTCAGAAAGAAAAGTCAGCCCCACCAACTTGGATGAATGTGGATGCGATGATTACATATGGATTTTTTTAAGAGCAAAGCACTCAAAATTTTCTTAGATTTGTAAGTTTTGCTTTCTTCAACATTCAGTTTCTTTTTTAAAAAAAAATAAAAAAACAAACCCTCAAGTTCTTTCTATCATTTTAATGAAGAAATGTGTGGCTTTGGCTTTGGACTTATCATGAAGTCAGTGAAACAGGATGCTCATCCACCCCTAAATCAGAGACATAGACACAGCTACTTTAACCCAATTGATTTCAATGGGGCATAAGCCCTCTGAACGCCAACTTGTAGGCTTTGTCCATTACAGTCATTCTACAGGTTTATGATCAAATACATTGGCCAGAATCCTCTTGGTGATTTCTGTGCACTTAAGTTAAATTGAAAGATTCAGCATGAAAAATTGCCAGTAACTAGTGAGGTGCTGGTTGTGTTATGAAAAAGATGTCCCCTAATGTCCAAAATGTGTGTGCCTAGTAATATGACTGGCATCTTAGTACTCAGCTGTATTTCACCACAGTGAGTTATGTTATTTCACTTATGGGTTTGGAAATCACCAACAATATCATAGCCATTCCTTTATTCTCTCTCTCTCTCTCTCTCTCTCTCTCTCTCTCTCTCTGTGTGTGTGTGTGTATAGCAATGTAATAAATAAAAACAGCCTAAATGAAATTTGCAACATGCCACAAAATTTCAAAATTTCCTAAAGAATCAAAATAAGGTAGATTTCTTTACCTTTGAAATAGTCTTTAAAATATAATGTACTTGTTATGAGCAGAAATCCCCTGGAGAAGTGCATCCCTAAGATATTCGGTATATATATTTTAATGCCATTATTTTAAACTTGCCCATGAGTCCACAGGTGGATAATAGCAAAAGCTAGGTTGGCTGAGCATACATGCTTTCATGAAACACTTTAGTTTATATCTATATACTAAGAACGGCACCTTCTGTAATTTAGGCTCACTTGTACTTTGAACCAGCAGACAGACTGACATTCTATCCTCTTCATTAAGGTTGCATACAGTATATATTACCATAAGAAAAAAAAACCTGGAGCAATACAGAGTACAGTCATCTCTGTGTAATCACCATACATAGCAGCTGAAAGAGAGGTCTCAAATGAGCAAATGAAGATGTTCTAGTTCTTGAGCCCCTTGCGTTATTCAGATGTTTGGGTGATGGAAATGCTGCATGTGTTTTGCATGCTCAGAATCCACCTGCCTGGAAAAAAAACTTGTTGGGGTTTCTTTACCTGCCCCCCCCCCCAAAAAAAGGCAGAATGAGATTGGGATGATTCTGCCTTTCCCCTGCATGGTCATTTCCGGAACTGCATCCATGAGTAGGTTTCCATACACTGGAGAAGGATGCAGTGAGAGGAAGTGAATTTTTTTCTACTGTGGCAGATACCCACTAGTAGATTTAAGCTGATGTGATTGAAAATGTGTGTGCTGAAAGCTTTGATGCAGTAAGGGTTAATGGCACCTTATAGCACGAACAGCATCAGAGCCTTTGTGTCTGTTTGACAAATGAAGCCTGGTCACAGGTAGCTATATTTTTAGAGGTTGTTTGTTGAAGGAGATGTCATTATAAAAACTACTGTGGTTCCCTGAAAATAAGACAGGGTCTTATATTAATTTTTGCTCCAAAAATGCATTAGGGATTATTTTCAGGGGATGTTTTATTTTTACAGTCATGTCATCATCTTCTGGTTGCTGCAGAAGGGTGGAGGGCAGCAGGATTTCACTTAACTAGGGCTTATTTTTGGCATAGGGCTTATATTATGAGCATCCTGAAAAATCGTACTAGGGCTTATTTTCAGGTTAGGTCTTATTTTGGGGGAAACAGGGTACATTAATGAATTCCCTTTAATAGTGATAATGATAGTTCAGGTGGTAAAGGTTGGGATTTCCAGATTATAAAGGTGTTGGTGAAATTTGAAATGAGCAGAATCCTTCTTAATGATCACATCCTTGTGTGTTTGGCTCTCTCTCAAATTCAATTCATGATTGAATTCATGATTCAATTTAATCCGTTCCATTAAAAAAAAAAGTCAGCCATGACCATAGACATCATAGAACAATGTGTTATGTTTTGATTTGTTTTTTTTTTTTATTGGTAGTAACCTGTTGGAACCAACTTGAAAGTGGACAATTATTATTATTATTAAATACATAAAGAGGAACTTAAGGTGAGGTGCAAATACAATAAAATAAACAAATAAATGGCATGGTGGCAGCCTTTGCCTTCTGTGCATTATTGGGAATTTAGAAATGTAGCATTTATAAATCTATATTGTTCTGTCTGTACAATATTTAACTAGCATTTGTAGGACTCTGTTTCATATGAGGACTGCAACATGTTCAAAAACCCTGAAAGCATTCACAATATTATAACACTGTGTCATCAGATTAGATTTCCAGTCATCCTACATTAACAAACTGGCCCTGATTCTCTATAGATACACAAGACTTTTGAAATGTTCATCCCTTCATTTGCAATGGATTATCAGAAGAGCATCCATAATACAGAATTAATTTGAAAATCCAGCTGTGTGTTGAAACCAGCTTCATTTTGATATTCTGGGAATGGTATTATAATACCATTCTCTGCTCCTGTAGTGCAATCACTGGAATAACCTGGATGGCTCAGAATAACGTATTTATAGAGCTGAGCCCCCTGAGAGGATAAACAAGGATGCACCAGGAATTCAGGTAAAGCAAACTGTGATACAATTGTGCTAAAACATGAATGAAATGTAAGAATAGCTGCTGGAAATCAAGATCCCTCACCCCAGCTTCTGCCTAGTTTTTTTTTAATTTTTACAGCTGCTTAGGACCTGGTCCCACACCTGATCTATTTCCCTTGGTATTACATCTGGAACCTGGCGCCAGTTTCACCCTCAGAGTACAGGTCTTGGGATCCAGAGTTAAAGCAGACAGAATGAAATTGTTTGGGATGGACATAAGCTGTACCATTTCATATGAATGCTTGACTAACTCCTTGGATAAAATATCCCAATACTGACTAATGACTTCCAACCTATCTCCGACAGTCCAAGTAGACTTCTGGCAGTTATTGACTGATTTATATTGGCCTTGAGCATTTGTTTCAACATTAGTTGAGCAGCTGATGATGGAAAGAAGGGCAAAGAGAAACCATGAGCTATGCTAAGCAAAGCTCTGATGGCCAAAGTTTGCACTTGGGACTCTCCAGGGGCTGCACAAGGTATCCAAAATACCAACTAAAACAACCACAAAAGAAATGAAAAGAGAAGTGGCAGGAAGTCCACTTCTGGTTTTGAAAAATGGGTTATTTGGGTTGCTCGGTGTTAAAAGCGGATACTCCAACCTCTTTCAAGGTGAATTATCATCCCTAGAGGAGTGGCAATTCACGTAGGGATAGGGGTAGGTCTTCTGGGGGTCCAGATGCTGCTTGGAGGACCAGCATGTGCCCCATGGCTGCACTTCAGCCACTCCTGCAATAGATCAAACACAAGCCTAGCTGCAAGCTTGCACTCACCTACCTGAGAGGAGCCCCACTAAATTCAGTGTTGAATAGCTGTGGATAGGACTATGCGGTATAGTGCTGAACAAACATGTATAGTATTTTGACCCCCTGTGAGGAGGACAACCAGGCTGACAACGTCTCCATCAATGGGCCACTGGAGTCTCCAACATCAAGTTTACCCATTGTTTGGGGGAAGACAATGAACATTTCAAAATATGTGGAAGAAATCAAAGAGCAGGTAAAGGGAGATGGACTGGGGAAAGAAGAAAATGTGAGAAGGCAACCCCTAGAGGAGAAAGAGGGAAATGGAGGACAAGATAAAAGGTGAGGAAAAGACAGGAAATGCTATCCCAGAGGAGATAAGGGTAGGGGGAGAACTGATTGAATTTCTCCACCATTGCAGAACATTTGCCCTACATCCAAGCAGCCCCATTTTACTTGATTATCTTTGAACTTCCTACTTCACTTTTAAGTCTATTAAATGACTTCCATATGGTCTAGTCAGTGTTTTGTCCTGATGGGATACATTTATCAGCATTCATCTATTCAGCAAGGTGAATAGATACCTCTCCTAGTATAATATCTAGAGCTTGAGATGTGTACAGAAAACCATGAAGTGGATGGGTTTGTTACTGTATTACCTTATTTCATTATTTGCTAGCACCTCTCGACATACTTCTGGAGAGGCAATACCAGTCAAAGAATAGACTTTTTCCAATGGTTGTTTTCAGGCAGCCAGTAATAATCCTACATGATTCGTTAAGAACTACATCCACTTGTTTGGTATGTGCTGATTTGTACCATAAGGCACTAGCATATTCTGCTGTGAAGCAGCACAGGGACAAAGCTGTTGTTCTTATTGTATGTGGGTGTGTACCCCATGCTGACCCAGCCAGTTTCCAAAGTATGTTATTTCTAGTAGTAATTTTTTTTTTAGGTTTTTTTAGACACTCTTTTTTAGGTCAGGTCCCAGAGGGATGCCTAAATCTTTTGGGATAGGGCAATATTCCAGAATCTTGCTTTCCCATCTAACTTGGGGCTTCTTCTCTGTTCTTTAAGTGAAAGGCACAGAGCTGTGTTTTTAAAGGGTTTGGTTTCAGCTGGTTGTTTTTATAATAAAAAGAAAGATCCTCTAATGCACAGATTAGCTGGTGCTCAGTGGCCTCAAAGGTTTCCCCCTGGACTGTCAGCTGCTTTTATTAAACTATCACAGATGCATTGCAACTGCTTTTATTAAACTATTGCAGAAGCGTTGCACTGTAATAGTTTAATAAAAACAGTTGATTCGCAAGGTACTGGTTTATGTTCTACAGAAGTAAACATGGGTGAAGGAGATCAGGCAGGAATGGCTGCTAGAATCCCTGGCCAGCATAACCTGTGGGGCGTTCTGGGAGTTGTAGTCCAAAAAAGGTACTCTACCAAGCTCTGGGCTGAAGAGACATGAGTGTCTAACATAAAAGAAGCTGCATGACAGGTACTAGATTGCTGTAAAAAACTTGCTCCGTCATGATGTGACTTACTCCGTCACTGTGAGACACTTGATGTAACATGAAGGCAATGAATAAGGGTCTCAAAGTGAGAAAAAGATGGAGCTTAATAGAACATTATGTATTATTTTTATGGAGGGGCATAAACTTAGTGATAATTAAAGCAAAAAGGTAACCTTTGGGGGCAGTCTATTGTATAATCTAGTAGCTTGGGAGAGACAATGAAAAGCCTTTTAAAATGAAGAGAGTCCTTTTTCTTCCGGCATGTGTGCAAAGACAAGTTTTTAAAGTGTGATTTGTTTCACTATGAGTCATCTCTTGAACGTTTGATGGATATGAATCAGATGACCTTCCTCTCGTAGCTTGTGCTGAAAAGAAACAAATGTTTCTGATTGTTTAGAAATCTTCAAAGACAGTTCTTACAGGCATCACGATCATCTTGATCAAATATTGCGTCCTCTTCCACATCAACCATGCCCCAGCTTTTTCAATACTCATGGTTTCTCCCTCTGGGCTGGAGCAAGGTAGGCTCTGAGTTCTGGGGGTTTTTTTCTGGGGGGGGGGGTGAGGAAGAGAGGTTCTGGTCAGTCTGCAATTTCAAAAAGAAAAGCAATAGAAAGATTCGGCTCAGTGGTTTGAGAGCTGATGGCATGATAACTCTGACAAGAGATGGATTTGTGGGGGACAAAGGGTCATTTTGAAAAAGCTTTGAAGATAGATGTATGACCTTTACTCCCCAAGTTGGCTCAAGGCCAAACCTCAGTGCCATTATGGTTAGTGCAAATGCGGAGAATCTGTCAGCTGGTGATGACCTTAAGTGCCCTTCCCGGTCTCACAAGTCCCAAAGACCCACTGGCTTGGATTGGATCCAGCATCTGTCTTCCAAGGACAGAAGTGTTCTGCTCAGGGAAGGTGTGTCCACCTGATATTCGGGGATTTCCCCTGTACCACAACTCATCCAATCAGGTGGCTTCTCTCCCTTCTGTGTAACATTTTTAGGGAACAGATGGGCTCCCATGGGAGGAGGGACTGGGCATTCCCTTTGCATCCGCCCACTTAGATACACTTGAACCTGAATCCAACTCATTGTAAGTGGGCCTGGAACAGGCACTCTGACATCTTCAGCTACACATTTTCCAGATATTCAGCCAGAAGAACAAGACACTTCTCACTGAGAAGAGACTCTTGGGCCAAGATGAAAGGTGGAGGAAAGAGTTGAGATGCTATAGATTCCTTAAAGCACTCCATGGTCTGAATGACAAAAGCTTGCTCTGAGCTATTCAGCATGGGAGAAACATCAAGTCTTCGCCTTTTTTTTTTTTTTTTTTTTTTGGAGGTTCCAGGTTAACAAGCTCCTTTTGTTCTCACACCAAAAACTTGTCACAATATGGTAGGTTTTTTCCAAAGATACCAGAATATTTAAATGTTCTTCCATTTGGATGAGAAAGTTACCCAGCATCACATCATCATTCTACTTTAATGTCTTCATTAGCGAGCAGAACTATGCAAATGAAGTTTTAGCAGTATTCTTTCAAATTAATCCTGGGGATCGAGGAGAACATGGAAAAGTTACTTTTTAGGACTCTAACTCCCAAAAGCCCCCAGGCCTGCATTCAAAAGTATCTGGCAGACTCCTTAAAGCATCTGAAATATCAGAAGAGTCTAGTCTGGTCTTTAGGCAGAATACAAAAGACAGATTTGGAAAGAAAGGAATAAATTCAGGTCATTTCTAGCTTGAGAATGAGCAGATGGAAGACAAGAAAACTTTCTTTCAAGGGATGGTGAGAAGAAAAGAAAAAAGAATTGTGTCAGGATATGCAGGGTGAGGAGTCTTGTCTGAATTTAACAGAACAACAAAGACTACAAATTTGGAAAAAAACAGATGCAAGTTGACTACAAAGCATACAAACAAGAGATTGAGGAGCATATTGTGTTGGAAAAAAGACAAATGTAAGACAGTTTCACACAGGAAATCAGCTAGGGTAGCATTTGGCTTCTTAAATGACAAAGGCTGCTATCCCATACTTACCTGGGATTAAGTTCCTTTGAACTCAGTGGGTTTACTTTTGAGTAGACACATGCACACACAAAAAAAACATGCATTGAAAGGTATGAAACAATGGCTGACAGGATGGGAAGATAACTGTATCACTCTGTTAAAAATAAAAGAAACACTTGGTTTGATGCAACAATATTATCCCATGCCATCAAGTTGCTATGGTGATCTTATGACTTAGTGAGTTACTAAAGGTCCTATCATTAATAGACCAGGTGGCAAACTATTTATTTAAAATATTTTTATACCATTTTTTCCTAAAAAGGGCCCATGGCCATGGCTTTCTTGGTCAGATGCTCTGTGCCTAAACCACCATGGGGGGGGGGGGGTTATCTGAAGAACCAAGATGCAAATTTGAATGGGGCACTCAAAATTAACAAGATCTGGCAGATAGATGCCGCCTTAACTCTTAAAGCATTGTCAATGTTTTTACAAAATTATTCATATCAATAAAATCTGCCTCCTCTGGTAAGGAAGAAGCAGCCAGCTATAATTTGAAAGGGAATCCAGAGAAAGAGAAAGAATCACAGTTCCATTTAACAAATTGATTAAAAGACCGATTAAACAGTAAGTATTAAACTTACAAATGATCAACTCTTGCTTGGTTCTGCAAAAGGAAGTCCTAAACTTGTGCATAAATATTACAGAGCTGGAGCAGAGAAGAAAAGCAGTGAATTGGCCAAATTCATTAATGATTTCTAATTATTCGGGATAGAGGAAAACTCACGTGGACTGTATCCTATTTCACACAGATACAATAATGGAGTCTAATGACTTGGAGATGAAAAATATATTTGGGTTTTGCTGTATAAGTTTTCCTATTGAAAATTTCAACTCACTCCATGATAAGGATTAGGGATGTGAATTCTCTTCTGCAAAAAAAAGTATAAAAGAAAAACTGAATTGGGGATATTTCTGCATTTCTGCAGTGACTCTACATGGGTCACACAGTCTAGAAGCATTAAGAAGATGGAGCAGTATACCCACAGATACTTTGTTTTAAATCTGGCATTTATATGTTTCAGTCAGAACTGGGGAAAGCAAAAGAAAAATCTCAAGAGGGTGGGAAGTATGCTTTTTACCTTAAAAATTGAAACTTCCTCTCCTTTCCTGCTAAGTCATTGAGAACATCGTTCAAAATCTTGCGGCCGAAGCACCACTAATTTCAGATTTAAAAAAAAAAAAAACAGCTAGGGCAAGGGCAGGAAGAACAGATGGGATGTTTAGAAGAGCAGGCTCCCTGCATTGCCCTTTTAAAGAGGAAACAAAGAGTATCATGTCCATTTCCCTTCAAAATTCCCTCCCTCATTCCCTTCCTGATGACCCCTTTTAGAAGTCAATGCATTTTTCCTGAGCCTTGGAAAAGGCCACAAAGAGAAATCTGCTACTGGCTTGCAGATACATAATCCCACAATCGGCAGGCTGCTGCTTGGTGCCCATCCACTTCGGCCTACTCCACTCAATCCTTACCATTTTCATTTCCCCACTAACAAGCATGGGGGTGTCATAAAAAACCAGAAATACACAAATACCTTGATGGACCCAGACAAGCTTTGAATTATAATGTCACTGAAAGGACACAGAGCGGATCAGCCCCTATCTGTGCACACTTCTCTTGCTCTCAGACCAGGAAGGGAGCTTCCACACACCCCCACTAAAGATGATCAGGGAATGGGCAGAGAATAAAACCATTATCACGGTAACATCTTATATAAATCCACAGAACATATTGGAATACAGTGTTCAATTAAAGCAATCAAGTAAAAGAATTATGGCTGAATTGGACTAGAGGGACCGATGCACCAAGTGTCAAAACATTCTCAGGATCTGCAATCCAGTGCCCATTCCAGGCAGAAAATCCATATTTGCCCAACAGCCCCAAATGACTACTTTTGAGCAGGATAAACCAGCCTGATTCATCTGTCGCATCAGACTACAGGGGAGGGATGTGACAACCCTCAAAACATCCCCAAGCACCACATTCCAAGCAAAATGTGGCTCCAGGCAGAAGGTTGGTATGTAAAACAGCTCTGAATGGCAACTTCTGAGGAGGAGAACCAAATAAAAACCACCCATCTCATTGAGAAAAAAGGGGGCCAAGTCCAATGGAGTGAGGGAATTTCATTGGCCTGAGTTGCAGTTCAAGGTGATTTTCCACAATATGAACTTTCTGTCTGGAATGCTGTCCCTTGGGATGGTTTGTGGCTTGCTGCCTTAATCTCATATAGTCACATGTGTGTTGTAAATTTGGTTGTTTTATCCAAAAGAGCCTGCCTGTATGGCTTTGGGAAAACTGCATGGTCCTAAAATACCCCCAAAAGATGGGAATAGTAAATCTGTGTTCTCTTTAACCTAAAAAACCCCTGGAAATGATCAATATAAGTCAGAATTGATTTGATAGCACACAGTTATTGTTATTACCCTACTTGGAAATTTCAAGCCTCTCTTGAAATTCCCACATTGCAGCCATGTCTAAGCCAGGCTTTAATTAGTGGAGGCTTACTGCCCAGTTCAGCCCCTACCTGAACGATGGAGCCATGACGATGCTGGTACACCCACTGGTGATCTCCAACACCCACTACTGTAACACTCTCTACGTGAGGTTTACCTTGAGGTTGACTTGGAGACTACAGTAAGTCCAGAATGTGGCCACCAGGCTGGTGGTGGCTATGAATAAATTTGATCACATGTCTCCAGTCTTTGCTTGCCTGCACTGATTACCTGTGGTGTCCCAAGTCAATTTCAAGGTTTTGGTACTTTGCTATAAATCTCTCCACAGTTTGAGACCTTGTTACTTGTTTAAGTGCCTTCCTGAAAGATCATCTACCCACCAGATCCTTTCACACGATGCTTCTCCATGTTGCCGCACTGAAGGAGGCCAGGAAAACGTCCAGTAGAAGTTGGACCTTCTCAACTGTGGCACCAGCCCTTTGGAACCAGTGCTAAATCGAGCTGTGCCTGGCCCCCACACTGCCTACCTTCAAGAGGTTGCTTAAGACCCACCTCTTTATAGAGGGGCTTCGGCAGCAACTCCACATGAATTTGCCTCTTGCCTTGCCTACCCTATTATGGGTATTGTTTGAGTTGTCTTGATTTTGTGATGTTTTAGCTGATATGATTTGTTTAATTTTATTATTGCCATTGTTTGATTTATTGTCATTTCTGTTTCATTTTATTGTTTGTTAACCACCCAGAATAGTGCCTTATAAGGTATACTATAAGGTAGTATGTGACCACGGAAATTTGTCTTTGGACAAAACGCTGGCTCTATGGCTTGGAAACGGGGATGAGCACCGCCCCCTAGAGTCGAACACGACTGGACAAAAATTGTCAAGGGAAACCTTTACCTTTAAGGTAGTATAAAAATCTATAAACAAATAAATTCTGTTCTCTCTGGCTTGGGCATTAAAGGGAGAAGTACAGTAATATTTGATGAGGTGTTTTTTTCTGAAACACAGTTTTGTTTTGTTGCCTTCATGTCCCCTCAGTTCTGGCATCCATTTTTTTATTAACAAGTGCCAATTCGGAAAATAACCCAGGTCAAGTGCTACCATGTAACATGCGGAGAGTGGTTTTTGATGGTTTGAAAAGTGGTTGAGACAAATTCATGTGAGATAGTTCTATCAATGACAGAAATCCTGTTGTACAACCCCATGTGTGCAACAGGAATTATGTCATCAGCAACAGCAGATTGTCACTGATTAAAGGTTTCCTTTTGCAATTTTGAGTTCCACACAGCTTGGACACAATGCAACAAAGTAATGTACAGTACATCCTGAAATTACCCTCCAACATATAGAGGTAGCAGTGCTAGTTACTGAAAGACAGGCAATAGTGTATGGATCTTGTTTTCATGCTTTGATGGTGGGACTTCTGGAACACTTTGACTTCAGAAGGAAAAGGATGGATGATATGGTTCCCTGTTCTGACTTGGTACTTACTTGTGGTATGTCATATGAAAGCAGGAAGAACTAAAGACAGAAAATGTGAAAGCAACTGTTTTGAACCAGCATGATGGAACTTGGTCCAGAACAACCACACAGACTGAAAAATTTGGAGTGAGAAAAACCTCAGAAAGAATAGATGAAAGAATCAAGAACATGATTGTAACATTCTGTTGGGGTGACTTCATTGTAGAACACATGCAGAATAAGCATTTTCAGAAACTTTGGGGAAGAAAAGGAGAACACACCTACACAGTTTCATTTCCAAGACACACAAGGCATCTCTATGCACAAATGTGCAGGTTGCTTTTTTATGCATCTGTTATAGATTCCCACTAAGAAAGGACCTGGATGTGATGAACATTTCCCTGTTGAAAATAATCCTTTTTGTGGAGGAGCTGAGAGCTCTGTGTTCCAGATCCTTGGAGATTTGAAATATTATTTTAAGGACCCCACCCTCCAAGCCAGCAAGCTTGATAGCAAGATAATGTTTCCAGGTTCTGCTTCCTGATAGGACTACAGTTCCTAAGCATCCCATAGTCAACGAACCAATTGAAGTCTATGGCAGAAATACAGTCTTTGCTCAGAAATCCATCATGTGCACCTCTAATGTATTCTCTTGGGGAAAACACACCTGTTTTCCAGTGGTCATAGTTAAAATGCCTCCACTGAGTTCTGTGTTTTGCTTAAGTTCTAAGTCTGAGATATACTTCCTGTATCACTGATGCAAAGAACCTTAAGAGGGAGAGTGATCGCTCACGAGAAGTGTAAGATGAATGTATACTTTGGGGATGTGCTTGCAGTTTTAAAAAAGGAAAGAACATTGGATGAAAAGCATGTTCTCTTAAAGCACAATAGGAAGCATGAACTCTTAAAGCATACTCTTTCAAACAGTGATGCAGTGTCTCAACAGTACCAATGGATGTTCCACCACATGGGATTTTTATAATTAAATTAGACAAAGTACTGGTGGTAACAATGCTGCAGGGAATAATCATGCATGCATGCCACAAAGAGAGGGGGGGAGAGGCAGAGGAACTGGAAAATGAAGCTCTTTTCTCTAAAAATGGCAGGGGGGGGATCATGCCTGAGAGGGATGGGGCAGGAGTTGGTAATATTTCCCCCCAAAATGGCAAGGCACAACAAATATTAGCTATAGCATTATTCTCAGAAAACTGCCAGAGAGTTTCTTCTGCCTATCTGACCCAACAAGATAACGTCATTAGTGATGTATCTACGGCAATTAGGGCTGTGAGAAATCCCAGACTGCCTCTCTGTTAGCGTCCCTCTTCTCCTTTAAGTCAGATTCTAGCAGAGTCCCAGCATGTTCCTAGTCACTGATGAGGTCTCACAGGAAGCTGAGAAGCCGAGTACTATAAAGGAGGGGGAAAGGGGGCGGTGGTGACACATATACATAATTTATAGACCAAATAAAACAAAGATGTCTCTTGGATTAAGACTCAGGAAATCCAGAAGAAACAATGTAGGCCATCAAGATAACAGATGAGACAATTGGCTTCATCCCTGTTTTAGGCCCTGGAGTCCACTTTGCGAATGGTTAGCTCCTTTCTCCCTCCCATGGCAGGGCTGAATCATACAGCGACAGGGAGGAGGTTTTCCCATAAGCACAGCTTAAAGCACAGCTTGGAAAACAAGACAAAAGCAAGCGAGCATGTTGTGAATGGTGGGATCTGTCCTGTTAAGAGACATAAAATGTGGTTTAGGCCCCTGTAAGGTAAAATGTGAAGAGAACTGACACTGAGATGAGAGACAAAAATCACCATCATCATTCATGAATTTGGCATTGCTGTCTATGGAAAATAATCATTGCTGCATTTCAGAGCTGGCCTTGGAAGGATTTGATTTTGGGTGACAGCTGTGAGACTCTCACTAGAAGTGATGAGATGTTAGTTTTGTCAATTCAAGAATACATATTTGTTTCATCATGTAAATAGCACCTGAAGAGTGGAGAGAACAGCCTTAGGTTCATGCAGGTGGGAGTTTACATTATTTTGCTCTAAAATGCTTGACCATGCAAGCACTATCGCTGTTAGGTATTGCATGAAAATTGTTATTAGTCTTCAAAGGGGGGACAGGGACCAAGGAAGCCTTCTGGGTGTGGCAAGCCCCCTTCCCCCGTTCTTTTCTTAGAGTTCGATAAGTGAAAGTGCTCATTAGGACAGCTTTCTCGGGTGGGGCCAACTATTTCTGGAAGCTTACCTGTAGTAGCACTTTCTGTACAAGCTTTCAATTTTTGCCTTGGGTACCCATATTCACACCAACTGATCCTATACTTGAGTGTGTGTCACAATAGACAGTTGCACAATTGCTGCATCAGCTGGCCAAGAATCATGTAGATCAGTGATCCCCAAACCAAGCTAGGGGTGCCATGGAATCCTCAGAAGTATTCCCATGGAATCCATGGAAGTACTACTCAGGCCAGGTTTCCCACTCCCTTCTCCCCCCCCCACACCCAAAGTTTCATATTGGGGGAACCATGGCCAGTGTCTGGTAAATCAGGGGAGCAGTCAGACAAAAAGGTTTGGGAATCACTGCTATAGATTATTCTGTGCAATTAAGGCTGCAACTTTGTACCTTCTTGTTTGGGACTAAAACTCATCACACTCAGTGGGACCTATTTCTAAGTCATAATGGATAGGATTCAGGGTCAGACCAACCATTGGTTCAAATGAAGTGGCTACTTCAGAATCAGAGTATTAGAGTAGGTTCTGAGTTTCATGAAAAAGGCAGAGCAATGTACTCACACAAAGTATGAGTACTGTATTTTTACTGGCAAGGAAAAGAAGAGATAATTTGTTTGATTTTCTGTCACCAGTGCCAAAATAATGTGGTTGGCCTTGGGTCCCACTGAATCTTAACTTGGGGTTGAATACCATGTGTTAATCTGCCTCAGACTGTTGAATATCTTGGATCTACCCTGACCGGATTGCCCTGTAAAGCTCCTGAAACAGTTTTGGCTGTCCATTTTGTTTACTTTTTAAAAATTCTGTAAGACGTAGTTTGAGCCAGACAGGGTAATGGTGCCTGAGAGGGAACCCTATCTGGCTCTTTTGTGCAAGGAAGGGTTAACGTCCAGCATGCAAACAGCTAGAAAGAAACATAATATAGAACACAGAGAAGGAAGCGACACTGGAGATTGTATCAAATGCACTTAAGAGCAGGTTAGATCAGAGGACCCATCATGTTCCACTGTGCTGAATGTTTAATAACAGGAGCCTGAAACTTTGAAAGCATCAAGCAATCACAGCAAGCATCTTCCCAGGGTCAAGGAGTCAGTGTTTATGTCTTGCTTAGCACTGGAGGATCCATATAGGTATTGGCAATAACTCTGCTCTGCAGGCCAAAGACTAGGTTTCTTTCGTTTTATTGTCCTCATGCCTAGATGGTGCCATTTTGATGACTTAGATTGTCTTTTCTGGCAATGTAACAGGTTTGATGATGTAACAGGTTTGTTTTTCAAACCCAGTGGACCGTATCAAAAAATGTCACTTGACCATTGCAAGGCTCACTCTTGCACTAGCAGGGATTTTCATTGTGCTAGTATTAGCAAAGTAACACAGGGTGCAATTGAACAGCTGCAAAGGTTGCTTTAACAGGAGCAATATCCCTTAAAGCAACACTTTTATTTGCTGGGGAATTGCTCCAGTGGCCCTATAGCACTATAGCTGGACAGAAAAGGTCCAGGCTGGGCATTGATCAGAATTGGGCTGGAGTGCATTTCCTCATACAACAGCTGACCACCAGATCACTCCACAAGGGGTCCAAACTGTTACCTATTTCCCTGTGTGATGACACCCTAACTATAATCATCTTGTGGCACCTTAAACAGTAAGACAAACCTTAAAGAAATAGGAGGGTTTCCTGCCAATAGCTGCATATTTGTGCTCTGTCAATGGGCTTTTCCCAGAGCTGCATGCCTGATCAATCAGATTTGTACATTAAGCTTGTTTAATTTCTGTCCTGAAAATAAATCACAAGACAAACTAAACTTATGCTAACCTCAAAAACTGGAAAGGCAGAACCAAAAGGAAGGATGCTGTTTGAATACAACTGCTGAACACTAGATGTAAGTATAGATGCATGTTCAGAAATAATTGCTCTAATTTAGATAGAAAATGAGGGGTGAGAAAAAAAAAGTCAGTTTCTCTTTGCCCCAAATACATTTTTCTCTCTCCACATACTGGAGACAGATTCTCCACATTTTGGGAAGTTCTTCTAAAATAAGGTGAAATAAAATGTCAGAGTCTGACTGCCCCATTCAATGCCAGGGCAGTGGACCAGGCTACTTATCACCAGCTGATGTGCTCTCATCAATGCATGTACCTGTAGCCATGGAGGAGTTAGGGAGAAATGATGGATCATGCCTTTAATTGGGCAAAGGCGAAGCATACAATGCTCAGAAATGGTACTATGCAAGAGCAGCAATATAAAAATATAGCTTCACAGTAAGCCATGTGATATTGCTGTTTTATATGCTTTGAGGCTATAACAAAGAAGCTATAAGAAAGCTAATATCTGCAGTATGACTTATATTGAAAATCTGTTGTAAAGGTAAAGACAAATGATGTTCTTTCAAAGTGTTGCACACACAGCTCTGTGCAGAACAGAAAATGTTCCAAACCAGAGATGGCCCAGGAGTATCAGCTGGTGATAAGTAAACTGATCCACTGCCCTGGCATTGTCCCGCTCTGCCTGCAGTACTGTAGGAAGGCGCAGAGCCAAGAGCTAAAACCAAGAACGGGTACAAGAGCTGCTTTTTATAACATGAAATGAAACAAACAAAAAGGCTGTAAGGAAAACGGATCATCATACAAGCAACACTAGGTGAGTTGGGAACGTAAGCGTCCAGGAATGGAAGCCAAAAAGCTACAGCCAAGCAGCTGCCAGGATGACGGGGGCGGGAAAGAAGTTCAGGGAACAAGTAACTGGAGAGGTACTGAATGCACAAGGATGGCGTGATGACAGGCAAAGTGCTATTGCTTACTCTCACCCCAGTGCAGATTGCAGGCCTAACAAGCAACTGTATACAAAGCGTGCCTACAGCTTTGTTCAGTAATCTTTGCCTTTTGAGAGCATGGGGTGGAAGGTGCTAAAATACCTCTGCCTATTTGGCAACAGCCAGAAGGAGAGAAAACTTTGGGACTCCAACAGTCCTTGTTTTATTTTCTCCCTTTCTGGCATGAAACTACTTTCTGATGTCTGAGTGCAAAGTCTCCAAAGCTCTCCAGGCAAGTCACTGGGTGGAAGGTCTTGAGTTGAAAAGACCCAGATTCTTGATTTAACTTGCCATGTGACCCAGCGAAAGTGTATATTGCAAAGAAAGAAGAGCTCAACTAAGTCCAAGAGGATGCCAGCATGGGTAAAGGAGCAGAGTTAGAGAGGCTTTAAAGGGCAAGGAGGGGGTCCTTCCGTAAATGGAAATCCTTCCCAAATGCAGAAAATAAAAAGGAACACAAACTCTGGCAAAAGAAATGTAACAAGATGATATGTAAGGCAAAGAAAGATTTTTAGGAACGTATGGCAGCAATATAAAGGGAAATAATAAAAGCTTCTTTGAATATGTTAGAAGCAGGACACCTCCCAGATGTGAAGGTGCTCCAGCCCTTCCAAGAGACCCCTCATGTCCTGCGTGGCCACATGGCCAGCCTGTGGCAAATCATCTCCCTGATATGTGCCCATGACCATTCTCTGGAGTCTGCTCTGGTGAAGGGATCTTCCCTCCTTCTGCAGACCAGGACCTTGGTGCAGAGGTTGCAGGCAGGCGTGCAAAAGTGACTCCGTCCTGCCTGAAGGGACAGAGCTTACCTCATGGCCTGCCTATGTGATCCTCACATCAAGGGCAGCTTGGTGGCACACACAGTGGAGCTCAAAGAATAGAGAACAGAGCTCCCCCCCCCCCGGGCTCTGCAGGACATTGGGAGCACAAGGCATGTGTGGGAAGCCAGGCATGCTGGGGCACGAGACAGAGGAGGGGGTTAGGGTGGTTTGCCGGACCCACAGGCAGGGACTTCTGCTCTTGATTGCCCCAGCCCCCGTTATTGGAGTTCAGTGGCAAGTTGGGCGGTTGCCACAGAGGGCAGACAGATAGCAGATGAGGAGGAACTGGCAGAATTCATAGTGTGGGAGTACATGGTGGACTTCCCCCCTGCCCCTCCAATCAGATCCCCTCAATTTATGGACCTGGAAAATAGTCATATGGCCAGAGCTGTCCACTGTGCCCATGGACCTCCTTTCCATCCCCCTGCCAGCATCCAGAGCAAACGTGTCTTCTCCCCTCTTAGAGACATGCTCCAACTCCACCGCTCCTATTTGTATCCCATAACTGTGGAGAGACTGTCTGTCAAGATGAACCTTCCCTTGTTGGGCTTCCCCTTATTGAACCCAACGAGGTAGGGATACCATGACAGTCTCTCTGCCACGACACCACCCACCTGCCCGCCTAAGTACCCTTGGTCCACCATACCATTTCTCTGCCTTTTTTTTGTCCCACTCAGGGCACAAACTGAACTCAATGCCATCCGTCTCTGAACCTGGGTACAAAACTGAACTCCATCTATGCCTGTTGGCCAGCCATTCACCAGTCCCTTAAATGCCCCCAAGGCCACATCTATTCCAAACTCCTCTGTGCCTGGTGGCAAACTAAAGTACATATGTTTCAAATGCCTCTGTGTCTGGGGGCAAACTATGCCAGCTGCCTCTGTCACTTTTCAGAGGGGATCTCCTTCGTGGTTGTATAACCTGAAAGTCCAAAGCCCAAACTTCACCAAACTCAGAGGGCCTCTAGAGGAGAGTCACAGGAAGCTTCTGTGTGATTTTGGTGTCTCTAGGCATCTGGGGGGGGGGAAAGACACTTTTGTGGGTGTATAACTTAGATGTCTGAATTCCAAACTTCACCAAACTTGCAGAGCTTGTAGAGGACAGTCACAGGAGGCTTCCCTGCAATTTTGGTATTTCTAGGTGTCTGAGATGTGTTTTATAGCATTTTAAAGTAAAGACAAATCAATGAATCAATTTGTCAATTCAGTGAAAACACTTGTAATTTTATGATTCATGATTTGTTGTCCTTGATGAATTACAAATCATAACAAATCACCATTTTTTTCAAGTCATACCCATCTCTAGTCACCATAAGTTGGAATCAACTTGATGGCATACAGTTATTATTATTAAAAGCTTATTGACAAAAGAAAATTATACATAGCGCATAAAAACAGCATTTTCTAATTTTTATTTAGTGCATTTATTGCATATCAAGTACCACCTGCAAACACTGTTTATGTTCCACAGCTTGGATAGCAACAATAAAATTAAATGAAAGCAAAACCAAAGCTGGCAACAGACACTTATTAATTTCTCAGAGGCCAGTGCTCTGCTGCCTTGAAGAAAACTAGAAGCAGTCAATGAGTGAATGAGGAAGTAAATTTAAAAAATAAATATTAACTGAAAATCAAGTAGCTTAGTTTTCTTCATGGAAAAATCAACTACCAGATTAAAAAACAAATCTTTAGCCTCTGATGTAAGATAATAAATACTTGCTGAGGTATAAAAAGAACATTCATCATGGAGAAAACATGCTGAAAACAAGGACATAAGCCACAAAATTGTAAAACCAAGGGAAAGAATTTGAGTTAAGCTATCTTTGACATGGTGTTTAGAATATATAATTTGATAAACTGCAGCAGTGTTAAAAGAAACTATGATGTCGAAGATTTCTGATATTTTTAAACTAACAATATAAGCACTTGATGCGAGGAGGCAAATTTCCTTTGGGTTCAACCAGTATAATGAATCAATGACTGCAACCTAAGCTCTCTGTATTTAAAGATATAAAAGTCTCTGTCTAAAGGAAAAGAAAACGGCAGTCAGTAAACATGATATGTCAATCATATTTGACACAAAAAGCAAACCAAAAACAATGGTCTCTTACTATTGACGAGCAAATACTAACATTTTGTCAAGAGATAGATTTGACTGGTTTCTTTTTCAGAAAGAAGATGCAGAAATGTCCATGTTGTGTAACCTGGATAGCTGATTTGTTTAATCTTGACTTGGAAACATCACTTTTATTGCATTTGAAGTTTATTTTCCTTTCTGTCTTTCTTTTTCTTCTGGTGTCCAAACTGGGTTTCACTTATTATACTGATCAAGTTTTACAGCAGGATCTTTTTCAACTTGGTAAACAGGACAGCCTGTGCACAAAAGAATTAATGGATGCACATTGGACACCAGGAATGGCAATATACATAAACCTGTTTCAAATCATTTTGATTTACCTGGGCACTCTGCACAAGAGCTGAAAGTTGCCATTCTGGAGAATAATGAGTGAGAAAGCTGAGATAAAATATATACATATGTTTAAAACCCATATCAATGGACTCATTATAAGCCAAGGTGTTTGTAGGTCATTATAAAATATAAAATATTGTGTTGTATCTGCTGAAATTCCCAGCTATCCTACATATGCCATTGAACCATCCAACAATTCATATGCTACAGTGGTGCCTCGACTTACGAACATCCCTACTTATGAACATTTCGACTTACGAACTGCTCGGTCACATTTTGCTTCGACTTGCGAACAGAGCTTCCATTTACGAACAGAAAAAAGGCAGGGGGAAAAGGTGGGCAATTCAGATTTCTAACTGTAAGTGGGAACGAAGCTGCTTTGTACTGTAGCTCTTTCACTTTTGGCAGTTAGAGAGTGTGTCCTCATTGTTGGAGGCTTCGGGGTGCGTGTGCATGTGTGTGTGTGTCTGCAGGGAGATAAGCTGCTGTTTTCTCCTTTTAAAAAACTGTTCTGGGTGAGTTTTGGCTGGGGCGGGTATATTTCTGTGCTGTGTTATTGATGGCTTTAGTGTTTGTTTCTGGAGGTGTTTTTTTTCCTTTTCTTCTTCTTAAACCTCAGCAATGAAGCGCCTTCCGACCAGGCTTGCTGTGTTCTTTTTAAATTTTTGGTGATTTTTTTTCTTCAGCCGGAACAGATTAATCGGTTTTCAATGCATTCCTATGGGAAATGGTGCTTTGACTTACGAACATTTTGACTTATGAACACCATTCCAATACGGATTAAGTTCGTAAATCGAGGCATTTCCTTACTATATGCCAGTAGTACCTCACATCCCATTGATGATTAGAGATATTCATTACCATATTTTTCCTGCTATAGCCTGGGATTGATTTGCCACCCATCATTGTCATTGCTTACAGAACAATGTTTCCTGAGAGAGGAACTGAATATCAACAGGGGCTTTAAAAGTCATTACCAGGTCAACAACTTGTGCTCAAATACAGCCTCTGATTTGGGGTCATATATAAATGTACAAATATTCTCCATGTAGTCCCACTCTTAAATCCAATGGACTTGTCCACAAAAGCTCAGATTAGAATTGGTGGTGGCAGTAGCGGGAATATGGAAGGCTGCAAGGAGGAAATGTATAAACTCCTGCTATTTGTGTGAAGTCCACCCAACTAATATTAGATTTTATCTCTTCCATCCAAAGGACCAGTATTTTTCATGTCTTCCTATCCTTGCCTTATCATGGTTTCCAAACTATCCCCACCTTAATCTGGTCCCTCTTCTTTTGGCACAGCCATCTTTTAATTTGGGCAGTGGAGCAAAATTGCTCAGATACTCTCTACATTCCTCCTCCATAAGCCTCTCCAAAAACTTTACCCATCTTATTGCTAAGGCATACAGATACGACAGTGTGAACTTGTTTGAACCCCATTTCATGCTGGTCCATCATAGCCTTCCTCCTCATCAAAAATAAGAAATTATAATATTTGGGATGGTACTGGTTATTTGATCTTCATTATATGTTGTCAAGTTGGAACTGACTTATAGTAACCCTAATAAGGCTTTCAAGGTAAGTGAGATATTTAAAAAGTGGTTCTACCAGTTCTAAACCCCCAGTGAGTTTCCATAACTGGGAAGGGATTTGAAGCCAGGTCTCCTAGTCTGTCACTCTATCCACTGTACCATATTGGGTGTTTGATTTTTAATTATCCCCAATGTCTTCTCAGAATGGCAGTGTGAATGTGCCATGTTCTTTGCCTGGATCATGAGCAGGGATGGGAAAAATTACTTTTTTGGTATCCAATTCTAAAAATTCCCCCAGCCAGCAGTAACCAGCAGGTTTCCAGACTCTTTAAAAAAATTACAAATCATTTAGGTTGAAAATTTTGGTTTGATTGGGAAAATCCTCTTCCCTCCAACACAGATAAGAAAAAAAGAGAAGGAAAATATGAAGTGAAAAATGAAATGCTCATGTTTATTTGGCAGACAGCTTTCAAAATACCATTTAAAGAGCATCAGAGTTTTCCTCTCTTAAAAAAGAACATCTTTTAGTACTTTAATAAATGTTGCAAAAAAAAAGTTAAGTTCCCTGTGGTGTCTGAAATGTGTAAAAAACTGTGGCACAGTACTAACTGCAGAAGAAATGAGATCGTGCCTATTTAGCTATCTGGATAGTATCAAATGCTAAGGTGTAGTAACTGGCAATCAATACCTGTAATTTGATGAGCATGTAACTGTATCTTCCAGTCTGAATCTGATCATTTTTTTTCAATGTAGTTTAGTGGATTTCTTTCTAAAGGAAACTTCCCATGTCTATATAAGTGCTGTAGATTCACCAGCTAATCAATAACTTAAAAAAGAAATGCCACAGTTAATGAATTTGGGCAGTGGCATTTGGAAAGGAATGAAGATTTCGAAAGCATTTCAGTAACCACTGAGCAGATTGTATCATGTTTGTTAGCCTTACAACACTAACTCCCTCTACCAAAGGGCCCTTGAAAGCAATGCAGAAGGGTTAGAAAATTGGGAAGGACAAAGAAGTTATGACATAGTGACAGATTTTATGCACAGGGTGTGGAACAACATGGTTTCCTGCTCTTCTACCATACAAGTGGCTAAAGAGCACTTTCCCGGGGAGGGGGGGGGGCTGTAACTTGGGTGTCCTAAATCCAGTCTTTAGCAAACTTGAGAGGGAGTGGTAAGGAGAGTCAGCTGAAGAATCAAGGCAAGTTTGCCAACTCTAACTCATGTGGGGGCCATCTTTCCCAAAGTGCCCTGAAACAAGCCATGAAACAGCCTGATTCATGAGGTATTTTGCATTGTGGTTCGTTTCATACCCCTCTCTAATAACGATTCTTAAATAAGTTCAGAATTGAGTCATAATATATGGTTTGACTCTAAGACTGCAAATGAAAGTATTTAGAAGTATATTTGTTTTCAGTTACACAAAGAGAAAAAAAATGTAATTTAGTGCCTAGTAGATGTACTAAAAAGACAAAATTACACACACACAAACTCACACAAGCCACCTTATTTTCAATGTCATGAATGTTCCTTCAAGAACAAAATCAGTTCAGATCATTCGCCTCAGCTGAATAAGGTGCTTAGTTTTTGTAGTCTTTATGAGAGACCTATTACATTTTTGTTTGCATTTGTAAATGTCTATTTTTGGGTCATGAAATTTTGACCTTTGAATCCTTGACATTTCATATATGTATTATACCTCTCTTGCTAACTGTGAATTAACAGAGCTGAAATACATGGTGGTTTCCTTACCCCTCACCTCCTTTGCTTGCAGCATCAACGAAGCAAAGCAATCATTTTGATGTTATATTTTATGATGGAACAGAGGAGGTTGCCTGGTAATGGGTCAAACTATTGGTTCATCTAGCTCAACCTGGCCTATAGTCCAGGCAAGGAGACATCAGGCTTCTGGGATCTACTTTGGTTTTGAGTCAAACGCCAAAGCCCATCAAGTGAAACCAAGTGCAATGTACTGGCTGGCAAAATTGGAGAAGCAGTTTTACACCCAAAATTGGGGTGAGCAACTGTGTGACCTTGTTGGGCTTCAACTCCAATCTGTCCTGGCCAGCAGCATAGCCAGCAGAGAAAGGTTGCAGGAACATCAGTCCAAGAAAGTATGGTGAATCACAGTATCCCTGATATAGCATGGACAGGACACTCAGGTTTGCTTCAGAAAGAACTGGTATCACAGCTCCTTGCTGCTGTACCCTTCCCTTAGCAGTTGCAGCTGTTAGTTATGGAAGGCATTTGATAATTTCTAAAAGCATTTCTTCTGAGCAGGAGGGGGAAAGCACGGATGCAAGTTCAGGACTGGCAGGCTAAATTGTGCAAAGAATGGAAACCAAAAGACATCAGAAATAGCCTGGAAGCATTTTTTGTGGGATGGAAACCTTTGCTTTGTGAATTATACTATTATTCTGTGAATCACATGAACATAAGTAAAATATTATAAATCTTGTTGAGTTTAATTATCTTAGTGGATTTATAATGAGCTCTTGAACATCAGTAATCTTGTGGATTTTCTTTACCCCACAGTTCATGGATTCCTTTTTCCCCTTCACTTTAAACATCACTATGATGTGCCCCTAACTCTCTTAGCTCTCTATAAGTTCCACACTCTTAACTCCTAACTTTTCCACACTCTCTAACACAGACTAACTTCTCCTTCAGACTCTCTTCTCTGATTCTAATTGACTTCCCACATCAGACTCCCTCATGAACTTTTCCCTCACTCTTCTCCTCTGATTCACCCCTACCTTCTGGTTTCTCTGGCTCCGCCTCCCAACAGCTCTCATTGGTATATGCAAATAACCTACTACATGAGCCAAAGCAGGGTGATCGCCACAGTTACCTAATTATGTGTTGTTTAAACATATGCTTTGTTCTTTATTTTGTATTACTGGTGATTATTTAATTCCGTTTATTTAAATTTATAGTAAATATTTATATTATTCTCTAAATGGTTGCTTTATATTTATGAGTTAATTTAAATAGAAATTGAACAGGGCTTATAACTGAATGAGGAGCTGACAATGGCTCAATTGAGTTACATATATACAAATGACAATAAAATGTTTTAAAAGTGTGTTGAATTTCATACATTTGTATTACCTGCAAATTTGCTTTTTCTTGTTTTATTTTTCAAGTTTTGGTGTTTTGTAACAGCTAGCCATGTAAGTCTGGGTGTTTACTTTGACATTAGTCCAACTTGTATTTAGTGGGACTTAATCCTAAGTGCTGAATTCTAGGTTTATACATTGGCCTGTAGCTTTCAACTGTGGGTGCAGTCACATGTGCCAAAAGAACCCCAGTTATATCAGTTCTGCCATTATTGAAACCATTTTGTAAATTTATGTTCAGATGATACACATGCAAGATCAGTTCATTTGGCCAGTCAATCATTTTTTTCCCCACCTCGCCAGTGTGGCCTTTTTAAAATGAATTCATCCCTGTATCACTTCAGTCTTTATTGTTTTGGCACATGTAAATGTGGCTGTTGATTTATTTACTTTGAAAATGGCTCAGGTTTTGTGCACCATGGCCACTGCATGGCCACCACGTTTGTGCCCTCTTTCTTTGAAATTTTTAATTTAAATGCTTATTGATAAATTGCTTACTATCCATGGAAAGTTCTTGCTGCAGTACAGCAGCGGCAGTGGCAACAAGAACTCAGACTATATTGCTCAGAAGGAGACAGCCTCTCCCCACACACCTGGTTGAAAAAAGAAGGAAAGGTTGCAGGTAATATATTCCACCAGGTGGCGCATTGACTAACAGTTGAAACTGACAGGAAAATAGTGATATATCACTTACAAATTAAAAACAAAATAGGGCAGTGGGGACCCAGACACAGAATGGATAATGAATCAATTTATATGAGATGGCACATGTAGTCTACAGAACTAGTACAAACAGTGATTGAACTGACAGCCATGTGAACAGGCCCAGTGGTTATATATACCAAATGACTATACATACAAATATATCAATATAAAAAAGACGAAAAATAAATAATATAAATGCTCCACGTGATTAGGCCCTCTGCTTTATATCTCACCTCACCTGAAAAGTCAGATCATTTCAGACAAGCAATTATTTTCTCAACAGTATCCCCTTTCTTGCCTCATTAGCAATACGAAGATAATCATGTGGGCCTAGCCATTCATGCTGTAGTAGGATTAATGAGAGTATGTATGTAAAGTGCACTAAACACTGAACACTAAGCGTCACAAATGTGCTCTTTTATGCCTCCTCGCAAATTTTGTAATTTCTCAGAAGGGCTGGCTCATTTGTTCATTACCACCATGCCAAAGATTGGTCAAATTAAGCCCTATCTCTGCTTATGACTGGGGCAAGGAAACTGTCTCTTGCATATTTTAAGAAGAACTCACTCCATCTTAGTCCACTGATAGACTCACAGAATCACAGAATAATATGGCATGGGAAGGCCTATAAGGCCATCAAGCCTCTGCTCAATGCATGAATCCAGGTCGAAGTATATCTGTCAGATAGCTAACATTTTTTAATGTCTCCAGTTGGGGTGCTCACCACCTCCCAAAATAATTGGTTCTATCATTGTACTTCTCTAACAATTAGAAATTTTCCTTGAAATTCAACCAAAATCTGGCTTTCTGTAACTTGTTTGTATTATTAAATGTCCTGAACTCTGGGTGATAACAAGCAGATTCTGCTTCTCCTCTATTTGACAAAATTTCAAGTATTTGAAGAGTGCTATCATATCCCGCTCAGTTTTATTTCCTCAAGGCTAAACATGCCCAATTCTTTCAGTCTTCCTTCCTCCCTAGTTTCATTTTCATAGAACAAATGATCTTAAATTTATAATGTGTAGAGATTTGAAGGTATACAGTGGTGATACTGCAAAAAAACACTTCTACCCAAACTGTTTAAAAATTCAGTTCTTCAAAAAAAGCTCCAGCTTTTGAATGTGTGATATCATACTTCAGGCCTGCATTGCCAACCGGAAAAAGAATGCCAACCTTTACATTGCAAAGGGCAGTCTGAATGTTGATGGCACCCATGTCAATACATAGTGCTCTTGTGCTCACTTCTAGCAATGTAGGCACAATATTAGACAGCAATATCGAGCCATTTCCTGATGTTTTGAATTGTAGATACAGACACATAATATCCCACATACATAAACTAGAGGTCTTTTGAAGAATTATTGTACTTTTTAACCAATATAAATGCTTGCTGAGAATGTACTTCAGAAGTAGCTATGAATATGAAAAAACATTCCCTTTGTGATTAAAGGATAGACATTTCAAGGGATGGGAATGTTCTAATTTGTCAATAAACAGTCCCACATTATGTTTCTTTATACTATCTATGTGTTTTCTTCGTAGATACCAACATACTTACTGGCAGTACCACAGGTGTTCTCCTTGTCCCCATTTCAAATGCAATATTAACTAAAATTGCCTTTATGAGCTTTCCTCTTGTGTCGTATTGACTGAATATTTAGATGTTTTTAATTGTTTCTTGTGATGTTGGTTGTTAAGGGCATGAAGAAGAGCCACAAGGATATGTCTTCTGAGAGTTAGTCATGTTTTGAGTGCCATTGGTGGATTTTATGAACTAAGAAAGATAGACCCGTTTTCTAAAAGATGCAAGTCATGTTTCCTGCATTTGCAGATATAACCTATCTAAAGTCAGAGCTTGGTGAAGTTACTTGTTTTGACTATTGCTCCCAGAATCCCTCAGACAACATGACCATAGGCTGTGTCAACTAGAGAAGCTGAAGAACTGCAGTCCAAAAAAGTAATTTTCCCCTGCTTTGGTTAAAGTTTTCAGTGTGATAGGGTACAAATTCTCCTAAAATTAGTGCTGATTTACAAAAGAGGAAGGAGGAGGATGCAGTAACAGGAAGGGAAAATGAATTTAACCCAACATGAGTATTACCTAAAGTAGACCTATCAAAATCAATTGGATTTATATTATTTGTGACTAAGGTTCCATTGATTTCAATAGGTCTAATATAGGTAGGTCTAACATTGGGTTAAGCCTAAGATCAGCTGAAGCAGCAACAACAAAACATATAGAAATGGCATCTGATTTTGTCATATTTAGCTGAATCCACTGAAAGTAATGGGACTTTAATTTGTCATTACTGTATATTGTGTGTATGTGTGTGAGAGAGATGCATCCTGAATCAGGTACATGTAACTTGTGAAACCTAATCCACAGAAATTTAGGCCACATTAAATCTTTATGGTACCACAATTCTCCTCATTGTTTTTGCTGCAACTGGTAGACCTTCTGATGTTCAGCAAGAGGAAGATGTTATTATGGACAAGAAATATAACATCAGCTCTCACACGCATACCTAGTAATGGTTAACCCTTATATATCTCCCTTCCATTGTCTTTTCTCTGCTGACGAGACTTCAAGCTCCTAGAAGCTGGCATGAATTTTGGATTAATTTCCCAAGGTGAATTTTGGGATTATTTTGTTTTGGATTCAGTTTAGGATTCATGAATGTAAGCCCTTGTAGAAGGGCTCTGACAATGAGACCAAAAACAAACAAATAAACATAACCCACTGAAGTCTTCATATAGGTAAATCAAGCTTTTAAGTTGAAAACTTGGTGGGCAATTTATGGCACACCACAAGCTTCACTTTTTTTACCTGAGGTGGTCACATAATTGCCTTTCCTACAGGGTTTACAGTGAAGGAATGGTAGGATAAGCTTTTGCAGTAAAGGAAATGCATTACAAGCATTTAGAATGGTTCTCCAAAATCTAACATTTTGGAAACCTGAGGAAGGTGCTGAATCCTGAAGCAAAAATGTCTCAGCAAACATTTTTCTGAGAAACATTTTCAGATTCTCTTTTTGCTATTCTTCTAGAAACAGATCAATTTAGACAATTATTTCTACATTTTTTCTATTCCCCCCACCCCCAGTGGTTGCTTCCCTCCCACCATCACAGGGCTCTGGATTGACAATAGGCAGAAAGACACTGGAGGGAAGAAAATAGATATTAAGTTACCAACAAAGTTGTTGTGATGATCATTTGCAATGGCACTGCAAAAGAAAAGATAAAACTCCTCCGAGAAAAATAAAAAGAAAAAAGCTGGGATACTAGAAGCACCTCTAATGATGAACCCCCATCTTGTGAGCTAATTCTCCTTCCTCCAGAGACTAAGGACGTTAAAATTTAAGAATTTCTAAAGAAATGCAACCTGTGCTTTATAGATTACAGCAAAAAAAAAAAAAAAAGGATTGCATGGATCATGAAAAATGAGAGACTGCTAAAAAAAAATGGGTTTGCCTCAACATTTTATTAAGATGGTGCATATTTACACACTGGACCAGAATTACTGTTAGAACAGAATACAGTATGGTGAAAAAGAATGATTTCCCATAGGCAAAGGTGTCAGATAAGGGTGTATTTTATTTCTTTCTCTGTTCAATCTGTATGCAGAGCATATCCTATGAAAAGATGGATTAGACACAGATGAAAGTAAAGTGAAAATTGCTAGAAAAATAATAATAATTTAAGATGTATAGTTAACACCATATTACTAGCAGAAGGCAGCCATGATTTGAAATGACTTTTGAAGAAAGTTTTAAAACTAGACTGCCATTGAAAACTAAGAAGAATTACCAAAAGAGACATGGAAATAGCTTTATACAGTGGGGTCTCGACTTACGAAAGGCTCAACATACGAACGTTTCGACTTACGAACCGCTCTCATAGGAATATATGGACTCGACTTACGAACTTAGATTCGAGTTACGAACTCTTTTTTTCCTTTTTTTTAAAGCTAAGTCATCTTAGGTTAAAAGGAAAAAAATAAAAAAATATCCCCCTCTAGTGGCAGAAGGCGGAATAGCAGCTTCCCATTAGTTTCTATGGACGAAAAGAGTAGATACAGATTAAATGGTTTTCAATGCATTCCTATGGGAAATGCAGATTCGACTTAAGAACTTTTCAACCTGAGAACTGCCTTCCAATACGGATTAAGTTCTTAAGTCGAGACCCCACTGTACTGACACAACTTCAGTTCAATGTTCAATGCAAATGGAGACAACAGCCAAGAAATCAGAAGTCTGAGACTTGGAAGAGCACAAGTGAACAGAACTAGAAAATATCATTAATATTTCAATGGAGACCAAGACAAAGATAATTTATACTATGATATTCCTAATTACTGTGTTTGGATGGGAAAACTAGACAGAGAAGAAAGTTGACAAGAACAAGCAAAATCAACTGATATGAAATATCATGTTGGAGGAGAGCTTTACAGATACTCTGCCAGGAAGACAAATGAGTGGGTTCTATGAGATGGAACTCTCCCTTCAAGCAATAGTGACAAAACTGGGGCTATCATACTTCCAACACATAATGAGAAGAAAAGTATCTCTGCAAAAGGCAATACTGTGGAGGAAAGTTGGAGGAAGCAGGAAACCAAGACCAAATAAGATGTGGACTTGCTTGAAAAGGAAGCCATAGACAAGAGCTACTCATGGCTGTTGACAACAGGATGTTTTGGAGTTTACTAATGGATAGGGAAGCAACCTAGGAGCAGACAGAAACAATAGATTTCTCGGAAAGATTTTTTTAAAGATTGTGTGCAATTGTAGTAGTTACTAGCAATACTGTACTGATATTGATAACATTTATTTGTCTCTGGAACAAGATGCAAGAAAGTGATGGTTGCTGTATTTAGATCATTTTTTCTGTTTGATTCTTTGTTGTTAAAGATATAAAATGACATTGGCATCGAAGAAACCATCTTCAAATCACTTATTCTGCTGTGACTTTACCAAAGAAAAAGTATTATCTGAAAGTCAGTTACTGTGTTGCTCTCTCCACTCCAGCACTACCCCAGTCAGTGTAATAGCACAGCCATGCAAAATATACAAAATACAATGTAGCTGGAAAGCAGCAATGTGTATTTAAATAAATAAAACAAACCACTACAGAGGTTCTTGCTATGTAATTAAACTGAACAACCCAGGACTTCAGCAGCATTAGTAAGTCATTAATCACATGCACAGTGTACATGCTAATTAGTATACATATTATTTATGTAAATGCACTTCACATGGGAAAAGTCCTCATAAGAATGAAATAATTTTAATTATTATCACTGTTGTGACTCGGTAAATGTGTTTTAAAAGCCTATTTAGTTACTATTTTTTTAAAAAAAAACACCAAAAGCAAAACATCATATACCTTCTGATTAAAAGGGGAAGACAGTAGACAGATCACATGCTGGCTTAACGCTATGTTGTAGCCACTTTTTATTCTACTCCCCCTCAGTACTGTGCAGAGGAAAACGGCAAGATCTCAGGTCCAATAGAAATATGTTACTGGAAGATTATGAAAATGAGAGCAGTTGACCATACAAAGCAGAGCTAGTTTACCAATCATCTGCCTTTTATTCAATCAATCAATTGCATTTTATTTTTAATGTCTTTTTAATGACTGGTTTGGAAATGTTGAGAGTGGAGTCATACTGAAGAATCACATTTGCCATATTTCTGCTCTCTGGGGCTTCAAATTAAAAATAAAACATGGTTATAACTTTACATCTTGATATACAGTAGATTTCATTATTTCCAGGTAATAAGGAAGGCCGACTAGAACGTAACCTTGTGGCATTATATTTTTTTTCTTGAAAAAAAGATCCCAACATTTTTAAAACAGCTAGTTGTTTTGACTAATTTCATCTGTCTTTAAATCAAAATTTTCTAATTATAATTACAATTAATAAATTGCTTGATATTTATAAGATGAAGTCAAGATGACTCACAGAAAGTACACAGAAAGAGAAATCATCCTTCGCTTTAATGCCACTGAAAGTGAGAAGTGACGAATATTCCAAAACCCTGTGGCGTAGTAAAGGAAGTGAATCATTTAATATATTTTTATTAAGTTATATTTGGTTCCTTTTACTCCAGTTCCATTTAAAAAGGGGGGGGGGGAGATTTCTACTGAATGTATTTCTTCTCTTGTTCAAGGAAATGTGACTAAGGCCTAATGAGCTATTGTAAAACAGCAGGAGTCTTCAACTCACCCTCAGGTCACAATTAAACAAATGTTATGAAAACACCATTAATTGGAAGCAACTCAAGCACATCTCACTGCACATGTATGGAGACTCTTTTTTCAGCTGTTATGATGACAATTACTAATGGGTACTGCTTCCTAAAACTGATGGGAGAAAACACTTTCTCATTAGGAATTCATTTACCAACGAAACTGAAAGCTGTATTATACAGCTAGTGATTATGTCATGCTAACCTAATGAAAACCATGATAAACCATGGTTTGAAAACTGAGAATTAATTTCTCTTTCCAGAGTGAACTATCATTTCATATCACATGTGTATTAATGAAAACCATGATTCTCTCTTGAACCACATCAGATACTTATGAAGTTTGTAACTCAAACCATGGTTGGAAGGGGATCTGGTTTGTGTCTACCATAGTTTGTGTAATTTGTGTGTATCAGGAAAGTAATCTTTTTTTAAAAAAAGGTTTTTCTTTGGTTTTGTAGACCAAAACCTTGTTATCCTAAATAAATAAATAAATAAATAAACTTTTGTAAGTCCTAGTATTGAATGAAAAGGAAAGGGAGTGGTTCCACAGTGGGAGAAATGTGCTGTTTAGCCCTTAACTTTAGGATAAACTATATTGCGAAATAATTTGGGAAATGCTCTGGGATTGAGATAAAATTATTATTATTATTATTATTATTATTATTATTATTATTATTATTATTATTATTATTATTATTATTATTATTATTATCATCATCATCATCATCATCATCATCATCACCATCATCATCATCATCGTCGTCGGCGTCGGCGTCGGCGTCGGCGTCGGCGGCATCGGCGGCGGCGGCGTCATTGTCGTCATCATCATCATCAAAAATATTTTTACCCAGCCTTTCTTCTTAAAAGGACTCAAGAAGCTTACATATATAAAAGGGCAATATTTAAAAGTTGACAAAGTAAACAAATATTTTTAAAATAAACAAGTATCATATGAAAAATGGTAAATAAAACCAGTACTAAAACACATTTAAAACTAACAGAGCATAACTATTTACTTTCTGTTAACTATATGATGTATATGTCAATGCAAATCAGCTCAGAATCATGTCCCACCCCCTAATTTGTTTTCCCCCCCATCTGCTGCTGGGGCTTCTACTTTTTCTCAAATCAAATACATTTACATCCATTCGGCTGGCATGATTATTTGAACTGATGCAATAAGCAACCAGAAGCTGGTTCTTACAGCTTTCTAGTTTAAATTGGGGAAAGAGGCAGTAAATGGGCACTCACAGGGTGTTATTGGCCTAAAGTTAGACCAAAGCAACTTGCCCCATTGATTACTAGGGCAATTATCCTATTGGCTGAATGCAGAGTGAAAAGACAATGGTGTAAGCCTCTCCCCTCCCCACAACTTTGACAAGCTTCATGAACGGTGGTTACCATTCTGTTCTTTGTAGAAGCAATAGGATCCTGGCTAATGAGTGTATTCTAAGCAAGACTAAGACTAGATCCAATGTACCATATTTTTCGCTCCATAAGACGCACCTTTCCATAAGACGCACCAATTTTTAGGAGAAGAAAACAGGAAAATATAATCTGTTTTCTTCGCTCCATAAGACGCACAGACTTTCCACCCCCCTGTTTTGTGGGGGAAAAGTGCGTCTTATGGTGCGAAAAATACGGTAATGTTTTTTACCTACAGTGGTGCCTCGCTTAACGAGTGCACCGTTTAACGATTAATCTGCATACCGTTGCGGATTTTGCGATCGCTTTTGCGATCGCATTACGATGTTGCCTATGGGGAAAAATTGCTTTGCGAGTTTTCCCCATAGGCAACCATTTTCCCCCATCTGACTGGCGGGAGCCTCTGAAGGACCGCTCCCGCCGCTCAGCTGGGGGAAAATGTCGGCAGTGGGCGGCGGCCTCGGAAGGACCCCGAAGCCACCGCCTGACTGCCGACATTTTGCCTTCCCAGCTCTCAAAGGGCCCCCCTCCGACACTGGAGAGAACCCCTTTGAGAGCTCGGAAGGCTCTCAGCGGCGGCGGGGGCAGGGTAGGGTGGATCCGGAAAGCTTCCAGGCAAAGCACTGGAAGCGGTCCGGAACACACACACCCTGCCGCCGCCGCCGCTTGCAATCGCCCCGCGCTCAGCCGAGCACGGGGAGGATCCAAGCCCAGAATGGGTAGAAACGCCAGCCGGCTCTTGCGAAAGAGGGAGGTGGAGGTCCCCACTCTCCTTAGCAAAAGCCGACCCGCGTTTCTACCCAGCTGGGCAGCGGGCTCTTACAGAGGAGGGAGGTGGCTCCCTCCTTCCAGCTGGGTAGAAAGGCTCTTGCTAAGGAGAGCAAGGACCTCCACCTCCCTCCTTAGCAAGAGCCGACCGGTGTTTCTACCCAGCTGGGCAGCGGGCTCTTGCAGAGGAAGGAGGTGGCTCCCTCCTTGCAAGAGCCCGCCTCCCAGCTGGGTAGAAAGGCTCTTGCTAAGGAGAGCAAGGACCTCCACCTCCCTCCTTAGCAAGAGCCCACCGGCGTTTCTACCCAGCTGGGCAGCGGGCTCTTGCAGAGGAAGGAGGTGGCTCCCTCCTTGCAAGAGCCCGCCTCCCAGCTGGGTAGAAAGGCTCTTGCTAAGGAGAGCAAGGACCTCCACCTCCCTCCTTAGCAAGAGCCCACCGGCGTTTCTACCCAGCTGGGCAGCGGGCTCTTGCAGAGGAAGGAGGTGGCTCCCTCCTTGCAAGAGCCCGCCTCCCAGCTGGGTAGAAAGGCTCTTGCTAAGGAGAGCAAGGACCTCCACCTCCCTCCTTAGCAAGAGCCCACCGGCGTTTCTACCCAGCTGGGCAGCGGGCTCTTGCAGAGGAAGGAGGTGGCTCCCTCCTTGCAAGAGCCCGCCTCCCAGCTGGGTAGAAAGGCTCTTGCTAAGGAGAGCAAGGACCTCCACCTCCCTCCTTAGCAAGAGCCCACCGGCGTTTCTACCCAGCTGGGCAGCGGGCTCTTGCAGAGGAAGGAGGTGGCTCCCTCCTTGCAAGAGCCCGCCTCCCAGCTGGGTAGAAAGGCTCTTGCTAAGGAGAGCAAGGACCTCCACCTCCCTCCTTAGCAAGAGCCCACCGGCGTTTCTACCCAGCTGGGCAGCGGGCTCTTGCAGAGGAAGGAGGTGGCTCCCTCCTTGCAAGAGCCCGCCTCCCAGCTGGGTAGAAAGGCTCTTGCTAAGGAGAGCAAGGACCTCCACCTCCCTCCTTAGCAAGAGCCCACCGGCGTTTCTACCCAGCTGGGCAGCGGGCTCTTGCAGAGGAGGGAGGTGGCTCCCTCCTTGCAAGAGCCCGCCTCCCAGCTGGGTAGAAAGGCTCTTGCTAAGGAGAGCAAGGACCTCCACCTCCCTCCTTAGCAAGAGCCCACCGGCATTTCTACCCAGCTGGGCAGCGGGCTCTTGCAGAGGAGGGAGGTGGCTCCCTCCTTGCAAGAGCCCGCCTCCCAGCTGATCGGCGGTTCCAAAATGGCCACCAGTTTTGCGCCCCGCTTACCGAGGGCGCGAAAATGGCGGCGGTATGGAGGAACTTCGCTGAACGGTGAGTACGGAAGCCATTGGAACGCATTAAACTAAGTTTAATGCGTTCCAATGGCTTTTTGCTTTCCGTTTAACGAAGTTTTCACATAGCGAAGGTTAATCCGGAACGGATTAACCTCGCTATGCGAGGCACCACTGTATTTCCTTTGCAATTCTCAGATTTCTTTGGGGCATCAACTATGGTGGAGGAACTGCTGATTTGCCCCAGGACATTAAAATGTAGAAGGCACCAAAATCTAGAGATGAATCTACTGGTGGTGTTGAGAAATGCTGGAGTTTTTGCAGCCTTACAAGCTGCTTATAACAGGTTTGGCTTGGTGGGACCTTTCTGGCCTGAGGTGACAGTCATAACTATCTAGTACTATTCAATCATTTCTTCCCTTCTTCTGAATTCAAAGTGGGCCTTGCCTCTCTGCTCAGTGTTTTTACCCTCTCTAGTCTGTTGAAGTCTGATTGCTGAAAGCAGTCATGTTTGTCAGTTTGCTGTTTGTGATCTGTTCACAACTGACAGTACAGAAAATGGTTTTTATTCTTTCTCTTACAAATTTCTCAAATTAGTTATTGAGACTGTAAGTGCTAGTTAATAAGAAAAGGGGTGGACTACTCTGGAGAACTTGAATATATTCTTCTCTGTGAATCCCTGCACTTCTGCTGCATAGCTAGAGAAACTTAATAAGAAATTCAAAACTTTGCTACAGGAAAATAAGCAGCAACACCCCCTGCCCTCAGTACAGCTCAGCTTAGCTCTTCTCCTCTCTTTTTTTCTTTTCTTAAGCATAAACTTTTCTGTCTTTAGAGAGTCACCACATTCTCCTCCTTTTTCATGGGGTGCTGATACCCTTGCCTTAGAGTGTGTGGAAGACAGTGCTACTTGTTCTGGGTGCCAAAATGGCCAGTTGCAGTTTGGGATTCATTATAATGATTTTGAGAGAGAGCCAGGCACTGAACATGGAGAAGGAAATACTGAGATGAGTTGTAAGTAGTTCTAAGAAAAGCTAAATTTATTAAAGACAGCTGGATCTGCAGGTGTTCTCTATGCAGGTATCTAAATGTCCTTGCTAGACCCATAGCCTGAATAAGGGTGATCGGCACCAGGGTCTGAAGGGATAGCAGTTGTATAGTCTCTGATACTCAAGATCCCACTTGCTGGGGTGCAGAGGAACTTACTTGTGTCACCCCATCCTGCCCCCTCATTCCAAGTGAGCTGGATTGGACTAGGGTTGCCAGACGTCAAACAAAAGGAGGACATGTCCTCCTTTTTAGCCTAATGTTCTCCGTCCATCAGGCAAAGATAAAAACCTTTAAAATATCAGGCTTTTGTATGTTTTATGTTATAATTTGGATGGGAGGGGGAGAGGTGGAAGGATCCCACTCCCCCTCTTTCCCCACTCACCCACCCAAGCCCATTAGTGTGCAGCCCTCACCCTGTCTCGCTGCAGCAGCTGCTCAGCGATCCGTCATACCCACCCAGCCCACGTGGAACCCAGAAAGGCAGTGCAAGCAGAGCACCACCTGCCAAGCCAGGCAGGAGCAAACAGTGCCTGAGTGCATCGATGGGAAGGTGAGTGCCCAGACTGTGTGTGTTCAAAGTCCTTTTGGGGACTCCAACTCCCATACTCCCCAGTCTTGAACTTATGACCCTCGGGGGAGGGGAGGCTGTCTCATTTGGTTTTGCTCAGCAACGCTTTCCCCCTGCCTGCGCCGTAGCCTTGTTTGGGCATCCAGATTAACATAATTTCATCTGAGCCTGTGCAGAGTGCAAGTGGCCAGGGGATCCCGCAGCCAGGCCAGTGTGGGTTCAGGTACAATTGGCTGTTTAAATAATATTTTTTGGTATTTTGAAAAAAAAAAGCCTCCATTGAATTTATTTTTATTTTTTAACTTGACTGTTTCTTGGTCAGTTCACTAAGACAGTGGTCCTCAACCTTGGGCCTCCAGATGTTCTTGGACTTCAACTCCCAGAAAGCCTGGCCAGCAGAGATGGTGGTGAAGGCTTCTGGGAGCTGTGGTACAAGAACATCTGGAGGCCCAAGGTTGAGGACCACTGCACTAAGAGACATTTATTGGTAGCTATTGTAATAAAATTGTATTGATTGTGGGTTTAATCTGGAACATTTCAAATAAAACATTCAATACGTCCTCCTCTGTCCTCTTTTTTGTCTTTCTATGTCCTCCTTTTGGTACTCATGTATCTAGCAACCCTAGATTGGACCCATATGCAAACTGTACGCTACCCAAAGATTCCACCACTCTGAAAAAGAAGGATGGGGAATCACCAGTGTCTCCGGATTGTCACCACTTGATGTGTCTATGTTAATAATTGAATCTCATCTCCTCCTTCTTGGCAGTAGGCCATAGGTGCAGGTGCCACAGTTGGCCACTTCCTGTCTTTTTTTAATAAGGCAGGTGACAAGTCCTGCTGCTGAAATCCAAGATCCTTTCCCTTCTTTGGAGGTTGGGCCCTTGAAGCCCAGGCATGGTCGGTTGTGGAGCCTGTAAAGACAGGCTGGGAGTTCTCTAGAGCAGTACGTAGGGCCCCTGCCAGGGTGGGCAAGGGAGCAGCAAGTGTGAGGTAACTAGGTAGTTAGGTAGTTATTCCAGCTAATGAAAAGGCTTGCCCTGAGCAGAACTTGCAATTTTTCAGTATCACCATGAGATACTCAATGTGAGATTAGCATTGGTGTTTTTGATTGGCAAATTCTTCATGAATGAATCTGATGATTCAGTCATAGCAGGTATGGGAGGTCACCATGGAAACATGGGAATTCTCGGTATGCATCAGACATTTAAAAAATAGGTTCGAGCTGACTACTCCTTTGATGCAAATTCAGAAGTATGTGAGGTCACATCATCCCCTCTAAAAGTATTTGGTCCTTGAAAAAAAAATGGCTGTTTGGAAGGACATACTGGGACAGACTAAACCTAGATGTCATTGTGAACTTTTGATATGACTTATCTATGTAAAATCTAGGAACTCTAATGTCTTTGTGATCCAATACCCTCTATTTGTTTTACTTTGTATTCCAATGTTCATTTTTGTACATTGAAAAAAAATCCTAATAAAATTATATTTTTTGGGGGGGGGGGGGGAGAGAATAGCGAGTTCTCCAGACACTTGTCTCACATTTTTCTACAGCAGCTGATCAAGGTCAATTAGATTACAGTGACTCAATGAAAAACAGCTGTTTTGAACCAATTATATGACCTGTCCAAACAGCCTTAGTGGTTACCAAGGATGCTATGGAGGAAATCATTCCTGCCCTAGCCTTGTAAACCTGTTCTCCCGAGGACTGTGGAAAATGTTTTTCTTATGCAGAAAACTGTTTCATTATGAATATCTGTCAAAACATGAAGGAACAGTATAAAGCATTATTCATGGTCCAACAAATACTACAATAAAAGGTAGAAAAATCATAGTGGCCTCACCTAACCCTTACAAATGCATATGTATATGGTCTGTCTGTGCGTGCATGTATGCCTGTGTTAGAAGCAGAGGGAGGGGGAGGGAGGAGCGATTAAATAAGAGATGGTGGGGGAGAGATTGGGAAATGAAAACGGAAAAATCCCCACAAACAGAATGGGTGAGATTAATGAACAGCATCATGGAACACACACTCTCTCTCTGTGTGTATAATCAGCTTTGCCCATGTGTTGTTTTTTTTAATGAAGAAGGTAGATTTTAATTCTTCTAATTAGTTCATCATTATGACAATTGATTTTTTTAAGTGGAAAGAGTCAGAACTAGGTGCCTTATTAGAGCAGTCAGCTGATCTCTTGTTCTCATTCTGCTGGTGAACGATAAGTAATAAATTAGAGGTAATGGTATATCATAAGTGGGAAATCATTATTACATTGGTGAAGTGGTAACATCAGTCACGTTCATGCTTTTAGCATTCATCCTGTGCATTCGACAGGAACTGCATTCTTGTTTGCCAGTAAGCCTTGCTCATGTAAACATTACTGAAATATTTTATAGAACTGTTGTCAATATTCCTTTCCCCTTTTGTGGGTCTTATCCCATGATACACACAATTTCTGTGTATGTGGTGCAAGTATTATTGATAGAATGTTGGAATTTCCATTACCTGTATATCCTTTTCTGCCTTAAAAAAACACAGCAAGATATTTCCCACTGATAAAGGTCCATTCCCCCCCCCATCTATCTGAGAAAAACCTAGTTGTACAGCACTCCTGCAAACCATGTAGTCACACAAGCTGAAAAACCCCATCAGCTACAGTATATACTAGTCTGCCTGCTACTGGGCAAACCTCCAGTAATTATATGGACTGAGGTTCCACCAGGCTGGCTACAGGTTATACTGTACTGTATATCAGCATAATCTGATAACATATAAAGCCTGTTTTCCACATCATAGTTTCAGGAAACTCTCACATACAGTGTTTCGTGTATTTACTGAGCAGCTTACCGCTTTCTTTTCAGCTACTCCTGTCCTTCGCTCTCAATCTCAGCCAGCCTTTTCCAGATCCAGCCAAAGGAACTTCTTAAACGATTTGCAGGAGTGGTGGGGGGAAACCCCACCCCACATACCACATCATATATTTCTCATTGCTTTATGCACAAGAAACGCATACATATATGTCTAAGGCAAAAACATCTGCTAAACAAGAGAGAAACATTTGGCATGATATCTAATAGTCACCACTGGTAATAATGGCAGGTAATAGGGTCTTTTAGTAAATATGGGGATAAATCAGGCAGATCAAAGGAGTGCTTTAATGCTTAAGCATCCATTTCAATGACAGAAGCAATGAGAGAAAAACTTACCAGTATTTTTTTTAAAAGAAAGGCTCTACCAAAAGGTTACAGCAGCTAACCTTACTCTTTATGAAAAGTACTTTACAAGACATGACTGGAAACATATGTTTTGGATGTACAGTATATATAGTATGTTGGAGTACAGGGCAGAGAAAATATAGCAGATGCAATGGGGTAAAATCTATCTAAATGCCCGTTTCTGTTGTTTGCATCAGTGGCGTGGCCTTCTGGGCCACTTTGCGTGACAGCTATTAGCTGAAAAACAACATTAATTTAATAGGAACAACAGCAGCGATAGTAGTAGCAATAGTAATAAGTTAAAGCAATGATTATAAAGTATTTGCTTTTTTTAAAAAAACTCAAGTAATTTTGTAATAGTGGTCCATGCTCCCAAGTTTCCCCAATAATTAGAGTTTGTGGGGTAATTATTACCAGAGTATGGTTGCCTATGGAAGGAGGTAGGCACTATGGTATTTTCAGCATATTTAAGTTTATTTGCAAATGGCAGAATTTACAAAGAGTGTAAAAACAAACACACAAAAGGACAGGAGTCATGCAATTTGGATTTAAGAGGAGGGCTTGTAACCAGGGAAACACTACTCTACCTATATGTAGTTGGGGAGAGATGCCATGCTATGCCATGGATGTGGATATATATACTTGCTGCATTGACTACAAGAAAGACTTTGACAAAGTCTAGCTTGGGATGCTGATGGAGTTTATCATTATTATTGTAAACAAGAGTCTTTAATCAAGAAGTATTTCTGTAACTGGCCACCTCCATTGGTAATAAAATCTAGCAGTGAAAAATGAAGAACAGGGGGCAGAGGACCTAGAGCTACGAAGATTTAGTACATACAAAGGTTAAGTGCCACTGCTTTTCAATCTGTCCTCTGAGAAAACTTTTACAAAAACACTTGCTGATGGAAGTGATGGTACCATTCTCAATTGAGATGTTGTCAACAACATCTGAGATCCAAATGATAGGGTATTACGAGTGGACAATTTAGATGACCAAAAAAAGATTGTTCAGTAAAGGCAATAAAGTGCTGAACATGGTCCAAAGTACATGGTAATTGTCTTCTTTGACCTAGCAGAATACTTCATGGAGGATGAAGGCCAGAACAACATGGTTTAGCTGGAGGGATCAGAGGCAGAGGACAACTTGAGAGCAGTAGACAGGACTTCCCTAAAGGCACAAAGGCAGAACTTTGTCCTTCCAGAGAGGACCCTTCCTCTCTAAACAGAAGGACGCCTCCAAGTGAAACATCCCCCTTAAAGCTCTGGAGAATTACTGTCCCTCAGAGTGCTGGAGCCCTCCTATAATATAGCATTCAGCTCCATCATGATCATCCCAGCTGTCACAAACTACAGAGTAGCTGCTGTTGTGGAAAGGAACTGACCACCCTGTAGCCAGATAAGCGCTCAGCAAACTTTGTCCAGTTGCTGAAAATGTGGGAACAAGAAGCAAGCAATGTGAGACTATTGATATCTTGGCAGAAATCATATTGTGAGTAAATCTGAAGGAATATATGTGTAGCATTCCCCTTTATTAGGTTAATGGTTCATGTTTTGTTATGTAACTGTTCATGCATATTCATGTTGCTGAGAGGCGGAGCTGAGAGAGATGCTATAAGAGGTGGAGTCAGAGAGTCAGTCAGGATCAGAGAAGGGAGAAGGATATAGAGTGTGAAGTTTGGGGAATTCTGAGGTGTGATTAGAATTAGGAATGTATTATCAAATAGAAGGTTGTTGTTAATAATGATTTTACTTAAAGAAGATATTCATGAATCAATATCAATAACTGTAATCAATAAACAAAGTTATATTTAAAAGACTTTGAAGTGTGGACCTGAATCTTCATCTTCCTGAAGTAATGGTGATTTAGTGATCACCTGGTGGCAGCAGTGTATAAAAGGGGATTGTTTGCCTTCATGTGCTCTGAGTTTTGACGGTCAAGAAAGGGACACGAGGGTGAGCGCTACAATATGTTTTCCTTAAAATCTGATTTTAAACCTAAGATAATCTTTGGGACCTGCTTCGTGTTGTATTTACATAAATCAGTAACCACACAGTGGATGAATAGACCCATATAATTATATCAGTAAGAACCATCTCTTTCCAAACGAACCTACCTGGACTTCACATTTATCATCTAAAGTCTTGTCATGTGTTCCTCTTCCCAAAGAAGTGAGACTGGTGTGCACATGGCCTTTTGTGTAGAAGCATCCAATTGTGGGATTCCTTGTCCATGAATTTTTTTTCCTTCCCATCCTCATTACTGGCTTTGGAAGGCTGGTCTAAATAATGTTTCACCAAATTTTTCAGGGATGAATGATGCTTCTTTTATATATTAGAAGAGTCTTCTGTTTCTTTCTGTACTTTTTTATCTGCTTTGTCTATAGGTTTCTGTAATTGCTTCCCCTCCCCACAAATGATTTTTATTGTAAATTCCGTTGAGCACTCATATAGGGGTGGAGTAATTAAAGATACATTGAGAAGAAAAGAAAAGGAAAAAAAAAAAACCAGGGCTTTAGTCATCTGTGGAGAGGTGTGATGAACAATGGATTCTCCTGCTGTCACCATGGTTTCAGTAAGCAAGATTTTTCATTTTATTCAGAGGATGTTGATTGAAAAGTCTCTCTCTCTCTCTCTCTCTCTTCTGTGTGTGTGTGTGTGTGTGTGTGTGTGTGTGTGTGTGTTTGTCTGTGTGTTTGTCTGTGTCTGTGTCTATGTTCTGTTCTGACTTATAGTGACCCTAACAGGGCTTTCAAGGTAAATATTTAAGGAGTGGTTTTACCACTCTACACACACACACACACACACACACACACACACACACCATAAATTTTCATGGCCAAGAGGGGATTTGAACCCTGTTCTCCACAGTCCTGGTCTGTCAGTCAGTCTGTCTGCTGCACCACACTGGGAATCCTTGAAAAGTCTACCACTGACTATTTCAGTCTGAGCGGTGAATTAGGACCAGCTGATGCTAATAACATAGTGCACAGTACTGCCAAGCTTTGTCCCTGTGGCTATGCAAACACAGATGCATGCTAGATTTTTTACGACCACCAAACAGCAAATTATTATTTAAGGGATTATTTTTTCCTCTGGGTGTAGTGATCTGATGTCTTTTGCCCCAGGTGTCTGAATATTGTAGGAAAAAGATATTAGTAGGTGACATCTGCCAAATAGGTGGTGAGAGATAGAAATAAGAGGGAGGAATTGTATGGCTCTCAGCCTCAGATCTCAGACACGTCACCCATTTTCTGCCAGAATATGTGTGGCATTCCTGAATGTATGGGGGAAGGGGAGATTTTAGTTAGTACAACTACTGTACTTGCCTCTGGTGAGGAACATTTTTTAAAAATGAAGCAAAGACAAAACCCAATGTGTATCAGTAAATTATTATTTTTTTTTACAATTTATTTTATTTTATTTATTAGATTTATATCCCGCCCATCTAGATGGAAGTCTACTCTGGATGGCTATTATACCCTATTATACCCTAGGAGGAGCATTGGTCACTAGGTGTAAAAGTTGTTCAAAATACAACATTCGGTTGGTAACCAGAAAACAATTTCAATCCATGTCATGAGGAAGAGATCACGTTTTCCCACTTCATGTAGTTCTCACAAATTTCAGCATCTGGATGGAGGTTTCCATTTTGGTAAAAAGAGACCATTATCTTCCGTTAAATGGAAAGCTTAGAAAATGTAGCAAATAGGCTGAGGTCCCTGTTTCTTGCCTTTTCCCTAAAATGGATAATGGACCATTTGACTCAGCTCATAATTTGTGTGAAAGTAGGCTATGAAAAATGGAACAGAGCTGAGTGCATTGTTATTGAAAGATTACTTGGGCATGAAGTTTAAAGACATAATCATCAGAGTTGTGTGCTGTTTTTAAATAAAACTGCCCAGAATAAAAAAGATACATTATTGCTGCACAGGCATGCAGAAATAGATATTGTGTGACAGCCCAATTCAGCATTCCATAGGCAACGCAAAAACTAGGGATGCCTCCACAAAAATTATAACTTAGAAAATGTAGCTCAGAACAGCACCAAACTTGATACCAATGTAGCAGACAGTCTGCTCTTCATCTGTAACACATTTGTGGACATTTGCACAAATAGTTTTCAAGTTATGTTGTTTCAAAAACCAAGCTGTTTTAACACACACATCCCATGCAGACACTGGCAATCTTTTCTGTCTACAGATTTAAATCAAATACACTGAAAAAAACCAACACTTGCTTACCTTGAAAGAGAATGGTTGGTCCCAACCCCTGTGTTTTAATTTGGAAGGAATCCCAGGCATATGGGACTCTAATACTGACTTTGAAAATAGCCATTTGAGAGGCAAAAAACTTCTTAGTTCCTGGCTTTCTTATGAGCATGACCATTCTAAACATAAACATTTCAGCTAGCATGGGGGCAGGAAGAGAGAACTGAACTTTTCAAACCTAACAGTTAGGACCAAATTAAATTACTCTAAGGAGAACTTTTTAAATTCCTTCCTGGCCAATCAGACATTTAAAAAGTTTATTTTTGGTGTACAAATATTTTTAAAGGTATCTTAAAAAGGGAGAATAAATATTCAGAAGCTCACTTATTGAAACTGTGAAATTACTTTTTCTTTCTTTCTTTCTTTCTTTCTTTCTTTCTTTCTTTCTTTCTTTCTTTCTTTCTTTCTTTCTTTCTTTCTTTCTTTCTTTCTTTCTTTCTTTCTTTTGCTTTGGGGCAGTGGCAACAGCAGCTGAGGACAGCTGCAGCATGAGGGAAGAACATTGGGATGAAGGTAGGGAAACAGAAGAAAGTTAAACCACCCTCCTTCCTCTGCCCTTCTCATCAGCTAGTGCACTGTTGGGGCTGTGTTGCCTTGTGTGGGTGGAGTCCTTGGAGTCAACATAGCTCCCTTCCCTGACTTTTCTCTCAGACCTCATTCAGGGGTCTGGGGTGATTCCCCCCCCCAATTGTTAAAAAGGAAAGTGGCATATTGAAAGAGCAATGCATCAACCTGGCATAGTTTTAGAATTTCATCCATCAGGAAAATATAAATATATTGACATACAAACCTTTATTGGCATTGAAAAGTACAGAGTGCTTAGATCAATAGAAAAGCTGTGGAGAGCAATAAAACCATGACCAAATTAAGTTGGGAAAAGTGGTGCAACTATGGATTATGCCTGGGAGATAGCCTCTCTGGTTTGAATCGTGGTATGTAAAAAGCAAGCAACATAGGTAGTGACATGGCTAATTTTCTCCTGGACTAAAAAGCAAACCTTGGCTTTATCAGAGCGACCTTGAAAACCAGAGAGCAGTAGATCTAAAAATCTTGCTCGCTGGCTATTATAAAAGGGGCAGTCCAAAAGAACATGACAAACTGTTTCAATGGCATCTTGACTGCAGGGGCATCGTCTGAGATTATGTGGGACTCTGCAGTATCTACCAAGTAAAATAGCCGATGGTAGTACATTGAATCTTGCCAGCATGAATGCTCTTCTTTGGTGGGGATCAGTTAAAAAGGAGAAATATGGAGCTAGAAGCCCTGGCTTCAGGGGTAGATCCAAATGACTAGGGGAACAAGTTTTCCGAGCTGCCTCAGTCAAATGTTGGAATTGGATGTCTAACAGTCTGCGTTTGATTGAATGAAATGGTGCCGAAGGAGAGGACAGGTAGAATGTGTCCAGGGAAATTCCTAAGGACATGATTTTCTTCTGAATCATGGTCAACCATTGGGAAGCGTGATGATCCGTCAGCATCAAAAAGGTAAAAGAGTTCTGGTTAGAATTGAATAAAAGGTGGAGCCAGAACTTAAAGGTCGAGAGCCAAGCGCAAGTTTCCAACAATAGCAATCCAGTTTCCATGCATATTGCAGCATAGGGGACACAGTTAGGTAATCTGAGTATTTTCCTCAGGAAGACGGATTGTAAGCCGGTGGTGCGATTGAGGGCTTCGATCCATATGGGGGCACCATATAAGAGTTGGGAGCAAGATTTTGCGTTGAAAGCTCTTAGGGCCATAGGGCCATATCTGTTCCCTTTCAGATAGAAAAAACAGGCAATAGCCAAGGCACTAGTTCTTGCCACTGATAGAGTGCACTTGCGGTGGGTTACCCAGCTCCCATTACAGGAGAAATTGATCCCCAGGTATTTGACTGATTTTACCTGATCAATAGTGCTTCCCTGTATTGATCATGAGAGTTGTTTCCATGACTTAAAAAAGCCTAAGATCTTTGTTTTCCCGTGATTCAGAGTTAGCTCGTTAACATTGAGGTAAATCATAGTTTGGCGTAATAAATGCTTTAGTCCAACTTGGGAACAAGACAATACAACAGCATCATCCGCATATGAAAGGATGAGAATATGGTGGTGAGCAAGTTTCAGGGCATGCCCCTTGATTGTATGTAAAGCTGGGGCTAGATCATTTAAAAATAGGTTGAAAAGTGCCGGAGCAAGGATACAGCCCTGTTTCACGCCCTTGCAAATTGGAATTCCCGGAGTTAAATTCCCCTGAAGATTATACCTGACTTGGCAACTAATGTGTGTGTATAGGTTTTTAATCAGGAAGAGCAATCTGGGATCTATATTCAACCTGGCCAACTTAGCCCAAAGCAACTCTCTCGGGATTGAGTCAAATGCTGCCTTGAGGTCCAAAAAGGCAGCAAAGAGTTTATTTCGATGTTTTCCACTATATTTGGAGACTAAGTGTGACAATACTGCACAATGGTCAAGGGTAGACTTGCCATGCCGAAACCCTATTTGTTCTGGGCCTAGTATGTTAGACGTTGTTAGCCAGTCTTCTAATTTTGCTAGAAGAAGTTTAGCGTAGAGCTTACCAATGATTGATAGAAGACTGATCGGCCGATAGTTCTCGGGAAGTGAAGGGTTACCCTTTTTATAGATAGGCACTATAATAGCATTGGTCCATGTCATAGGCATTATTCCAGTTCTGTTTATCGTAGTGAGCAGGGCAGCCAAAGGGGGAGCCCACCATTCTGGGAGGAACTTCAGTAGTTCTGGAATAACTGCGTCAGGGCCAGGAGCCTTTTTGGACTTAAGTTGTGAGATCAAGGTAATAATATCCTCAGAGGATACTGGAGGCCACTCAGAGTGTTCACCAATATCGGTTTCAGGGGGATTGGAGAGGTTTGCCCCCATCGCTACAAAAAGGTTTATGAAGTATGAGTGCCAAATCTGGGGGGAGATTGTTATTGATTGGTGAGGTTTCCCCTGCAGATCCTCGGAGATTAGTGCTCAAAATGTCCTGCTATCCTTGGACCTGGAAGTTTCGATCAAGCACTCCCATTGGGTCCTAGCGAGCTGAAGTTTCTTGGCCTTAACCATATCTGATAGTTAGTGTTTAACAATAAAATAATCTTTGGGTAGACCGGGCATGTTGTGGCACCTATAATGATGGAAGATGGAGCGAAGGGTGGACTTCAAACGAAGACATTCTCTGTTATGCCAGGGGTTATATTTAGGTTTGCTTTTTGAGACTGCGGAAGAAGAAGGATTAAGCAAGGAGATAAAGTTGAAAACGAGATTATTATAAGCAGGAATAACTTCCTCGGGGTTTGTGGGAGACATAAGAATAAAACGTAGATTCTCAAGTGATTGCTCAGTGATTACTGACTGAGCTTTTACAGCAAGGTTATGTGACCAATTAAGTCTGGGTAAAGACCCCGTGGACATATCAGCTATTGCACAAGCTGAGTTGTCATCGGGAAATAATGGATTGTCAAATATAAAAACCAAGGGAAAATGGTCACTCTCAGAAGGATGGTCAATATAAAAATGCTTTAGATTATCTTTAAAAGACGGGGGAGTTAAAATGTAGTCTAAAACACTGCAAGCTCGGGTTGATGCAAAGGTAACTTCTCCCAGGGAGTCTCTGACGGTGGAACCATTTAGCACTTGTTTGTCAAACTGAATACAAAACTTGGCAAGCCTGGTTAATATGTGTATCTTTAGAAATCCTGCCTGACCTAAAAAACCAAGGGAGGAAAACATTAAGGTCTAAATCCAAGGCATCCAAAAGATCCAGGTCGTCTTTGCCAATTCTAGAATTAAAGTCTCCAAGCAGAATGATGTCTGTCATAGGAAACAGGTGTTCAAGATGCTCAAGGTATGTGGACAGGTGCTCCCAAAGAAGGCATAGCGAAGCTTTGTGGTGGGAGGGGGGAAGGTAAACATTAACAACAATAAACACAAGGCTGTAGCTAAAACGGAAAGCATGGGCAAAAGGGTTACAAGGGGGGAGTTCCAGGACTTTAAATTTAAATAGAGACAGGCCAGCTTGTAACCGGCCACGTGAATTATTTTTGAATCCGGGCAAGGGATATGCTAAAAAACCTTCTAGATGGATCAGAGCATCTGTCCAGGTTTCCTGTAGAAAAATCATCTCAAACTGTTGGAGGTAGGAGCAAAAGTCAGAGTCCCTTTCCTTGGCTGCCCAGCCAGCTATATTCCAGGATAACAGTTTCACTGGTAGGGGCTCAGGCTTTGTTGATCGTCAATTGATTTCAGTCAGCTGTTCAAGTGAGCTATTTGGATCGAAGTTGATACATCCATTGCTGAGGCTGGAACCAGTGGGTACTTCGGAAGAGGGGTACATATAGTTAACCGCACTGGGCTGCATGGAGTTGGCCATCTCCAGATCCAATAAGGGGTGGATCTCGGCTTCTACCTCAATCAGGAGCTTAGAGGAGTCGGCTAGACTTTGGGTAAACATGGGACATGTGGGCGTAATCATGGAATTTTGCTGGGGAGAAGGGGTCCAACATTTCCTATTCTTGTCTGGATGAAACAAACGGGATCTCTGATCCTCGGGTCCAGATACAAATAGTTGCTGCTCAGTGGTGGACAAGTTTTTGTGAGCAGCTAGAAGGTCACCCTTCAAGGCAATCTGACCCACAGGGTGCACAACCAGAGGGCGGGGGGACTCAACGGGGTCCGTTCAATTGATTAGGTCGACTGGCACAGCCCTGTTTGATATGTTGTTGATGCCCTTGCTAGGAAGTGTGGGCTTGGTGACACTTTTGGGGATGGTTTCCTTTTGTCCAATCGGAGTGGCTGAGGGCAACAGTGGAAAGAGTGGAACAACTGAGGTGTTCAGGAAAACTTGTAGGAAAGACACCTTTGGAGCAGAGGAAAGATTTCCTACTAAGAAGGAGTTGTGGTATTTTAGGGCTGCTGAAGCAAGGCCTTTGGTGCTTTGTTAGCATTGTTCAGCAGCTCTACTGACTCCAGATCAACCTGCTTGATTGCTAAGAGAGTCTCTAGGTGTCTTAACACTAAAGGTTTAGAATTCGTAGGCAGAGTCTGGCCCTTAAGACTGCAGATTGTTAGGCAAGCACTGAATGGCTGTAATATCAAATGCCAAGCAGGATCAGGCCTTGAGTTGAGGGTGCAGCAGGCAACAATTTTCTGGGGAGAATGAGTCTGGGAAGAAGACGCCGGTGAACAAGATTTTTCACAGTCTGCAATAATCCCATGTTTCTTGTGCAAATGGATTAGGTGATCTAACTTGGTATGCAGAGAGGTTAAATTGTTCCAGATGACCTCTAGGGTTCTTGCTAGTAAGGAGCAGAGGTGAGCTGACGAGCAGTTAGAGTCTTTGTTGTCGGCCACATCAGAGTTAATCTCAGAGAGATTTGTGAGGTGTGCCTTGTCCTTAGGTTGATCAACACTAGCACAGTTGTTAATTAGTTTATTGGAGCCAGCTGCCTCTTGCATTGATAAGGGCAGTTTGTTAGAACCGTCAGTGTCTTCATTGTCTTTATCAGCCAAGGTCTCAGAACCGTTACGGATTGAAACCTGGGTAGGATAGAAATCTCCTATTTTTGACTGCTTGGGAGGTGGAAGCAAACCATCTGTATCCCTGGGGCGTTTAGAGACCACCATGGTAACTGGGTGCCTTCCTGCGGGGTTCCTTGAACCTGAATATAGCCTTTAGGGTAACACTGCAGGGTCAACAAGTTCACAAACGAGGGTAGGTTCCCCGAGCCTTGAATTAATCAGTATCCAACAGTCCTTTTCTCACCTCGTTCCCTGGAGAAAACCACCCAGGGACAGACAAAAGAAGCAAGCAGGGAGGGAACCAGGAATCCAAAGAATCCAGCAATCCACAAGAACAGATAATAGATAACATTCAGGTAAAACAGCAGCAATCCTGAAGCAGTAGACGGTCATAGTTTGAAGACTGTTTAAATTCCTTTGAACTCCTTAAACTCCTTTAAACTGCCGATTTTAGGAGATGAACGACTGCAGCTTCTCTATGCTGCCGCCATCTTCAATAAAAGAAGATGAAAATAGAGGAGGGGTTTTTTCCATCCTCCCTTTCAGTACCACAACCCACCTAATACATCAGTGTATTGTCTCGGTGTGATTTTGCTGAAAGTACCATCATTCAAAGGCTAAACAAAGAGCTATTTTGCATCTCAGCAAATGATGTCAAATACCGTAGATTGCATGCCCTAGCCCTGTGCTAGTTTGGTGCGGGACAGCTCTTAAAGAGAAAGGGTGGCTCATTCTAAGTAGAAACACAAGCAGATGATGTCTGTTTTTTTAGATTCCAAAGAGTGCCATCAGGGTTTCATATGCCATAACTACTGTATATGCCAGTGTGGACAGGCTCTGTATGAGTTACTGACTTCCAAAATGTCCTATTTTTAACAGTTTTGATCAGATCTTGCAATCCAACATCTCATGTTGGGTTGATCTCTTTTCCAACTGCCCCCCCCACACCAGCAATATTGTCTTTTCCTTTACATTCTGCTTAGGTTTTCCAAACTGATGGTTGTGGCTTCCTCTATTGTGTCAACCCACTTTTCCCAGCAATATAGTATTTTCTTTTCACTTTTGTATTTCCAGTTTATGTGCATGATAGGATAGCTTCAGTTGACTCTGGTGAGAATTCAGGCTTGACTTGATTGTACACTCACTTTTCTGCTTTTCTGTCTGTTTTTAGTATCTGTACCAACACCACATTTCAAATGAGTTTATTTTTGTCCCTATCATATCTGTACAGCTCTCCTCCAACATTACATCTTATGTCTTTCTTCACTCTCTTTCTTTCACATAGTATGGATGAGTTTGCCCTTGGATTTCAGTGACTTTTTTTTGTGAAATTTTTATTTCAAAAGGCAAAGGGTCATCTTTTGGAAAACATGCACAGAATATGCCCATAGAGCTTTTCATCCAATACTGTATAGTTTTTCTTCCTCACTCAAAGAAAGGGTTTGGAAATTGGAACATAGCTTTCTAGTCTACATTCTGCAGAGTGGACACGGCAACATTAGTTCACCCAAGATGTTAAAGAGCATGTATGTTTCTCCATTGTACATGTTGTACCTACCCAAACCTTTGCTTCACCATTTCATTAAGTCCAAAACAGCCCTTTGAAGTATTTTGAAACAGGGGCACTACAGGCACATCCAAGCTGTTCTCACTTACGTCCTCTCCTAGTAGCAATAGTGCAGATCATGTGCTCATCTTCTGGAATCCTCTAACATTGGGTAATTCTATATGAGGGGAATATCAGAAGGAATTTGTGTGTAGTGTATGTATATTTAAACTCCCATTTTAAAAAGCCAGAACATTCAACTCTTCTAAAAAATCCTCTGTTTTACGAATGTGAGATATTGTGCTTCTATACGCATGATTCAAATAGCTGGGAAAAGGCACAATATTGCTACACAATAGTGCTTTACATAGCAAAGGGCAGCCTGAAGGTTGACAACATCAGTGGCAGCAGTCAAGATGGCACACAGGGTACCTTCTTCTGTTCACTATCATTCACACTTTTTGAAAAACAGCCTGCACAATTGCTTTGTATTGGGGTGAAAAGTGATGAACTGATGAAAAAAGGAGTCTTTTTCCCCTTGTGTTGTGCCACTTTCTAAATGGTAGTGAGCACAAGACTTTTTTTCTTTGAAAAATTGATTGAATGATTTGTGTAAGACATTTATGGAGGGTATTTACTAAGTATGCTTGGAAAGCCTGTAAAGTTCATTCATTCATTCATTCATTCATTCATTCATTCATTCATTCATTCATTCATTCATTCATTCATTCATTCATTCATTCATGCTACCTTTTTCTCAGAATTGACACTCAAGGCAGCTTACAGAGCAGTGTGTAAAAGAAGCATTTATTTGCAGCACCAGTATAGAGAAATAAATGAGAATGCTATGGCCAGGGCCAGTAGTGCTTTCTAGAGTGAGTTGACAATTTTCGGTTGGCTGTTTTGACTACTGAGAATTTTCTGACCCTGGAATTCAGATGGAGAGACTCCTAAAGTAGTTTATAAAGGTCAGGGTTAAGTCTCTCCTCAGGTTTGTGTTCTAGAAGAAACAATACAAAAGAAACAGGGATTGGAAAGGAAATATAAGGGATAATAGACATGTATTTAAAATTAAGGATGAGCACAGTGATATTTTTCATATTTATTTCATTTTGCATTCTTTTGGAGGGTGCCTCTTTCTCTTTCATATTTTTCATATACTAGTCCATTCAATTTACACAAAAGGTAAAGATTCTTTTGGGTCATTTGCTTCATATTTCCTTATTATGTTTCTGGCTTTCCAACAGCCTCAAAGAACCCTTAGAAACTACTTTAAAAAACAGAGACAAGACAGAAGGTCAATCTACCCCAAAAGCAGGCTGAAAGATTGGTATGTGGAGAAAACACTGAGGCATGCAAAAATTAGAAAAAAACAATGGTATGAATTTAATGATATCCACCCAGCATAAAAGACCTTCTGATCCTGGACAGCACAACAGAAAAAAGCAAGGACATGGCCAGTCACCTAGGCACTGGCTGCCTGGCACATGGAAACCCCCAAATCAACTAAAAGAGCAACACAATGAATAACTAGGTTGAAATGCCCAAAGCTCTACCCAATCAACAACCACCACCCATTCATCCTGGTGGAACACTGACACAGATATAAATCTACCTCTCTACAAAGAAGTCAGTTTTCCCCAAAGCCCACCCAAACTTGTATCTTTAAGAGAATGGTAAATTAACCAAATAGAAATTATTAAAAATAGAAATACAACAGGAAAAGCAACACTTTACACAGGGAAAAATCACTCTCTAACACACGTCTCCCAAAAACGAAGAAAAGCAAGCAAACAAATAAAGGGAAGAAACAACAATAATCAATGCACTTTCTCCTTCTGTTCTTTGAGGCCAGCAGCAGGCAGGTGGAAGAGGCAGAGACAAAAATTATCCAAGAAAGAAAAAGGGAGAGGGAAGAAACCCACATAACAACTGGGGTAAAAATTCAAAACTGGCACTGGTAGGCAGGTCATATAGCAGCAGAATTGAAAGAAATTCAAGAAATCTCCCCAAAATTAAGGCAAAAAAGGAAAGGACCCAAGATGGAGACAGGTGTACAACAAGCGCAGTCCAAGATGGAGGGCATCAGGAGCTTAGCAGCACACATTAATTCTATTCACAAGGAACAAATGAAGCAAAAGGAGCACTCCTCACTGGTTTCTAGGCCCTTTTACATATTCAAAGTTCCCACTATCCTAAGTCATTCTGATTGGCTTGCTGACAGCCCTTGCACTACAATTGGATGAAAACTTTCTCAAGCAATTTTGCAAACAAAGGGGGAAAAGAAAGAATATACAAAACAGGGAACTATAAGGAAACATGAAGCTTTTGCAAACTCCTCTTTTGTTAACACAAATCATTTGTGTTTAAAGGCTGTCTTTCAGCACTCGATGAAACAGCAAAAGCATGAAAAAGAGAACCTCTTTAATGTTTTATGTCTTTAATTAAAACATGAAAGACCTATCCCTATTTAAAATATTTTACCTCCTCTTCACTGATATAGCAGAGTACACAGGAAATCTCTGTGTACAAACATTTGAATAAAATATAACAGGAACAGAAAACAATGATAACAGAATGTCACAAAAAGAAAAGAAAAAAAGGCTTCCTACCACTGAGCAAATAAGATGATCTTGGCTCTTTGGGAAAAGCAATTCCCAACTGAGGTGCTACCACAGAAAAGGCCTCTTCCCTTGTAAATGTCTGATACACCAGTGCTAAACAGTATATTCAGAGGAGGGCTTCACTTCAAAATCATCGTTTGTTATGAGTAATAAACCAATAACAAAATGTTTCCAGTTATTACATTTTTTTAACAATCTGCATAGCATAAGTCAATTATTTCATGACATGAATGAATTAGACTATCTGTTTTAGACAAACTTGCTTATTCTCTTTCTGAGGGTTGTGTAAAGTGGAGAGACATTATCTCCTTTGTGTAAAAAATCTGCACTGCAATTTCTAAGAGTTGCAGCAGATGGGGAAATAAGGTTCATGAAATGGAATTGAATTTTTTTTTTTCTGGTTCCTGAACAAAAAGCATCATTACACTTAAGTGACTTCACATAATGAAAAATGCTGGTTTAGCATCTAAAAGGCACTTCTGTTTAAAGGTTCCAAGGTACAGATAGCCACATCTATAGGTGTGGTGTATACTGAGAAGGGTTTGAGTGAATGTCAGAGATCTGTACAGCGTGTGAATAATATATACTGTATTTTGATTTATGCAATGAGTTTTGGTTCACTTTCTAGTGCTGACATGCTTTCCCTTAAATATGACTTGTTTGTTTGTTGTTTTGTTATCAAAGTCGTGCCTGGATTCAAAGAGCTACTTAAAAACCAAGTGCTTACTCTTATCAAGTGAAAGTTTTGGCAGTTTCTAATCCAGAACAATTTGCGGGGCACCAACAGTAAGAAGCGCCAAATGTAGAGGTGAATCTCTCAATGAGTACAGTATTAGGAAAAGAAATGGCAATACCCTTGTAGCGAACAGTCCTGCCCTCACCTGCCCATCACTGCAAAACCTTGACGCAGGAGCCAATGAGTGAATGGAAGGCGGAGCCAAGGAGGGAGGGACCTGGATATAAAGGCTGGTGGATGGAGTCTGGGAGAGGAGAGAGACCGTGTGTGGCTTTAAAAGTGAGAGAAGAGTGAGTTAGAGAACTGTAAGAGAGACGATTGAAGATTAGAACTATATCCTACTTGATATAAATAATAGTGATTATCAACCTGTGATTAATCCCAAGAGTATTTATTGATTATCAGTTCCCCTGGTTAAATAAAAGACTTATGTTGAGATAACACACGTGTCTCCATACTCAATTGATATTAAAGCATTAATATCTGATGGCAGCGAAGAAGAACGAAGACTGAGAACCTCGTGAAGGCCTCGGGGAATAAGGACTTCAGTGGGGATCGCGACAGTCCTCTATCTCTATTCACCCTTCCTTCTTTCCTTCCTTCCTTCCCCTTCCTTCCTTTTGGAAAGCAAAACCTCTTTTTTCAGGGCACACCACATTCTGCTACTTTTCTTCTTGGTGACTCAGAATCAAGTGGGTGGGCCATGGTGCCATTTGCCCCAGGTGCCAACATTTCTAGTTAGGACTCTTGATTTATTCTCTCTGAAGACCCAGTTCCCCCGCCTTATTCCACAGTGCTTCTGGAATTCCCTTCCATGTCCCCATAGTCTGTGACACAGCACATGAAAGATATTGTTTGAGGGGGTGGGATACAGAGACAAAGCTGTCCCTGTATCCCACAAACCTGTCCCTGCTTCATTGCATAAACTCTTGGTTCTTTGGAAAGAAAGTCACAGGCCAGGAGGAAAATAGGATTGTGCTCAGCAGTTTTGCCACCACAGCCAGGACGGGGAAAGTTATGTTTAAAAAGGGAATCTAATGATATGGTGAAGACATCTGTAGGAAAGCTGTGGTGGGTGGTGCTTGGGGACTCTGAGTATCCTCCATTTTGGACCACTTCAACATGTCATCATCTTATTCTTGCCCAACTCTGGATAGCGTGTTATTTGATTCATTTGTTTTCAAAAGCTGCTTCCTAAACTTTGTAACCAGTTGCAGATGACTATATCTCGAGCTTTAGGTTATTGTTGCTGTTGTATTTATTGTGTGAGAAAATGTTTTACAAGGGAGAGTTTGTATAAATTAATAAATGCCTTACTGTTGAAAAGAGAGGCATTTTGTTTGACAAACAATTCAAAATAGTCAAGGATAATAATATAAATTAGGATAAATTACAGGTTGCATCATTATCATCATCATAATTATTAAATAACTTTGTTCACTCAAAGTAAGTCATATTGATTTAGCTGCATGAGTAAAAAGGATGCTGCTGGAAAGCAATAAGTCAGAGGAAAATTGCAGATGATTTGTTTACAGAACAGGTCTCAGACTCGTTTGCGACTAGGTAAGGAAGAGTTTTAAAAGAACGTAGCAGATTAACCAGAATTTTTAAACACAATAAGCACTTTTCTTTCAAAGCCCATATTCAGCTGGAAAGGTTTGTCATAAGTCAGAATTGACTTGATGTCACATAATTACTGTATCATTAAAGCAGGAAAAAGATATGAAAAGTCTTTACTTTTGTCAACATGAAAAAAAATTGTGACATATTAACAGCCACCATCAGCCACCTCACCCAGGTTCGGTTAAGAAACAGCATTCTGTTCCTTGTGGAACAGGGAACAGAGTTGTCATGAGAAAACACAACTCCTTTCACATTGATTTGGTAGCTTTTGCCATTCAGAATTAAATCCAGGAGGGAACAAAAGTAAAATTGGTGGGAAATTCATGCCTTAGGAGAAGTTATTGTCAAAAAGAAGAACAGCAGGATGGCCACAATGTGGGCAAGGCAGTGTAAGTTTATATACAAGCATCATCAAGAGGCTGCTGCAAGGTCTCTGCTTCAGGATTGGGCTTCAGGGGCAATATTCAGAGTGAGTGAAGGTGTTAACTTCCCACATCTCTTTGGAATGCCAGTCACATGCGATTATTCCTCAGGGAAACTCATGGGCTGTTTATGGATGAGCCTATCCACCAATGCAAGGCCACTCACAAACAATGAAGGGTTGCCCTAGACTTAATGCAAGATCCTGGCCTGTGAAAAGAGAACTGAAATCCAGGCATTTGATTCCTTCTACAGAGTGTCTTGCACCGTCTCACATAATCAGCTCACCATCTCAGCTAGAGTAGTCCAATAGAAACAATGGGACTTTAAATGTTGCTGACTACCATTGAGCAGTTGATTAAAATAATTTGCTTTAGCTTAAACCAGCCCTTGGATTTAGTCCCTTATGTTTCTGGCCAATATATATGTTTTTGTTTGTTCTCCCAAACTGTTTGCCACCAAGATGTAACATTCAGTTATTGGGTATTATCCCAGATACCTTCACATAGAGGACTCCTTCTGTATAAAGTATGACACATGGCCACCCTAAGAACACAAGTTGTTTACTTGCTATTTTACAATCTGTTATGTTACTTTCAGTAGTACTGAAGTCAAGCTGACCAGTCTATACTATTCTAAAATCTCCCCTTTCTGCCCTTTTAAAGATCTGAATATCTGCTTGTCTCCAGTCCTATCATCATTTACCTGTCCTCCAGAATTTCTCAGAAATGACAGAGTTTCTTAGAGTACAACAGCAAAATTTGTTTTAATACCTTGATATGTAGTTCATCTCACTCTAAAAAATTATTTGAAGGTAGCTAACTAATAGGGCTGCCCATGTGTTCCTCTATTCACTTCAGGATCTGATTTGGTGTCTCTGAATGGGACCCTATTGGACACCTCATGATTTAGGACATTCTGCCTACATTATGTCAGATATGGGTTCAGCCTTATATTTAGGTCTCTGAATACCCATATCCCTTTTAATGGCAAATGATTGTAAGTTAACTGGGGGGGGGTGTGGAAGACTGTACATAATACCACAAAGCTTGACAACATGTAGATCTCAAAGGGTGTTTGCTGTACCAAACAGAAACCACATAAATAGCAGGAATGGGATACATAGGTGGCACCATCAAATGTTAAAGTCTAATTAGAGCATCTCACAATATATTTCAGATGCTAGATGCCAACACTGGGGATGAACCTAATCAGAGAGGTGACAAACCAACCAACCGACTCCCTAATAGCTTATTTATTAGCTGTAGCACAATGAGAGGGAAGATCTCTCTTTGAAAAACAAAACAAAACACACAACCAAACTATTTGTCTTTGCAACTTTTGGTCTTGCCACCCACTAACAGCTCCCACACAGATCGTTACATAACTTCTAGACAGGATAAAGTAGGTATTGCTGATTTCAGTAACACATGAATCAAAATGCCAGCTCGCCTATCTCCACCTACAAGCCCTGGGGCAAGTTGCGTCAGATGTTTTGTTTCCTTAGGAAAGGTAATCAGCAGGGAAATAGACACACACACACACACACACACACACACACAGAGAGAGAGAGAGAGAGAGAGAGAGAGAGAACTTCCTAAAGCTGTGAAAGAAGCAGCACAGTTTTTCACCACAAGTAATAGAGGTCCTGTAGAAGAAGGCTCTTTGGGCTTCAGTGATGAAAAAGATATCCTTGTCTCCTCATACATAGTTACAGTATATCACAGAATTACACCCCCTCACATTTGATAAATATTTTAGTATATCTTTTCATATGACAACACTGAAGAGATAACACTTGACTACAATGTAAAACACTGAGTATATAGCTTGTATAACAGTGTAAATGTGCTGTCCCCTCAAAATAATGCAACGGACAGCCATTAATGTCTAAACTGCTGGCAACAAAAGCGAGTACACCCCTAAGTAACAATGTCCAAATTGGGCCCAAGTAGCCGTTTTTGCTCCCTGGTGTCATGAGACCCATTAGTGACACAAGTCTCAGGTGTGAAGGGAGAGCAGGTGGTATCACTCTCATTCTCTCAGACTGGTCACTAGAAGTTCCACATGGCACCTCATGGTAATGAACTATCTGAGGATCTGAAAAAATGAATGGTTGCTCTACATAAAGATGGCCTAGGGTATAAGAAGACTGCCAAAACCCTGAAACTGAGCTGTAGCATGGTGGCCAAGACTATACAGCAGTTTAACAGGAGAGGTTCCACTCAGAACAGGCCTCGCCATGGTTGACCAAAGAAGTTCAGTGCCCGTGTTCAGCGTCATATCCAGAGGTTGGTTTTGGAAAATAGATGTATGAGTGCTGCCACCATTGCTGCAGAAGTTGAAGAGGTGGGGCTCATCCTGTCAGTGCTCAGACCATACACCAAACGCTGCATCAAATTGATCTCCAGGGCTGTCATCCCAGAAGGAAGCCTCTTCTAAATGTGATGCACAAGAAAGCCCGCATACGGTTTGCTGCAGACAAGCAGACTAAGGACATGGATTTCTGGAACCATGTTCTGTGGTCTGATGAAACCAAGATAAACCTATTTGGTTCAGATGGTGTCAAGCATGTGTGGCGGTAACCAGGTGAGGAGTACAAAGACAAGTGTGTCATGCCTACAGTCAAGCATGGTGATGGGAGTGTCATGGTCTGGGGCTGCATGAGTGCTGGCAGCACTGGGAGCTACAGTTCATTGAAGGAACCATAAATGCCAACATGTACTGTGACATATTGAAGCAGAGCATGACCCCCTCCCTTCGGAGACTGGGCTGCAGGGCAATAGTCCAACATGATAATGACCCCAAACACACCACCAAAACGACCACTGCCTTGTTAAAGACGCTGAGGGCAAAGGTGATGGACTGGCCAAGCATGTCTCCAAACCTAAACCCTATTGAGCATCCTGAAACAGAAAGTGGAGGTGCGCAAAGTCTCTAACATCCACCAGCTCTGTGATGTTGTCATGGAGGAGTGGAAGAGGGCTCCAGTGGCAACCTGTGAAGCTCTGGTGAACTCTATGCCCAAGAGGGTTAAGGAAGTGCTGGAAAATAATGGTGGCTACTCAAAATATTGACACTTTGTGCCCAATTTGGACATTGTCATGTAGGGATGTACTCATTTTTGTTGCCAGCAGTTTAGACATTAATGGCTGTGTGTTGTGTTATTTTGAAGGGACAGCACATTTACAAGCTGTATACTCACTGCTTTACATTGTAGCCAAGTGTCATTTTTTCAGTGTTGTCACATGAAAAGGTAGACTAAAATATTTATGAAATATGAGGGGGTGTACTCACTTCTGTGATATACTGTATATCAAAAATTTTACTTGAATTTAGCAGTTGCTTACCTTCCCTTTGAAGGAACCAAATAATAAGAAAACGGAAGCCTCTTAGGGTGCAAGAGAGCAGAGTTTTCAACCAAGGGAAACTTCATGCATAGCTTCAGAGAGGAGGGTTCATTGAAGAACATTGGAAGAGTAAGAAAGGCAAAATGCTGTTAGTAGATTTTATATTTATATCTAGTTACTGGGCTTTCACTGGAATTCAAATCGGAGTCTACAGTAATTTGCCAATAAAATCTGAATGTAACATTAATGCCTGTTATCAGGCTTGCAGTGAAGTCCTATAACAAGTCAGAAAACAAATTAAGATAACTTGCAAGATACTAGAGGTGGAAAAGTTCATGCCAAGACAATAATATATCTTTCAGCACTTAAGGTATTCTTGCTGCTAAAACATAATTTGTTTTATATAGTGTAAAACCCCAGTTAAAGATCTGCATTGTTCTGTGCATATAAGGCAAAGATGCAGAATAATGTACCTGCCATACAAAGACTGCCCTCTGTTTTTGCAGAACAATGCTCATTATGAAAAATGGCCTGTCTAAGAGGTCTTTGTAAAACATAATTATTTCTGCAAATCCTTTCCAAAATGAAGCATTCATTATGACACATTGGTAGATTAAAATTTTTATCCTGAAAAATATTCTGTATTGTTAGTCTGTGACAGCCAGTGTCACTGAATAATCAAGGCTCAAAGCTTTTTCAGTTATGCCATCATACCACTGAATATGATACATGGATCCTTACCCACACATCCCATATAAGCTCTGTTCTTACATGCACACAAAGAAAATCTATGAAAGGGAAGTATGATTATATAATAAAATTTCTTCAGTATCCCTTAATCCTTGACCCTTTAGCTAACTTCTTTGTATCACTGAAAGGTGGGATGGGCTTGTATATGCATAGGGTTTATGTGCTCTGCTTTAGTGGGCCCCTAAAAGTGAACACAGCCCTTTGCACACTGACATATCCATGATTATATGGAAGTTGGGAAAGGGTCTCCAGATTAAATTTGGCTATGTCAGCACACGTGAATTATCTGAAGGCAACCATAGGGTTATGGCCATAGAACAGGGTTTCTCTACCCATTTCTCTATGAACTGGGAAAGTTGGTTTTGTTTGGTTGTTGTAGGCTTTTTGGGCTGTTTGGCCGTGTTCTGGAGGTTTTTCTTCCTAATGTTTTGCCAGTTTCTGTGGCCGGCATCTTCAGAGGACAGGGGTTAAAACTCCATCTGTGTTAGGTTTGTTTGTTTGTTGTTTACAGATAAACAGTTTCCCTTACTTATGACAGGAAACTACCTAGAAATTGTACTCATTATACCACAAATACTAATGGTGTTCTCACTCAAAGTATTTAGCCCATTCACTCTCCCAAGCAACTTGTTAAGGTAACTATGTTCTTTGTAACTCACTGCTTAGAAACTCTGATCTACATACCCACTCACCTGCACATCTTGAGTCCCATTTTTGAGAGAAAGGTGAGATTTGAATCAAGTAAGCCCTCTCATACCTGTACTCAAAATGCACACTGTAAAAATAATTATCAAGGTATTTTACATAATGTCAGGACAATGCAACATTTAAAAAAAGTCAGTATAATCTATGACAGTGGTTCTTAACCTTTGTTACTCAGATGCTTTTGAACTGCAACTCCCAGAAACCCCAGTCAGGACAGCTGGTGGTGAAGGCTTCTGGGAGTTGCAGCCAAAACTCCTGAGTAACCCAAGGTTAAGAACCAGTGATCTATGACATGCAACAGTAGATAAAGTAATCCCAAATAGGGAATCAAATTTAATAAAACAAGTGAGCCAAGCAAATCAAAAGCAGGATGAAACAAGCAAGCAAATCTTTTCCAGTGTCAAATGACCAGGAGAGAGAGGGACAAATAGACCTCCCAATGTCGGATTTCCACAGGGGAGGCAGAGCTACTGAAAACTGTGTCTCCACCACTGGACCATCTTGGTGCTATGATCCTAGTTTAGGTTGCCATTGCAACCTATATCCTTCAAATAGGGATTGGGATCGTATATCCTTCTTTTTATTTTGCTGCCTAAGCTAGTCTGGGGGGACAATGCTTGCTCCTCCATCACGTTACTGTCATCTCCTAGTATTTGCTGCTAAGGCAACTGCCTTAGTATTCAATCAGACAGCTGCAAAGGTGTGTGCCTGATCACACTGGAAAGGGTCATTTTAACAGGAGCAATTTTTCTTAATGTAACCCATCTATCATGGAATTGCTCCAGCTAGGTCCCAAAAAGATCCAGCTTGGGTACAGATTGGGGCCAGGTTAGTGCCCATTTCCCTATGTGTTGTGTGAGTGGCGGGAAGGAGATCACACCGGACCATTTCATAAGCAGTTCAAATAGTGATCTATTTTCCATGTGATCACAGCCTTAGTCTGCTTAACTGTAGGTCCACTCTGGCTGTTGGCATTCACATTAAAGTCAAGCAAAGAAATGACCAGCATCAGCTGTCTGCAGTGAATCTATTGTCTGCAGACATTCTTATTTTATTGAGGTACTCGGTATGCTACATGGCAGGGGGTAACTCTATTCTTTTTAGATGCATCTACGTCTAATAAATGTTCTTATAAATGTCTGTTTAGGACTATTTTGTCTTGTTCTGAGGAATATATTACATGGGTTATGTGGTTATGTCCCCCTCCCCCAACATACATACATGAAGAAGAAGAAGAAGAAGAAGAAGAAGAAGAAGAAGAAGAAGAAGAAGAAGAAGAAGAAGAAGAAGATGATGATGATGAATTGGCACACATGCACACACATTAACTATTTGTATAGTTAATGTGTGTATATCTATGGCCTAGTCCCACTGGCACTTACAACTAACCAGCACATTGCAATTTCCTGGTATCTGTTTCCTCGGTCAAATAGGAATGGAGAAACATTCAATGGGTAAGAATGACAGCCTTCGTAAATCTAGTCTAGCAAAGCTTACTAATGCCACTATGATAAATAAGAGGCAGTCAGTTTTACTTAACTAGACAATATTCACGCTACATTAGGCTTAAAGCCCTCATAATTGCAGGGAAATTCAAGTTAGAGCAATGATCTTAATGGGTATTTTCTCACAAAAAAACAAACTGCTGTGAAATAAAATGGGTCATTCACCATTACAACCACATGTCTTATTTGTTATATAGGCTACTGGGACATTCTGTACAATATTCACAATCTGTTTGATGCATGTAGTGAATTAAAATTCCGAGACACTATGGAGTATCAGATGAGGATTTATGCATTTTGTTACAGGATGGAAAATGTTGACACTAGAGGTCCTGGCTTTGCTGTCAGTCCTGAGCCAGAGAAATGAATCATAGGGAAATGAATGGCAGGGACAGTAGGTTGTTTGCAGAAATGGAAAAGCTTTCCTTTTTTCAGACTACAACTTCCACAGTTTCAGCCACTGGCCATGCTGTGGAATTCTGGGTGTTGTGGTCCAAGCAGCAAACATTTCCCATATCCTGCTTTAGATTACAATACTCTTGGTCCCCTGCTTCCCTTCTTACAACATGCAGAATAATTCCCTAGCTAGCATGGCCAGTTAGCTTAGGGATTCTGGACCTGGTTATCGGGGGGGAGGCACACACACACAAAACCCACAATATTTTCTGAGCTGCTGTTGTCACTAGGTTATATAGCTCACATTTAGGAATTTCGAATATGTTGCATCAAATATGTCGCTGTATTGGGGTGAGGGTTTCTCTCATCTATTTGTTCCTTGTAAGATCATCCTCCAACATCTTGAAGAGCATCTCTTTATCAAGAGGTATCTTTCCTCTACTTCATAATCTTCTTAAAGCACTATATAGCATGATTGTGTTTATTACTCACTAGCATCAGAAGCTTCTGAAGAGTCTTGATTTGTTCTTTATGGTGTTTCAGAAGCAAGGGAAGAACTTCCATTGATGGAGGGACACATCTCAAGATTCATTTATTTCATTGGCCAAAGATCAACTGGTGAAAAACTATGAGTGCAAAGTAATTGTGTAGTGATTGGTTCTTTGGGTATGTGACCAGTCATGCACCTAATTTTGTAATCACTGTGGCATCGGCTGCATAGCAGAGTCTGTTGGTTAGAAGAGAGGAAAGACTTATGTCATCACCACCGTGCAACTGTGCATGTGATCGACATGCTAGACAATGCAATAGTACATCTTTGTTTTTGGTTTTACTGGTTTTTTTTTTTAAAGCCTGCATGTTACTAAAATCATTCCTCCATCTTCCTTTGCTTCAGAAAGCAGGACCTGTTCTAGCTGGGAAAATATATGTACTACAGATCCCAAAACCATCCTAGCCAGCATGACCAATGGGAGCTGTAGTCCTAAAACATAACATCCCGAACTTTTGACTTCTCATGTGTCACAATACAGTAGAGAATTTGATATACAGTGGTGCCTCAACTTAGTAGCATCCTGACTTGCAACCAATTTGAGTTACAACCAGCTCCGGCTGCAAAATTTTGCTTCGACTTGTGACTGGAGCTTCGAGTTATGATTCGAAAAAAGGCAGGAAAAAAGGTGGGGAATTCAAACTGCTAACTGTTGGTGATGAAGAGGCTGCTTCTTTGTAGTTCTTTTGCCCCAGCGGTTAGAGGGTGTGTGTTCGGAGGAGGCTTCAGACTGCCTGGTAAGGTGCTGCTTCTTGCTTTTTTAAAAACAGCCTGTTCTGGGTGGGTTTTTCACCATGGCTTTGGGTGTGTGTGTGTGGGGGGGTTATGTTTCTATGCTGTGATGGGTCTTGCAATCTGTTTTTAATCCCTGCTGGAAAGGGTTTGTTTGATTCTGGGGGGGGGGTATGTTTCTGTGCTTTGATGGCTCTTGCAGTGTGTTTTTAGTGGGGGGGGGAATCTCTCTTTTGTCTTAAAACGTGTTTGGTTTAAAAAGTGTTTTAGACTCCAAAGTCTCTTCCCCCCCCCAATTGTCTTCTCTCTCTCTATCCTCTCTCTTTTTGTGCCTAAAAGCACAAACCTTTGTCTGAGCGGTCTGTGTGCCCCAGTGATGACCTTCTTTCTTTCCTCTTTTCCCCATTGTTCCCTCCCTCCTTTTCTGCCCTTTTTAAAAAACTTAACTCATTTTAGTTTTAAAAAAAGAAGTCTCCATCCATCCATCCATCCATCCATCCATCCATCCATCCATCCATCCATCCATCCATCCATCCATCCATCCATCCATCCATCCATCCATCCATCCATCCATCCATCCATCCATCCATACCAAATAACTTGTATGGCCTTTATGTGATTTAGATGCTGGCTAGACTTTAGTCCCTGTTTGTACAAAGAAGTATACACTTAATTTTGCAAAAGTACAATAAAAATCACTACCAGTTATCTGCAAAGGACTCCTTTTTGTGATTTATGTACAAGCTTCCAATAACCCTCACCTTCTCTGGAAGAGACAGGGGGAGAGAAAGCAAGAAGGAGGATGAGCATATTAATGGACAGAAATAGAAACTTAAAATACATAGTTTCCAGGTGTTTGCATAACCTTTTAATAGTCTTTTCATTATGTGCACACTCCTGTGGAGCACTATTCTGATCTTTTGTTCACATATTAAGCCTTCAGCTCATGCAAGGCTTGTTAAAGAACATACCAGCACTTTATGTCAAAGATGTTGAGCCAGTTCCAGTCTGGAATTCTAGGAAACTCCGATCTGGGACTCAGAATTGAAGTTCAGAAGTCAGATATCTTTCAATAGTCAAGAAATCTGCGTCAAATGCAAATGCCAGCTATACAAAGATCAGACTAGTGAAGACACCAAACAACCCACACAGAAGAAGACATTGCCTCCTTCTCACACAGCCGGGAGGATGAGTCATTTATTACCCATCAACCTTCAGGTATTTAAGATGTCATGATCAAAAGTATTTGAGAACTGCCTCAGAGACTTACTCTAACTGGCTTTCAGAAAAATGATATTAAAAGGATCTGGATAATTTGAACATTCTTTCCATTCCTTTTAATATGGCTGCATGGGATCAGTGGGGATTAAGTGTATGCACATGTCAGAACGTAAACAAGAGTTGATCTGCCTTTACAAGTTTAAATGAAGAATAGAATTTTTAAAAGAAAAAAAAACATTTGTTAAAACTGCAAACTGCCAGTCCCCAAGTTCAGTAGAAGTATTTTGAAATCGGTATTTCATTTTTTAAAAACAAAATACCCAATAGTGTTAAAGTAAGTGGACTTGTCCAGAAAAGCTCACATTAAAAAATATAAAAGTTTGTCTTTGAAGTGCCACCACGTTTTTGTCTCTTTTTAAAAAACCTTTTATTTTTGTTTTGCTTCTTACTCTAATGCTTGCACCGAGGCAATCACAGCTATCCCTTCTACAACTATGTCTTTAAAATAGGAATACTGAACATTGATCACAGAGACATTCAACAGGAGCCTTTTGCTTAGAAAAATTGTGGGCTACAGAACACAAACAGCACTGTATATGAATACTGGCCCAAAGCTTGCTGGTCACCTCTTACTTGTCATCTAATTACAATGCTTTCCCCAACCCTTGACCGAGGTGCTTCACATTCCCAGCCTAATGAAGAGAAATGTGAGGTAGCAGAATGTTAACAGGCTTTACATGTTTTGTGAAGCCTAAGAAGAGTCACTTTGACCTTTTATATGGCTTGGAGGAAGGACTATGCTGTTCTTAACACACAGGCTGTAAAAATGGAGGTAAGCTTTTGCTGGGGAAGGGAAGCTAACAACCAGGAAGTACTGGATGCTGAGTGCAGCATCCAGTACGGTGGTACCTTGACTTACAAACGTCTCCACTTACGAACATTTCAAATTATGATTGGCTCTGTTCACAAAATGTTGCTTCGACTGCCGAGCGGAGCCTCAACAAGGAAAAAAGTTTTCCTGCCCATTTTTTGATCCAAGTTCATCTTAGGTCAAAAGAAGAAAAAAAATAAAAAAAATCTCCCCCTAGTGGTAGAGTACCAATTAACCAGCCTTGCATTAGTTTCTATGGGAATTAATACCTCTACCTACAAACAGCGCCTCGACATACAAACGAAAAACAGCCGGTATGGATTAAATGGTTTTCAATGCAGTCCTATGGGAAATTTTGCCTCAACATGAACTTTTTGACATATGAATGCTGTTTCAATAAAGATTAAGTTCATAAGTCGAGATACCACTGTACTGTGTTCAGTCTGGACACTGCACTTTAAGAAAGATTCAGACAAATGGGAACAAGGTCAGACAAGGGCAATAAGGATGACTGGGGAATTGGAAATCAGGCCTTATGAGGAAAAACTGAAAGAACTGAGCATGTTTAGCTTTGAAAAAAAGAAGGCTGAAGAGAGATATGATACCACTCTTCAAATACTTGAAATAATATCATATAGAAGAAGGGCAGGATCTATTCTCAATCATTCCAAAGATTGCAGGACACCTAATATAGTGGTGCCTCGACTTACGAACTTAATCAGTTCCAGAAGATGGTCGTAAGTCAAAATGGTTCTAAGTCGAAGCAGCTTTTCCCATTGAAATGCACTGAAACCTGATTAATCCATTCCAGCTGTTTTTTGGTTGTATCTAGAGGCACTGGTTGCAAGTCGAAGTATTCGTTCCCATAGAAACTGCAGTAGAGCCTCTACTTATGAACGTCCCTACCTACAAACATTTCAACTTATGAACAGCTCCGGCCACAAAATTTTGCTTCTACTTGTACAAATGAAAAAAAATGCGGGGGAGGTGGGGAAAGCACGAAATTTGAACTTTCAATTAATCACTGGCCAGTGAAGAGGGTGCTTGTCTCCTACCTTGCTCTTCGAAACAGTTAGAGAGTGGATAGGGAGAAAGTCTTCAGACTGCCTAGTACTGCCTGGTACTGTACGGACTGTATTTTTTTTTTGTTTTGCTTTTTTAATTTTTGATTTTTGGATTTTGATTTTCTTTTTTAAAACAGAGAGACTGCCTGTTCTGGGTGAGTACACTGTACTGTACAGAGTTTTTTGCAGCTTGGTGGGGGGTAGGGCTAGGTGGGGGGCTATGTTTCTGTGCTCTGATTGGTCTTGCAGTGTAGATTTTAATTTTAAAATAGGTGTGGTTAAAATGTTGCTGTAAAGTCTGTTTTAAAATCAGAAAATATTCTGTGAGGGGCTGTGGTGGTTGTAGATGCAGGCAGGCAGCCAACCAGGCTTTAAAATGGAGTTTAAGTCTCTACCCCCCCCCCATGCTCTCTTTTTGTGATGAGGAGTTCTGTGCTGGAATAATGGTTGCTTATTGTTGATGCAAGCAAGCTGTAAAATGCAGTTTAGACTCAAGTCTCTCCCCCCTCTCTCTATGCTCTCTTTTTGTGATGAGGGGGTCTGTGCTTGAATAATGGTTGCTGGTCTTTCGGACAACCAGCTTCTTGAGAGGTGCCTTCTTCTGATAGACAATGCCCTGGCACAACCCCCATCCTTGGTGGATGATATCCATGAGGATTTCATCCTGGTCAAGTTCCTCCCCGCCAACACAACACCTCTCCTGCAGCCCATGGACCAGCAAGTGATCAGCAACTTCAAGAAGCTGTACACAAAGGCACTCTTCACCAAATGCTTCAATATGTAGCTGTGGGTCTGATGGCAATGTTTATATATATATTTTAATTGCATTTTAATTGTTCAGAATTTTTATTGTATTTTAAATGTTGTAAGCCGCCCAGAGACCTTTGGGTAGTGTGGGCGGCATATAAAATAAATAAATAAATAAATAAATAAATAAATAAATAAATAAATAAATAAATAAATAAATATCATTGAGACCTCCTTGACCCTGAAAGAGTTCTGGAAAACCCATTTCAATGTCCCCCACAGCATCAGATTCATCGACAAGGCCTGGCAAGATGTCACAACTAAGACCTTGAACTCAGCTTGGAAGAAACTGAGGCCCGAATGTGTCACAGACAGTGGCACTGAGGTGACTGATGAACAGGTGGTGAGCATCATCTCCATGGGTGAAGGCATGGGTCTGGATGTTGACGAGGAGGATGTAGAGGGGCTGTTGAAGATCACAAAGAGGAGTTGACCACAGAAGAACTTGCAGAACTGCAAACGGAGCAGCACAAGGCTTTTGTGGAGGAGCTTAAGAGGAGGCACCGCAGGTTAGCAGTGAGGAGATAAGATCCATCTGCAAGAACTGGACCAAGTGCCAGGAGTTCTTTGAGAGGCACCACCCAAACAGGACTGTGACAGGAAGAGTTATGGACATGGTGAAAGATTCTGTAGCGCAGGATGAAACAGACAAAATTGGACAGATTTTTCACCAGGATGGAGCCTGCAGCCAAGAGACAGCGACAAGGAACCCTTGGAGATGACGACCCAGAGGAGGGGACCTCTACCTGTCAGTGATGACCATCTCACCATCCTCCAACCAGGAGTCATCGTGATGTCCTCCAGAAGACACCGAAAGCTAAGTGACCTCTCTTTTGTTTTATAAGGTGTTGGTGGGTTGGTTTAAAAGTTGTTTGTTTCATTTGAAATGTGTTTTGTTTAAAAGTTGCTGGGTTTAAAAATGTTGTTAAAATGTGTGGGTTTAAAATGTGTTTTAAACTCCAAATTCTCTCCCCCCCCTTGTCCTCTCTCTCTCTGTCTTCTCTCTTTTTGTGCTTAAAAGCACAAAGCTTTGTCTAAGGGGTCTGTGTGCCCCAGTGATGACCTTCTTTCTTTCTTTCTTTCTTTCTTTCTTTCTTTCTTTCTTTCTTTCTTTCTTTCTTTCTTTCTTTCTTTCTTTCTTTCTTTCTTTCTTTCTTTCTTTCCCCCATTGTTCCCTCCCTCCTTTCATGCCCTTTTTAAACCTAAAATGTGCTTGGCTTGGCTTGGCTTGTTTGAAAAGTTGCTTTTCAAGGTGTTGTGTTTTAAAGGTGTTCCCTTCCTCCTTTCCTGCCCTTTTTAAACCTAAAATGTGCTTGGCTTGGCTTGGTTGAAAAGGTGCTTTTCAAGGTGCTCTGTTTAAAAGGTGTTCCCCTTTTAAAGGAATTGGAAGGGTCTATAAGATTGTCAGGACCAGCCACAGGAATCCAAATCAAAGTATATCTGATTGATAGTGGTCTAATTTTCTCTTGAATGCCTCCAGCATTGAAGTACTCACCAGCTCCTGACATAATTGGATCCATTGTTGTACTACTCAAACAGGAGTTTTTCCCTGATATTTAGCTGAAATCTGTCTTCCTGTAGCTTTAGCCCATTACAGTGGTGCCTCGAATTACACATATTCCAACTTACAACCAATTTGAGTTACAACCAGCTCTGGCTGCAAAATTTTGCTTCGACTTGCAACCGGTGCTTCAAGTTATGAACGGGGAAAAAAGGGTGGAGAAGGTAGGGAATTTGAACTGCTTTCAGTGAACTGTTGGTCAGTGAAGAGGCTGCTTCTCTTTCGCCCCAGTGGTTAGAGAATGTGGGTTCAGAGAGAGACTTCGGATTGCCTGGCACTGTACTGCACTATACTTTTTGGGCATTTTTGTTTTTTAAAAATTTTTCTTTTTGTATTTTTTTTTTACTTTCTTTTTTAAAACAGAGAGACTTTCTGTTCTGGGTGAATACTGTATGTACAGGGTTTTTGCAGTGTGTGTTTGAGATGAGGGGGTTATGTTTCTGTGCTCTGGTGGGTCTTGCAGTGTGTAGTTGTAGCATTTTTAGTCCCTGCTAGAATTTCTTTTTAATTCTGTGGCTCCTACGGTTTGTGTACTGTGACCTCTCTTTTGTTTTCAAAGGTGTTTGGTTTAAAATGTGTTGGTGTAAAATGTGTAGGTTTAAAATGTGTGGGTTTAACATATGTTTTAGACTCCAGTCTCTCCCCCCCATTGTCTTCTCTCTCTCTGTCCTCTCTCTTTTTGTGCTTAAAAACACAAACCTTTCTCTGAGGGCTTTGTGTGCCCCAGTGATGACCTTCCTTTCCCCCTTTTTCCCATTGTTCCTTCCCTTCCTCCCTCCTTTCCTGCCCTTTTTTTATTTTACCTAAGTTCATCTTAGGTCAAAAGAAGAAAAATTCCCCCTAGTGGTAGAGTACGGATTATCCGGCTTTGCATTAGTTCCTATGGGAACTAATGCTTCAATGTACGAATGGCACCTCTATACAAAAACAGCCAGAACGGATTAATCGTTTTTCAGTGCATTCCTATGGGAAATTTTGCTTCTACTTACGAACGTTTCAACTAACAAACATCTTCTGGGACGGATTAAGTTCATAAGTAGAGGTTCCACTGTAATGCAAAAGCGGTTCATCTGAACTCTTTAATTCTTAAGTGTGCAAGAACCTGAGGGTGCTCAAAGTCCTTTCATGCAAAAGTCAACTACATTCTTCATTTGAATCATAAAATTTCAATGAAAATCAATTGAATGCTTTTAATATTTCTGTACCAGCTAATATCTGGAATGCGCTATAAAATAATCTAGCTGCCTTTTAAAAGATCTGTAAAATATATAAAAACAAAAAAGGATATAAATTTTATTAAAAAAATAATAGCACCATGAAGTTTTAACTATCAGTTCCAAACATTAAAAGGCTTCCTCTTTATTTTAGCAAAACTTTAGAAATGTTCATATTGTCTGAACTAACAGAAGGTAGGGTGTTGAGGTGGGGCTTTTAAAACAAAATATATCAAATTTATAACATTTCTCCAATAATCATTGCTGAATATCAGAGATATTCTTATCAGCCCCACTCTTAATAAACTACATTTCCCTACCTGGTTTCTCAGTTACTATTTATTTAGCAGTTATCCTGCCTTTCCTCCAATGACACCAAGGCAACATAAATGTCCCTGCTTCTTCCAACTGTATCTTCAGAACAATCCTGTGAAGTTAATCAGGCTGAGGAAGAGAGATTGGCTCAAAATTACTCAATGAGCTTTCTGGCTCATGAGAATTTTGGACATGGCTCTTGCAAGCCATAATCCAAATACCTCAGCTATGAGGACAGTGTATTTTCTGTGCTCTCTGTGACAATTCTGCACTGAACATGGAACTGGGTTCAGAATTCAATCTCCAAATAATCCATCCTTTACTTTTATTTTAAGAACATCTTTTAGTCTTCTCTTCAGGCAGCAAAGAAAGGCTTGGAGCTCTGTGGGGAATGACATGAGAGTTATGAAAAACTGACAAGGATGAGATGGCTGCCACAGGTTACTGGTGCTTGTTGTAGTTTGGTGGAGCAGAAGACACAATTGCCAATGGTGTACACACCCAGGGGCAAAAGTGAGCATTCATAGACACAGACACATAGGGATGCATTCTTTCTCACATACATATAGGAGGGGCAAGCACTGAAACACACCGACAGAAAGGACTTGTGACTCTAGTTAAGGAAACAGCAAGAATGGGATGGCTACATGTTGTCTGAATCAGGAGGGGGATGCCCCACTTTGCCATAATGGATGAAACACAAGTAGATGCTTCCTCCCAACAGCAGTACTGGCAAAATGATAACAGAACCAATATAAATAAACAGGATAATTTATTCAGACTGTAGAATTCTGTGCTGATTTGAATTACCTTGGAACAAAATTTGGAAATTCCTGATCAAGATTATCCACCAAATTATGCAAGCCTTTAAAAATATCACTATTATTGCAATTTTCATCTTTCAGAAGCTTTGTTCAGTATTCAAGGCTAGCTCTCGGTGAACTATTTCCCAAATCACTTGTTACTCCATTTCCCCTCAGATCTTAGCTCTGTCAATGGCATTCTTGTACCATTGCCTTAAATTCTCCTCCTCCACCATCTTCAAAATTTACTTCTATTCCCTTCCTCTTTACAATATCTCTCTGAAGCTTGTTAGGGTTAGTCATCCTCACACTCAGGTTAGTTAGAATACATATCTCCCCATCATACTGTTACATAAATGTAGGAGAATGCTTACACAAGATGGTCATTGCATGGACCAAATTATAGTAAATCTGGATTTAAGCCTATGTTATCGGAGTTCACAGATAGCACCCAGTCTACTATTAGGTTCCCTTAATAGCAGGTGTTGGCTATTGTTAAGAGGTAGTTAAGAATTTGGTAATTATTAGATTCTTATTGTAGTCAATTTTGCTGACGGGAACAGAAGGCAAAACTTGTGAGATTTTCTGCCTCAGCTGCCAAAAATCACCTGTTTTGTGTATATGTAGCACCTTCTTCTCCGCCTCAGGCAGCAAGATGTCATAGGTCTATATATAGTCTAGAAAGGTAGCTTGGGGTGTAGATGCAATCTACTTAATGATCACCATGTTTGTTCCTGGTATAAAAATGTTCTGGCTTGCCAAAAGCTATATGAACAGATTCCTATTATCTTGTCTTTACTACTAATCTCCTGCACTTAAACTAGGAGTGTTTGAGGAAGATGGGCATTTTGCTTATAAGGCTGAACTGAAGCCCTGCTTTTCCTGAATAAGCAGGGTTTGAAAAATTTTAGAATGTCTCATCAGTCAGTCAAAAATTTCAGTCAGCATGACTGGACTATAGCCTTGCAATTTATGTTAACAAATGTAAACTAGGCACTTGTTCTCGGACTGCAATTCCCAGAAGTCTTCACCAGCAGTTGGCGAGCACGAGAACCAGTCCAAGGACACCTGGGTGACCCAAGATTGGGAATCACTGATTTATACCATCAGACTTGGGTTGCTTTATTACCTGCGTGCCTCTGCATGAAGCTCATATTTTGAATGCTTTTCATTTGAATGTCTCCTGCAAAAATAAAACTGAAAGCAAAAGCGCCCAGCCTCTTAAGAAGCCAGGGATCCCTCCCACCCCAGGATGTTTCTTTGTTCAGTTGAAATTGGGAGCAGGGAATATCCATATTCTCCAGCATGGGACTACTCTACATTCTCCTGCAGAACTATATCTCTATGTGCTGCTCAAATTCTCTTCTCGCGAGAAGAGGGCAGTTTTACTTTTGCAATGGGAGGGGGAAGGGGAGGACTGCAAGATTAGAGGGAGACAGGCGGAGGGGAAGGAGGCAGGCAGAGATGGAGCTGTGACTCGTCAAGCAGCATTTTTCACTTGTCACAGATGAATGGATGAGTGCATTTTTTAAGCCCTGTGAATAGGTTTTCCCCTGAATTATTACTCTGAGGATCCAGAAAGCCAGCCTACTCAAGAGGAGGTAAGCTTTGTTCCATTTCATGTCACATTGCTAGATGAATATCCGTTAGGGTTATAGTGAGGTGCGAAAACTCCTTGCTAAATACAAAAGTGGGTGCATTGACATCCATTGCAGTTCTTAATTTTTTTTGTTAAATATAGTATCTTTTCCAAGTGGACAATGGTGACAATCTTTTTAATATCAGTAAGCAAAATTATAATCTGCCCTGGTTCTTGTGCATTAAAAGGGAACCCAAGAGCACGGCCTGGAAAGGAATTTTAATGATAGAAGGAACAGAACAGAACTGGATCCAACTCCTGCCTTCAGGTGCGGAATATTCTCCTTGGGAAGCTCATCCAGGCTCTACGCAAAAAATCAAAAAAGCCCCTTTTTTATTTTCTCAAACTTAATTAAATATGAAAATAAAATATTTCTACATATAATAAATACATTTCTTCCCATATTGGCATCAACTTTAAAAGTCATACTTGCCTCTTATTGCCTTTTTAAAGTACAACTTTGGGGCTATGCACCATAGTGTTGACTTGTTGGTAAGAAGAAAGCTTAAGTCTGGATACTGCTACCCTCAGGAATTAGTGGATGACAGAGAAAACGGGACATCGCTTTCGATTAACCTAAATAAGTGCAATGATTTTACATCTGACATGGGCATCTACAATCCTTTGGAGGTTGTTCAACTGCAGTTCTCAGCATTCTTCCCCACTGGCTGTTTGTTTCAGTTGATGGTAGGTGCAGTCCAACAACACCAATTTGCCCATCCCATTCTACATTCCATCCTCTGAGCTTGAAACTGCCATGCCTATGGACAGACACAGACAAGTAGCAGCTCCATTGTATCCCTACAGAGAAATGTTGTTCACAGCTGTTGTGTTTGCACAATCAACATGCAAAGTCACAGTTTTATCTCACAATGGCCAATCAGCACAAAACCACGTAAGTGCTTCAAAAGCACAATGAAGTTGGAAGATAATCAGACATTATTTACTCCTCAAGACAGCTCAGTTTCTGACCACAAAGCTGTTATTCATCTATTTCTATCCTGTATCAGAAGCCGGAAACATTTAGGTTCAAAGTGTGATTTCAATTTTACACACTGAGTATCAAGTAAAGATTAGAGCAGAGCAACTATAGATGCCACAGAGATATTATATAATGACATTTTTAGTTTACAGCTAATAAACCTTTATTTACAATTAGCATTGTTAACCTATCTAATATACATATACAAAGGAAGAGAAAGGAGACTATAGAAAGATTAATAGCACAAAGACATATTTTTACATTCAAGTCATCCAGGAAGTCAGATAAAAGGTTTAACATGAAACACTAGCTACTGTTTTACTTAGGGGAAAAATACTTCCATTATCTTATCCTGAAAATTTTCAGTGGAAAATGAGAAAAACAAGTATGAATGAAAAAACTCAAGATCTTGGTTGGAGTAAATATTAACAGGAATGGACTTTGAAGGGGAAAACAAGGAAGGGTTGCTAATATATATAAAACCTACCTAGTAGGGCACGAAATACAGTGGTATAATCTACTATTCCCACTTCCTTAGTGCAGATCCACAGCTGTACATGAAAGAAAGGGGATCCCCATAGGAGATCCCTGAGTTAGACACACACACACCACTGTCAGCATAGCATTCATTCTGAAGCATGTACCAGAATTTGCACACTAATTTAATACAAACGACATGAAAGTTTGTAGCTTCTATAATGGAAATCACCAATCTTTCTCACATCTTTGTTGCAAGGTATGAATTTCATGGAAACATGTTGAAAAATAGATAACAAACAGTATCAATAAAATTTAATGAGATTTCCAATAAAACACTGGAACTGGTGAATGATAAGCTATAGTTTAGATGTGAGCAGTAAAAAAATGTTTCTACATTCAACTGGATAGTCTAGATGGTGCACATTAAAAATACATGTTTGCAAACTCAGATACTTTTATTGCAAATGCTTAGTGAAGGAACATCCTAATACTCTAAGTCTTCCCAAGAAGTAAAGTACTACCACAGACAAGGGAGAAACAGGGAGAGAGAAGGCGTAAAAATCCCTTCTCCTCTCCTGCTAAATAAATTAAAATCTGTACAAAGTAAGATTTAATCTCAAGTGAGATATGCCACTCAAGTCACTGTTTTTGATTCCCCTAGTTCCGTCTCTCTTCCTGTGTTCTCCTTGTAATTACTTTTGATATGTCTTCTTGGCCCATCATGTTGCTTCCACATCCTTGTCCTAGTTGCTACCAAAAGAAAAAGAAAGAAAAGCGTTGAGACATATTAAAAGCAGAAAATGAGACAGACTGTCATATTGATAAAACCAAAACATTATTTTATTACTTTTCTAATTGCTGGCATTACCCAGTAGCTACAGTATAGAACTTTTTTTCTTTTGATGAAAATTGTTGTTATGGCAGCTGGTAATATCTCATTGAGACTACTGCAGTGCAGGTGGGGGCTGCCTTTGACATCTGCACTTGCTGCCAAAAGTGGGGGGGGGGGAAGGCAGCCCAACAGGTAACCAAGGCAGGTTTTCTCGGCATTCCCCAGCACAATTCAAAATGCCAGTTTTCAGCCGCAATCTTATTGTCTACCATAGTGAGTGGGCCCACCAAATCAATGAAATTACAGAGCAGTTGACTCACCAAAATCTTCACTGATTCCAGGGGCCTACTTTAGTTGCAATTCACTATGCTAATAGCTAATTATGTAGCTAATACAGAAAAGCCCTGGATAGTTTGGGATCAGGGTACCTGAATTGCCTACTTCCACAAAAACCAGCAAAGCCATTAAAACTGGCCTCAGTGGCCCTGCTCTGTGCTACCTTGCCAATTTGAGTTATAGCAGGTGGTGGCTGGAGACAGCCTTTTCAATTGTTCCCCTGCATTTCTTGCCTTGTTTATTATATTTTTATGTTTTAATCTATATGCCACTCGAAGAGCTATGAATCACTAATAAACCTTTTAAATAAATAAAAGAAAGGGATGCTCTGGACATTACAATTTGTTAAACATCTACTGACTTGTCAATAGGAAGCTTCCGTTGCTGCTTAAACCTCCTTTAAATCCTGGTTGATAAAGATTTGCACTGCCCATTGTCACTCACTTTTAAAAAAATATTAATTTACTTTCCACCTTAAAAAGAGTTTTGACAACTGAAGGGGCTATAATTATTGGTGCAGCCCAGTTCAGCCTTCCATAAGCCAAATAAAAAAACAGGGGTACCCTCCCAAAAATATAAAGTTTGAAACTGGACCTCGGAGATCAGCACCAAATTTGGTATCAAGGTAGCAAAGAGTCCACTCTTGCTCTGTGATAAATTTGGGGGCTACCATTTGCACGTGTTGAAAAACAGCCCTGACAATTGCTTTGTGTTTGAGTGATAAGTGTTTAACTGATTAAGAAAAGAGTCAGCGACTGGGATTTTCCCTTGTGTGGTGTCACTTTGTGAATGGTGGTGAGCACAAGAGGGGATCCTGGAGACCAGTGGTTCTTAACTTTTTTGAAAGAAACACCCCCTTGAGCCATTGAGGAAGTTATCATCACCTCCCTCCCCGTGGCCGCGGCGCGACGATATCTTCCTCAATGGCAGCGGCAGTGCAGCGTTCCATCGCTCCCCTTCTGTTCCTTTGCCCCTACATTGCACCTTTTCATTCCATTGCCCCCTGGGGAGCGATATCACCCAGGTTAATAAGAACCACTGCTGTAGACCATCTTGACTGCTGCCATTGGTATTGTCAACATTAAGGCTGTCCTTTGCTATGTAAAGCTTGGCACCCATTTTCCCGCTGTCAGCGCGGGCATGTTATTGTGCAGCAATATGGTGCATCTTCCTGACTTTCTGAATTCTGGATACAGAAGCACAGTATCCCATTCATATACCACAGGTTTTTTTTTGAAGCAGCATGCTTTGAAGAATTGAATTTTTGAATGAAGTAGGTTCCAGTTCTCCACATAGGTACAAGGAAGTCCCATGACAAAACCCCAGGAGAGCAGCTACCATTCAGCATTGATGATAGATGGCTCTCAGAATGCAAATCCCCATGTTTCTTCCTGTGAACACACAGAACTTCTAACATGAGCCGCCTAGAGTGGTCGTAATGACCAGATAGGCGGGGTATAAATGGAATCAATCAATCAATCAATCAATCAATCAATCAGGGAGTCATATCCATGATCCAAATAAAGACCCCTGCCATGAAATGTCAAACATGTAGCATTCTGCTGTTACCATATTTGCAATCTCAATGTCAGGCTATATGACGTTTGGGGCAACATATAGGAAAAAGTATTAGATTTAGGAAGACTTTTTTTCATGAATATTAGTTTGCCCTTTCTACTACAGTGGAGTTTCGACTTACAAACTTTTCGACCTACGGACTTCTCTGGCCGCAAAATTTCACTTCGACTTGCGGCCAGAGAATCGACCTATGGACCAGAAGGGGGAGGCGGGGAAAGTGCCAAATTCAAATTTGGCGCTTTCCCTGCCTCCCCCTTCCAGTCTGTAGGATGCAGGTTGTGCCCGCTGTCAGCTTTGAGCTTTCTAAACCCCGAAAGCCCAAAGCTGACAGCGGGCACAGAGCGGCTTTCGGCTTTTCGACTTCCCAAACTGCAAGGCAAAAGCCGCTCTGCACCCGCTGTCAGCTTCGGGGCTTATTTATTTATTTTATTTATTTAATTTATACCCCGCCTAGCTGGCCCACCGGACCACTCTAGGCGGCTTCCAAATATAAAATCAAATAATAAAACATAGACAAATACATAATAATCAAACAAGAACAGCAGTAAAAATAAAAAGGAAAAGTAAGAAAAAATCAAGAGTTGGCTGGAGGGCAGGCCTGAATAAACAGCCATGTTTTTAATTGGGTTTTAAAGGTGCCCAGCGTGGGGGCTGCGTGAATCTCCGGAGGGAGATTGTTCCAGAGGCGAGGAGCCACCGCCGAGAAGGCCCGGTTTCGTGTCTTCTCCTTCCGGGCCTCTCTCGGCGTCAGGCTCCTCAGCCTCACCTCCTGACTCGCGCGGGTGATCCGGGTAGACCTTGGTGGGAGGAGGCGTTCCGCCAAATATCGAGGTCCTAAACCGTTTAGGGTCTTATAAGCATTAAAACTTTGAAGTTGACACGGAAACAGATGGGCAGCCAATGCAATGCAGCCAGCGTTGGAGAGATGTGTTGATATTTTCTCACTCCTGTAAGGAGCCTGGCCGCCGCATTCTGCACCACCTGAAGTTTCCGTCTCAGCCTCAAAGGCAGCCCCACGTAGAGCGCGTTACAGTGATCTAATCTTGAGATTACGAGCGTATGCACCAAGGTAGTGAGCGCCCCCATGTCGAGATAGGGTCGCAGCCGGGCAATCCGCCAAAGATGGAAAAATGCGGTGCGGACTACCGACGCCACCTGAGTTTCCATGGTGAGTGTTGGGTTCAAATATATGCCGAGGCTGCGGACCCCACTCTTCGTGGCCAAGGTGGTCCCCCCAAATGTGAGAGAGCCACCCAAGCCACCTACCACGGGGGCACCCACCCTCAGAACTTCCGTCTTATCCGGATTCAGCCTCAGTCCGTTCTCCTGCATCCATTGCAGTACGGCCCCCAAGCAATGCTGAAGGGAAAGGACAGCATCACCTGCAGTGGGTGAAAAGGAGATGTAGAGCTGGGTGTCATCGGCATATTGATGACACGAAGCCCCACATCCCCTAATGACCCCCGCTAGCGGCCTCATATAGATGTTAAACAGCATTGGGGAGATAATCGACCCCTGTGGAACCCCACAGTTGAGACTCCATGGGGCCAAGACGCTCTCCCCAAGCTGAACTCTCTGGGGACAGTCCCCCAAGAAGGAACGGAGGCAGGCAAGTGCCGAGCCACCAATTCCCAACTCAGAGAGCCTCCCCAGGAAGATACCGTGGTCGACGGTATCAAAGGCCGCCGAGATGTCGAGGAGGACCAGCAGGGAGATTTTGCCCGTTGGCCTCCCTCAACAGGTCATTGTACAGAGCGACCAATGCCGTCTCAGTACCGTGGCATGGCCTGAAGCCTGACTGAAATGGATCCAGGGCATCTGTTTCGTCCAGGTGAGCCTGGAGCTGATCGGCCACCACCCTCTCGACCACTTTGCTCATGAAAGAAACATTGGCGACGGGCCTATAATTGCCAATTTCGTCCGCCACCAGACTAGGTTTCTTTCTTATGGGCCTAATGAGTGTCTCCTTGAGGGCGGATGGAAATCTACCCTCAAGGAAAGACTCATTTATTATTACTGTGGCCCATTCTGTTGTTATCGGCCTGGCTGCTTTGATTAGCCAGGCCGGGCAAGGGTCCAAGGAGGAGGTGGTGGCTCGGCAGCGGTCAAGCACCCTGGAGACAGAATCAGGCATTACAGGCTGAAAAGAATCGAAAGTCACAGGGTAAGATGGAGCGCTGGACATCTCTGCTCGACTCACTGTTTTAAAAACGGAGAGAGCTCCCGGCGGATGGCCTCCACTTTAGATTTTAAAAAGGCTGCAGACTGGTCAGGAGAAAAACTAGGGGGAGGCCTATCACCTGAACCAGTTCCAGATAGGTCGCGCACTATACGGAATAACTCCGCCTGCTGGTTGGACGCTTCGCTTATCCGGTTTGCGAAGAATGATCTACATGTAGCCTTTACCTTAGTCAAGTAAAGGTTAGTTGCGACCCTGACAGCTATCCAATTGTAATCCGTTGGGTTCTTCCTCCACCTACGCCCTAGCCTTCTCCTATGTCGCTTCATCGCTTGGAGCTCCTGGTTAAACCAGGGTGCAGGCCGAGCTCTGAGCCGGAGAGGGCGTTTAGGTGCGATCGTGTCTATAGCCCTAGTGGCAGCGATGGACCAGCTGTCAACCAGAGCCTCGACAGGAGCGCCAGCCAGGTCAGCCGGAACACCTCTCATGGCCTCCTGGAATCCAACAGGGTCCAGTAGCCTTCGAGGTCGGACCATAGAAATAGGTCCTTGCTCCCTGTGAGGGGGGAGTGCCACTGAGAGGTTGCATTTTATTAGGTGGTGATCTGACCATGACAAGGGGACCGACATGAGGTCAGTCACCACCAGACCACACTCGCTCCAATTGGTGGAAAAAACCAGGTCTAACGTATGGCCACCCACGTGGGTGGGGCCGATGACATGTTGGGACATGTTCAAGGAAGCCATGGTTTCCAAGAACTCAAGAGCTGGCCCTGTGGTCTCTGCCCCCACGTGCACGTTGAAATCACCCAAGACCAAAAGCCTCAGGGATCCCAACAATGCCGCGGAGACAAAGTCGGCCAGCTCCGGTAGGGAAGTGGCTGCATCGCAGGGAGCGCGGTAACCCAGCAAAATCCCAATACCATCCCTAGCCCCTATCGACACGTGGAGTGCCTCTAGACCTGGCTTTACCACCGAGGAGCGCCTAGTAATCTCTAAATTGGATTTGTAGACAATGGCTACTCCCCCGCCCCGCCCCTCCAGTCTACCCTGGTGCTGGACAGCATAACCGGGCGGGCAGATGAGAGCCAGAGGAGGACCCCCCTCCCCATTAATCCATGTCTCGGTTATGCATGCCAGGTCTGGAGGAGGCTCCAGGATAAGGTCGTAAATCACCTGGGGTTTGTTGGCTACAGACCTGGCATTCAACAATACCAGATTTAGAGTGGAGGGCTGGCTGAACTGGCTACCTCGATATTGGGGTTTGGTCACAGTCTCAGAACAATGAACAGCTTTCAAACATCTGTCCATCGTTCTACTGACACGAGTAGGGACTGTGCCAACGTCATATCTCCCTCTACCCGTGATCACAGGGATGTTAAAAGACCCCCTGCTGGGTGAACAGGCCTTCCACTCCATATCCAAGAGAAAGAAAAAGAAAAATAGAGACCAATTAACCTAAATTAATAAACCAAACAAACTTAGATACAAAGCAGGTACATGAATCAAATATATGCAATAAAACAGGAAAATTACAAAAAATAAAAATAAAAATCCCAAAATTATGAACCCCCTGTGTAACATTAAAATAAATTATTGAGAAATCACATACTAAAGCCCCATATATAATCCTGATCCTCCCTCCTCCTCCACACAACCTTGTCCAATCAACAATGTCTGTTTCGATATTATTTTGAATATTGGTGTTAAAGATGATTTTGAAGGAAGAGTAAGAGTAATACTCGTGGAGGTGAGCCAAGTTGTTTCAGTCGCTGGCCCTTGTGTGGGGGCAGAGCGTCTTTGCAGATGGTCCAAGAAATGGACCCTCGACCTACAGAACTGCAGCCACAGTTCCAATACGGATTAATTCTGTAAGTCAAGGGTCCACTGTACTTTCAAAAAGAGGCATTTTAATGGTATACAAACAAGATGGGTTTGTGAGGGCATGCAGAAAATCTTTTCACTAAAAGTCACAACTAAAAAGGATGAACATGGCTCTTGAGCAATTTAGACTTTAATCATCATATGCCATCAAGTCAATACTGACTTATGATGACCTTTTTCAGGGTTTTCCAGATATATAATACTCAAAAGTGGTCTATCATTCTCTTCTTGGGGGGGGGCACCCTGGGACTGTGCAGCTTTCCCAAGGCAGCACAGGGTGGCTCTTTTGGGATGCACAGAGGGGAATCAAAGTCCAAACCTCTGGATCTGCAGCCAGATACCTAAACCACTGAGCTATAGTCCCAAGTTATTTATTCTGCTTGTAGTTGGCAAAGAAGCATGCATTTGGAACATGGATGAGAAATGCATAACTAATAGCCCAAGACCCTCCAATCACAATAAAATACAAAATTGTGCCCCAAGAGAAATCTACAGAGTGCAATTCTCAAATCTAGGGCTATTTCTGACATGGGGGGGGGCAGAGTTTCAGGAGTTAATAGTTTCTGGTTGCTCACAAGTACTCTTTAATGCCTCTGTGCCAAGAGGCCAAAATATGTGTCTCAGGATATTGACGCCTTTTGAAATGCTAAGCATGTCTAGTGTGTTATAGCTTCTACATTAGGCATTCAATTGCATGATCCCTTAATAATACAATTACAGTAATTGATGCTGGTAGCCTTTATTATGCAACATTTAGTACAAATAATTAACATGAAGACAGCATTGTGTGGAGTACTGATAAAGCTGCATTCAGCTTTTATCAGCTTGAGCAACAATGCTACATACACCACTTCATCAAAAGAATAATCTCGGGAGAACATTAATTTTGCCTGCAGGGAGGGCTGTGAGAAGTAGCAGGTCTTTGCCATCATTACTGTTCTGGCTTCAGAAATCTGTGGGAGCAGATACGATTAGCCCCAAGAGTATGATGGAAGCTGTATTTGAAAAACTGGGTTGTAATCCATGAAAGCTCACACTGCAATAGATTTCTAAGTCTTAAGGTGCCCCAGTACTTTTGTTTTTATAAGGATCTCTTTATAAGACCCTCAAGAGGCAATAGCCAGAATCTTATTGGGTGTGCACAACATAAAACCCAATGTGACATAACTAATCTATTTCTTGCCGTCTTCAATTATATTAACATTGTTATTTTATTTTATTTTATATTGTTATTATTTTATGGATTGTTGTTAGCTGCCCAGAGTAGACTTCGGTCTAGATGGGCGAAGTATAAAATAGTTAACTAACTGGTGTGCATGATCACATGATATCATGTGCTCACGTACACACAAGCCACACACTTGTTTGTACTCCTGGGCACGTGACAGCCAGCCAGAAAATTTTAAAAACTGCTCGTGCAATTTCCCTTACTTGCATGGTATTTTGCAACAGGTTTCTGGCCATTATGATTCCTTAAGCATTGAGATCCTCCATCCAACAGGTAAGCCTGTGATGGGTGCCTCTTTTTCAGACATGACAGGATAAGCAGCTAAACAGCAGCTTCAAGACTGCCCTCCTGCTCAGGTGGGATGGAATGCTAGACATTCTGGCATAAGTGTCAAGGAAAGATCTATGTGCAGCTCTGAGGTGGGAAGAAGACACAAGAAGTGGCCTGATCAGTCTAAAGGCCTACTTCGCCCACCATCTCTCCTTCCTACACATAGCTAAGAACATGCATTTATGAAACCCAGAAAAAGGATGGCTGTAGGACTGCTCTGTTTCCCTTCCCCAGCAACTGACATTAATAAGTACAGTGGTTCTGATTTTAGGTGTAATATATAGAGCCATAATGACTGGTCACTACCGACAAGCCCATAAACTCAGTGAATTTGTTGCCTCTCGCTTTACGGTTGGTAGCCATTGGTACATTTCATGGTAGGTACTTGATACTTTAACTGTGTGGTGTGTGAAGAAATCCTTATTTTATTAAGTCCTGCATCTTCAGGACTTTAGCTTCAGTGGATGACCCGAGGTACCAAAATTACAAGGAAGAAAACTCTATCCACACCATCCACGATTTTACAAATGGCTATCATGTTCTCCTATTCCTCTCTTTTTTCCTACTCCAAACAGATCCTAACAATATATTTATTTTATTTACAATATTTTTTAGCCGCACCATTGCCAGTGGCTTCCCTACTGCTCTTCTGCACATTTCCAGATGTCCTTCATTCATTTTGAGACACAGCAACCAAAATTATATGAAATATTTGAAGCCTTGTCTTCCCAATTACGGCTAAAGTGTGCTGCTTATATATTGCTTTGTAGTGCTTAAAGTTCTCTCTGGGTGGTTTACAATTTAATTATGTAGGTTACATGTTGCCCCCTCCCCCAGCTAGCTAGCTAGTCAATTTTCCAACCTTGAGCGGGCTACCTGAGCCCAGGATCAAACTCAGTTTGTGAGCAGAGTCTTGGCTGCAGTACTGCAGTTTAACCACTGCACCACAAGGCTCCTCCTAATGGCTGAATGAAGGCAATATGATGTTTGTAGATTTACTTCCAACCATTTCCCTCATGATTCTTAACAAGGAGTTTGTCTCTTTCCCCAGCAAATGGACACCCCTCTTTCAGCTGCACCCCCACAAGACTCTTGTACCACCTTGAAGACTAACAACTTTGACATGGCACAAGCATATGTGGATGGAAGCCCATGCTTTTAACTCCCAGGTGGTTATTTCCTTTTTTACTGTTTAGCTTGGTTCTACCAGGCCTGCCTTCAGTTCCCCACAACCTCAGACAACTGCTAAAACGTATGGCAGGATTCAGCAGCCTATTATCTGAAACTCCATCAGAACCCCAGGGGTTCTGCACAGTGGGTTCATGTTTCCGTGGAGTATCTGGTGTGATGATCTCAAGATTTCATTTGCACTCATAAGCATGTATTTGTACACTTCACAACAACTTTTCCTCTTTATATTTCCCTCCTTTGTCCTATATTATGGCATAAAACAGACTCAGAAGCTCCCAAAGAGTAACTGAATGACTTATTTTAATGACTGAATGGCTGGAAATAGTTCGCCCCCATTGTGCACCTCAATTATGGCAGCAAAAGACGATAAGAAAAAGGCCTGTATGAAATCATGGACCTCTTCTGCATAGTCCCCTATTGCCTAAAATTGGAGGTAAAGACAGAAAATTGCACCTTTGATACTTACCTGTTGCTTTAGGTACTCTTAGGGGTTTGTAACTTAAGACATCTTGTCTAATACGTTTTGCAGCCATGGAACCTTGCTGATTTGTTAACCCGCTGCTTGATGCTGAACTGAGAGAAAAAGTTAGAAGAGGTCTGTTTTTAGCAAAAGAGTACTAAACCACCATGCAGTATTTTAACTCTTCAGAACAAAATCATGGTATAATGCAGGAACCAAGTACACCTCTCAGCAACAAGACAAATGTAATCCACTGTGTTTCAGGTGTTCCTTTAGAATCTAGTCTAAAAATTCTGTCCAAAATTCCTTCTCTAAAAATAAAAACCAATAGAACTGCATAGATATCTGAGCTGTGATCAAGTCCAATCTTTTCCCTGGTCAAGGAATAATGATGACTGGCTTTAATAGGACTTGCTCAAAAGCAAATGTCCTACGACAGCACTCTTTGTTGCATGAAATTCAGCCAAAGTTATTCTAGATAAGTCCTCTAAGCCCTACTGAAATGGGCAAGAAACTGTGAGAAGATGCTCTAAGATCTTCTGGATTCCTTGCAGTCTCAGGCCCAGTGATTGGACTTCCACAACTTTAATGCCTTCTCACCCATTGCTAAATCTAGACATATGCTTCTGTTAAAGATGAAAGCTGAAATCCTCCAAATGTAATGGAGATATTGCAATAAAAGAAATACTGCAAGCTTTTGCCATAATTGCAGCCACTAAATAAGCTTCAAGATGGCAGCTCCCCAAACTATTTGACACTTTTGATAAGTGACATGCAGACTCATTTCTCCTGCTAAACTCAATACCTGATCCTTCTACATGCCCATCTTTCCCCACAGATCATTCAGCCTAAGACAGGAACAAGCAAGGCTCCAGTGGAAAATACTGGATTTGTTTGTCTGTTTGAAGATGAAAACATCCTCCTTTCCCTGTGAAACCCAGTGTGAACCCGCTACGTAACTTCTGAGAAGGAAAATACTGTGGTGACAGATTTAGCACACTGACATTAAGCATTACCATACCTTAATAGCTTCCTTTTCCTTTCAGCAGCAGATGTCATAGCCATGTACGATGGCTTCTCATGTATGGGCCCTGGCTGCCTGTTTAAGAGTGAAGGGAGCCCAAGTCTGAAATAATAAGCAAGGAGTCACAAAAACCTACCAGGAATTCTTTTGAAACCATGGCAGTACATTCTATGAAATGCAAATAGAGGTATGTTGGCAGTCTTGACCCCTACATGACAATATTCACCAGGAATATTGGGGAGAAAAAACATATTCTTGCTATTTCATTTATGTTTAAAGTTTCTATTCCAACTTTCTATTGCAGTGACAATATTAATTATACACCATCATCTCAGATCATCCAATCCATGTACAATTTTATATGTGCCAATTTGCCTTTTTCTATACTAAAAATTAAAACTAAACAAAACATATTTTTTCCTTGAAGGATTCGCAAGCCCTTGGATCAATTTTGTTGCTTCCCTGAACTGCTGGCAGCTGTTCATTACCTTGTGGAGATGGAGCAACCACTTACACCTTTTATTTATAGAAAGGCATTATGATGCTGGCAGATTTATTTCAATCCCTAATATAGATTTTGCCATTTTCACCACTACCACATGCAAGCTGACATTTCATTTTGCTGTCCAGCAAACAAGGGCATATGTGGTTAGGATTGTTTTGTCCCAATATACATCACTCACTGTTCCTTGCCTTGAACTTCATCTGCTGGTTTTGGTGCCCTTTCATCCAGCCTGGAGAGCTGTCTTTGGGAGTCAGCCAGCATTGTACATTTCTGCTCAAGCACTAAAGCTGTTCCTCCTCCCCTCCTCCCTCATTCACATCTGCTCTAAAGAGTTCCCCAACCCAATGGAGAAGATCTGTGGAGAATACACGCAGTATAAAAGTGAATCCATTCCAGAAGTGTCCATTCTGCTGGAGGATGCATACCACTGGATTTTCTCCTTCTGATTTATCACAGTTTTAATATTTCAGTTATGCCTGCAAAATATGCCTCCCTCTATTCACTTCAGTAGGAGTTCCAGGACAGGTCCTCGCATGACCTCATGGCTTCTTTCATTCTACTCTGGCAGCTACTTGCTTCTACCCCAGCTCCTTGTTCATTTGGGTTACTGTCATGTTTTGGCAGAGTTTATGTTCATTAACTTTAACTTGTAAAGGGAAAGAAGGGTGGGAAGAGAATGGGACACCCTCCAGATATGTCACACCATAAGTTACATCACTCCAACCAAGAGGCATGCTAGCTGGGGAGAGATGGGAGGTACAGCGTAATACATCAGCCGGGCACCACATGAGGTATGTTGTTTTAAATGACTATTGCAAATTTACAATTATACATCAGAATATGACCTAGGGGTGATGATAATTCGGGGGGGGGGAGGGGAAACAGTAGCAAATGCAACTTTAAAAAACATTTAAAACTGGAAATGAAAAGGAGGAAGGAGGAGGAAAACAGCCAAAATAAGAGTTACCCGCACTTCCACCCAAAATACCTTTGTAAAACACTGTTGTTGTTGGTTGACTTTGACTCTGATTTGTTTCTGGCTACATCTGAAGGGTGATCTGTATTGTCGAGGTTACTTTCAAAAATAGTAATGGTTGTGTTCATATGGTCTGTAAATTCCTTGAGGCTGTCCTGCTTTAATGGCTTCTGGGTGGGTGCAGAACATCTGCTTGTTTCTTGAAGATCTGTTGTATGCAAAGCTTGCTTTACCACAGTCTTTGTACATAAGCTCTCCACAGGCTTCCTGCAGTCCTCGGGGGTATAAGCAATGGGACGGAGTGCTTTACTCAGAGAATCTGTCAGGTGATCAGGGCTGGACTGACTGGACTGTTTAGGACTTTCAACTGTTGAAGGAGACGCCATCAGTTTCCGCCTTGTCCTTTTGTGAAGAGGTACCCCATATTCTCCCTCTTGTGTTATATTTCTCTTAATGTTGTCTGAAGAAGTACCTGTGATAGGAAAAACCACTGGGTTGGTTGTGCAAATTAGAAACCGAAAATACTTGCCAAATTGTGAAAGCAGTGATGACAGAGGGGCTGTTTTTGTGTTCGCACAATGAATACAGTCTTCTATATGCTTGCTGATTATAGCAGGCAGTTTTACAAACATGCTTTCTGAAGTGTTTACCTTCCAGCATTAATTATCATCTTTTGGGGACTGGGAAAACATTTTAGTTGAGGGCTTCCAGATATTGTTGCATGGAAATTCCCATCAGCATTAGCCAATGACAAGGAATACTGGGAATCATAGTTCAACAACATCTAGAGGACTGTTCTTTGGTCACCCTTGATGGAAACATTCCTGACCACAATAATTACCTTTAATTTGTTTTTTGAGATGGCATACATGGACGTTTAAAATAATAAACCATGAATTAGATATTAGATCTTTAAATCTATAAACAAATTACAGAACTCTTTTACCATATCCCGTGAAGTTTAGCTTCTAAGGAAGCATTCCCAGCATCTGTGGGAGGGCTGTTGACATTGGCAGAAGACAAGTAGGCATTTCAAATTGATTCTGACCATGGAAGATGACTAAGTGAGGAGCTTTCTATGTCCCCACAAGTTCTTCCTAGCAGCAGCAGGAGGAAGGAGCAGAATCTGTTCAGGGAAGCTGAGATTATGTACCCATTTTCCTCGGAAATGTTATGCATCGTCGTAGAGATGCAAATAATTCGGCTTCAGTATCTGAATTAAAGAGGAAGAAACAGTGGGGGTCCTAATGAAGCTGATTCCTTCCAATTTTAGCCAAAAGGGTCTCTGAGGAGGTAATTGCATAAAAGTAAGGCAGCCTAGTCTTCTTTGCAGTTCAAGTACTAGAAAGACGTGTGTGGAGAGGCAACCTCAGTAATCAAAGCAACGCAGAGGTGGAGATCAGACCTTAGCCAAATGTATAGCCAGGAAGGCACGTGGCTGAGGTGGAGGCAGGAGGACTGGATGTGCTTGAAGCAAACCGTGACCCCTGTAATTTTGTAAACCAGTAGCTAAGGTGAAGGCCATGACAAAAAACAGTGTTTGCCATACCTGTGAAACTCAAGTGCCAATCACTGCTTGGCTCTTATGTTTTACCTCAGCAGGATTTCAGTGAGAACTGAGAGAAAGTTAGGAACCCCCCTCTTCTTTTGATGTCTCCTCCTACCTGAGATAGCAACAATATGGAGTGAATCACAAACACACACAAACACAAATCCTCAATTTAGGTGCTGGTGTGGATTTGCAACTTCCCTCTTAGATGGTAAGTCTGCAGCAGGTATAAGGGAAGTTGAGCAGATACGTATAAAGTACATAAGGTAAAGATATAAAGGGAGCCGTGAGACAGACATCTGCCCTCAGACAGATTGGACTGGTGGGGAACAAAAGGTCAGCAATCTTTCTGAGGACACACCCAAACCTTTTCACTAGCATGCAAGAGACTCCTGCCTGGAGTTAGTTTCCTTAGAGCTGTTTGTATTTTACATTCTAACCATCATTCTGTCAAAGAACTTGAGCCCCAACGTGATAGAAAGTAAAAGTTCCAAAAGTCCACTTTTCCCAAGGGAGATGTGTATATGTTTACAGGCATTCAGTTATTGTATTTATCATTTATGATAAATTAGTAGGTGGAGGGACAGGGGATAAGGAGAAGCATTGAGGCCAGTGCCCTGCTGTCTATACATGGAACAGAAGAGTATTTCAGTAAATGTTCCCTCGCTCAGGCAGGCTTTCTATTACTTGCCAGTTCTTGTCTGCCAGAGTTTGGGAGGATGCTTATGCAACTGACCTTCTGCTCTGTGTTTAGGCAATATGGTACTGGCCTGTGGCCAAAGATTACTATTAGGATGCACAGAACTTTGCAGAGAGACAATCCAAGACATGTAGGGTTGGTAGGAGGTGGCATATGATACTTGCAGGAGGATGTGGGGGGACTAACGGTGAGTGCCAGCTTAGTCACTGACTTGGTAGCCCGTGTCTCACCTAAATAATTTGTGTGTACCACTCTTTGAGAATCACAGCATTGAAGTTTGTAGGAGTGGGTGAAAGTTGAAGATAGACACACAAGGCCCAGGATCACAAAGCACTAATACTCTTATTAGCTTTCATACATTGTAAGATGAGAGATGATGTAATATATTGGTTAACATCTTGGGCTTTGAACAGGTTCAAATGGCTATCTAGCAACAATTTTCACTGGGTGAAAGAGACCAAAGTTATTAATCTTTAGAACAACCATTAGATCCCGGCCGTGAATGCCTCCGTGAATACATTATTAATCTTTTATCTGTTATACCTATATCCCACTGTGTCTTGCGTTTCCTTTATAAATTCAGGCATATAAGCCATTCTGATATCCTTGGAAAACAGATAAGTATATAGATTTTAACTGCAAAAAATAAATGAACAGTGACTGCTAAACTCAAGTATTGGCAATGTTCTCTATTCTGTGGATCACTTTCTAAAGACAGGAGTGGCCTTCTCTCTGGAGTCGTCCTGATGTACCATACTGCAGACCAGACCTCTGATAATTTTGTGATGTGCTTTGAGAAAAGTAAATGCAAGGCAGTCGTGTGGGGAAAAAAAGGAAAGACAGGACTAATATATTAATTTGTCGATGTGTATTTCTACAGTTTCTGGCAGTACAAGGTTTAACACTATAATCAAATGTAGCTGAGCTGCCTTGCCATATTAGACAGCTACTATAAGGATGTCTGATTTATGGTAAATATCACACCATGGTCATGGGAAATAAGACAAGGGCGGGGAACATGCAGACCTGGGCATGTTGTCAAACTTCAATCCCAATCAGCCCTTGGTAGCCTAGCCAGTGCCGAGGAATAATAGGTGTTACAACTCAACAACACCTGGAGAGCCTTGTCTTCCCTATGTAAGAACTCAAGGGCTAGAAATATAAGGAAGCAAAAGACATCACAGAAAGCTTATTATAGACTGTTAGAGTAGGTGTCTTGCTTTTGATTCATTTCCCTATTTGTCCCCTTGTTATTTCAAACTCATATGAATACAAGCAGCAACAAAGTAGGTGAATCCCACTTCTATCGTGTTCTTTTCACAGCTGTCACCATTAGCAGTTATTCCAGCAGCAGGAGGAGAGAAGATGCTAAGCAGGCCATTCCACCACTGATGCTGAATGATCACATTTCCTCTCTCTCTTTCCTCTCTATCCATCCCCTAACTTATGTCTTTAGCCTGTACGCTTGCATACATGGACTGTAGTGTTTCTATTCAATCCATGTATGTAATTCTTGGAAGTTTTTTTTTGGGGGGGGGCTGAGAAGTAAGATAAAAATGCTCAAAGTAACAAAGTCAGAGGTGATATGGATAATTACTCTCATATCCAGGAGTTGAAGGAGTACAAACCTGATCTCGTTGGACTCTGTAAAATAATATGTGTGTTGGATGAATCCGCAACCGGTTCATGACCCCACCCCCAAAAGTCAAGGATAATATGAAGCTCTAGACAACCAGAACCAAATGGCTAAATTTAACAGTAACAGCACACAAACTAGTGGAATTATGCTTAAACATGGAGTGTGTCAGAAGCTACAAAACAGCTTTGTATAGTAGCGGGAAGCAACAAGATAATAGGATAAGTATCTGCAGGAGATGATTGACAAATAACACAAATCTCATATGAGATCTATCTGTCAGGGAAGTGGGCAGTGCTAGTGACAGGTTAAAAAAAATCTTCAGAAAACTCATCCAGTTAAAGGATAGCTATTCATAACAAGTAGACACTGATGCTGGACATATCTTTTGAGAAAGGAGAGCCAAGTTTTAAAATAAGAGGCAGATCTGCAGCCTAGAAAACAATACACCCCAGAATGTTGGGAAAGCTGGCCTCACCATGTCATGGATTATGACCTCAGTGTACAGTCATTGTAGTTATGCCTGCAAAAGGACTCTTAGTGGCTATATTCTTAAATTTACACAGTAATTGGGTTCAGATCATAACTCTGAACATATAACTATTAACTCAAGGCAAACCCAGACAACTGTATGTTACAACAGGAGCAAACGCTCCAGGGCCCACAGTGGTTTAGGGAGCTGCGCTATTGCTATACTGTATTCATATTGGCACTGTTTTAGCTCTTCAAGTTGCATTACCTGAGTAATGGAGAAATTATGCATGGGATCAAGCTGTTAGTTTCACTGAGGATACAGAGAGGAAAATATGCCCCCACACAAGGATTTTTACTATTTATTGTAGCTGCGGAATGGTTTGTGTATGTCTGTTTCATTCTTTCTGTTTCTATGCCCTCCCTCCTAGCATTTGTTGCATGTGTTTCTTAAATTGCTCCAGGTCCCCCAGCCACCTCAGTTCAACCTTAACTCTGGACTGGGCAAAATATGGCTCTCCAGAAAGTGGGTGGCAATCCCAGGCCTTCCTCATCCACTGTTCTTTGCTGTAGTTCAGTAACCTCCAACCTACAGTTGGCTGCGTAACCAGGCTTTTCCTATCTAACCAGGAACAAAACCATTCTTTATAAACATTTATTCAGATACTTCAGAACACCCACCAATTCAGACTGATGTCTGGCTAGAAATATTTCCATCATTTCCCAGCTTATATATTTTAGCCCTTAAGAAATAGACACTGTGTTTCTCCAGAAAAGACCTAGCCCCTTCAAAATATTTTTCATCCAAAACACCAAGGCACTCCTAACATCTTAATCTAGGCCCCTTCCCAAATGTCAACAGAATGCTGCGTCCAGGGAATCCAGTACAAATCTTTCAAATGACTATCCATTAAATATGTTAGGCAACATTTTAAAATATTAATGTATGAGGTGTTACTCTAACGTGCATCTGAAAGTTTGTGTTTCAGGGAAAAAGAGAGGTTGGCAGGCTACAGGTTTGTGTTTATACATTACAGCAATGAGTTTCCATTTTCAGAAGGGGAAAAAAGTTTGTTTACTGTAAAGCACCGGTGTTTGGCTAAATGTCCTAAGAGCAACTGGGAATGAAGTCTGAAAGAGAAACATTTTGATGAGAGTGCCAAGTTTTAGAAGCTTCTTCAAGTCCAAGTACTGAAACCACTTTGAAATCAACCGTAAATGTAAGCATTTAAACGATAAACCAGAAAGGTGGAGAATACAAAAAGTGTTGCCAACATTAATAATTTGTTGAATTTCATCACAGCGTGAGCCATATTTCATCGTGTACTACAAGCACATTAATAAAAAGCAGATTGCAGGAGTTTTGTGTAGCAGAAATGGAAACTGATACGTAAAAGAAAAGTCCAGCCTTCAAAAATAGCTACTTAATTTCACTGAAATAAAATCCTCTTCCACAACAACAACAAAACCTTGAAACAAATCTGAACAGGGGAAGTGTCCCAGTTTAGCCTATTGATAATAGTAGCTAACAAAGCTGGAGTCAGGAAGGGCTATTCCAGCATAACATATGTTCATTTGTTTTGGAATGTGTTCACTGTCTTAGTAGCACCTCTGTAATTCTGCTCAGTGCCATCCTACAGATATTTACTCTGCAATATGGCTTACTCTGGTGTTTAATGGTATTTAAACTTAGCAAGTTATGTTTGGCACTGCAACCTCAGCTCTCATTTCTTAGAATCTAGCAAATAATAGGATGAATATGAGCAGAAAACAAGTGTCCAAAGAACAGAATGTCACTGTGTTGTATTAATGGAATGGAACATTTCAGCCTGAAAGAAATGCCTTTTATGTAGTAAACTGGAAAATTACATCAAAGTTTTTTTTAAAGCAATAACACATCTTAAAGTAGTTAAGTAGGTGAAGAACTCTTGTTTAATGTTGATTGAAACATCTGGGTGCTGGATCCATGAGAAGGCACTCATCTGTGCATGATTTCATACAACCTGGTGTTATCTTTAAAAGGTTCTTAAGCTGTATGTAGAGAGGAGGCATGACTGCTTTGGGTTTCTAGTCTCTTTCTTATGGCTACTTCAGAGGGGGAAAGGTGAGTCTAAAAACCGTTAACCCAGTCAATTTCTTGGAATGGGAAGTTATAATTCAGCTTTATTCTGAACATAGCTAACAAGTGGATGAGATACGGGCCCACTCAAAACCACAACGCTAAGCCAGTTTTTGGTGTTATTAGAAATGACATTGATGTTGTACAAAATACTGAAAATACACTTGAAAATACAGAAGATATTTGGATTTTAAAAAATTAACATACATTGTTTGATTAGATTATGGACTATTTAATAAGGCCATGTTTAGGATACCAAAGTAAAGCAAGGATGGACCATCTCCAGAAGTCTGAGGGCCACCCATGTTCACTGTTCCAAAATGGAGAGTTGCACCTGCTTCTTTTCTCTGCCCACCCTCCAAATATTTTTCTTTATGTCCCCTTCCCAATTCCTAATAACACCCCCCCAAACCATCCATCTAGACCAGGCTTGTCCAACCTGCGGCCCGACGGCCGCATGCGGCCCAGGTCGGCTCATAATGTGGCCCAGTGCAATTTTTTATTTTAAAAGAAATTCCAAATTTTTAAGTTACACTGCCAGCACTTGCGGCCGGAATGCGGCTGGGGCACGTCACAACGGGGGGGGGGGGGGGAGAGGGAAGGAAGGAGTGGGAGGGGAGGGGAAAGGGGGGCTGCGTGACTGCATTGTGCCGTCCCTGTCTATAGGTGGACCCCCTCCCGGGCCCATAAAGCCACCGGAGTCAAAGCTGGCAGCCTCTGCTGTCTGAGATCGCAGCTTCCGGTAAGCTCGCTTGGAGCGGGGCTGCGGAGGATGGCTAGGGCTGCCCCGCCATGCGGCCCAAACCAAATTTATGTGCAGCCCAAACCAAATTTTCATCTTCTAATGTGGCCCAGGGAAGGTGAAAGGTTGGACACTCCTGATCTAGACCTACAACTATTGGAGTTTGGGGGCAGTTAAGCTGAGGGGAAAACAGGTCAAAATTGCCTCCCATGTGCCTTAAATAGCATAAAGGAGCTTAGTGAGCAACACTTCAAAATATCTTCAACATCTGATATGGAGTGTGTGGGGGGTGGTGGCTGAGGGCCCCTAAATGATTTTAAAGGGCTCCATATGGGGCACTGGGACCTGTATGTGATCCAAAGGCTGCACTTTGCCCACTCCTTCCCTAAAAGGAGTGTTTCATGAGGGAAAATTATATTCAGTATCATAAGCTGTGTTGGGTCATCTTGAGGAGAAAGTATGGTATAAATATTACAAAAAAGAACTCAGCTGAACTAAGAGTCAGCAACTTTGAGTCAGCAACCTTAAAAATTCAGAAAGGATATAGGATTGACTACTTATTTTCTCTTATTGGAAAGTGTGCTGTGGGAGAAATAAACAACACTGCTCACATTAAGGTCTGAATCCTTTGCATATTTACCCAGTAGTAGGTCCCACTGCAGACAGCATGACTTAACTCTCAGTAAACATGCACAGGATTGCTAAAATATATTTCTGCATGCTTTTGGATTGACTTGCGAAATGGAGTTGAGCATACAAGTATTCAAATAAATCTCCTCCTCTTTCAATTACAAAGTTTTGGACAACCTTGGCTATGTCACTGTCATGTCTCCTGAAATCTCCACCAAGAAGGAAGTCATATGTCAAGCAGGGAATATACAAATGGGAGAGTTAGCACAATATCAAGCAATGTGAAAAGTGTGCAAGTAGTGTTTAGCAAACATGAGTCACAGTCTGGAAATGTCGAGTTCATGTCAAAAAGACACTGATGAATGGGACCAGCTCTAATTCAGTTTGGGACAAAATAATGGGCTGGGATTTTTCTTCTTCCAAAACTCATGTTAATACATGCATGAGGGGACATTTCTGGGATCTACGCTAAATTAAGTCTGCTAGGCTGTTTGGCTAAAGTGAAATCAAATATTAATATATTCATTTCAATAAACATTTCTGGGCTTCCAGTGATTGATCCAATTACTTGACTAATCATAAATTTTGATTCTTTTAACAGCTTTCTGACTCACGGAATTTCGAGCGGCAAATGTTGCCTAGTGAATGAATTTTAGCTATTTAATATTCATGTGACCCAAAGGTGTTATTATACTGGGCAATTTAATGACATTCTTAAAGCAATAAAGGCAACGTGGAGAAGCTACAAAACCGCTTGCATCCAAAAGCATGGTGACACAGCCATTAGGGCTACGCTATTATTCAAGATGAAGAAAGGAAGAGGGCAGTTGGAATGGAAGGAACTCTTCAGGATGTGAAGGTGAATCTTGCAGGCAAGAGAGCTGAGAAAATGGCAATTCTGTGTTTAAACTCAATCTTTTGACTGTCGCAAGAATTAGCCCTCTCTCCTAATAAATTGGCTTTGCTTTTGGTTGCGGGAGGAAGCAATGGACACTTTCCTCTGCCTTTAAAAAATGGATTTCCCCTCTGCTAATGCATACCAAGGATTAACGAAATGGGATACCTGAAACTATGCCAAGAACCTTCCTCTTTCCAGAAATATCAGCAAGTGCGTGGCCGCAAATGAAGCTCTTGCGTAAATCTCACACATAAGAGTCTGGATTACTCCATCAATCAAAGCTCCACATGCCAGCCTCAAATGTCACTCTTAACTTAGAGCTTGTGTTTGACTTGACTTACAAAAAAAAAAAATTATGCTGCTCTCAATGGCAGGAGTTAAAATCACAGCTGTTTGTGATTGCACAGAGTTACAAACTAACACCAGATTTTCTCCTTCCTTTTCTCTGTCTTTTCAGGCAACAACCAATCTGAAATGTAAGTTGTTTTAAGATCAAACCGTGATGTTCTCCAACAGACAGTTTTCAAACGATTATTCACATCTGAGGGCTACTAAATGTTATAGCAATGAAGCATTGTAGTTTCCAGAAAGTCATGGCTAATGGATTCAATTGGCCACACTGTGCCACTCCTAGGGGTAGAGACAACTCTAACAGCCTTGGACATTTTGAGAAGCATGCTATCACAGTTAAATATTAGAATTCATATTGCTGCACATCCTTGTGACTGTCATTTGACACAGCCAATCAACTACACATAGCTAGTTGAGGAGCATAGTAACCTGGCAATATACTTCCCAAAAAGTAGAGCTTTGCAGACTGCGGTGGATCTTTCTCTCTCTCTCCCTCTTTTTTTTACAGGGTTAGGGGAGAAACTATTGACTGCTTAATTAAGAGTGGCAAAACAATGTTGTCGAGAAAAGGTATTGCATTCTTAATCTCCTGCTTGTTGGTTTTCCTTCCAACAGATGATTATCTCCTTACTTTTCTGCATGCCATTTTGAAGTTGCTAGTCCTCAGTTCATCCTCATGTTAAGTTCACTCACTGCCTTTGTGCTTTTTCCTACTCACTTCTTTATCTCCCTTGATAGGAACACCAGGGTATCACCTTTTAGTACTTTCTGAAACAAGCCAACTCATCAGTCATACTCAGGGCTGATTTATTACGCCCTGTCCATTTGCTCTCTGAGTCAGAACAATAAACCTTCTTAAGGCCATAACAACTTTGGTATAGCTATTAGCAGACTGCTAGTGATTTTAATCCTCCTCCTACTGTCCTAAGATTACCTTCTGAAAAAAACAAAAAAACAAAAACAGAACACAAGAAGTGTACAAAATCAGCAAGGAATAAAAGTATTAGCACACATTTGGATGCTATAGCATTTTAAATTTCAGCATTCCAGAATCTGTTGTCCTGTATATTGTTGAAAAACTGTTAATATATATTTTGTATTTTTTTGTCTTGTATGTTGTTAGCTGCCCAGAGTAGACTATGTCTAGATGGGCGGCATATAAATGCAATAAATAAATAAATAAATAAATAAATAAATAAATAAATAAATAAATAAATAAATAAATAAATAAATAAATAAATAAATAAATAAATAAATAAATAAATAAACAAACAAACAAACAAGCAAGCAAGCAAGCAAGCAAGCAAACAAGCAAGCAAGCAAATTGTTTTGGGTGGGGGAAGAGGATGAATTCTTAGCTAAAGTGGCAAGCCAAGTTCTTCAAATTTATTTGTTGCTTAAATATTTAAAAAAGAATTTTGCTTCCAAACTATTGCAAACACCAATATTTTTTATTCAGACCTTGCAAAAAAGATCTTGCGAAATTCCTTCTTCCCTGCAAATAAGGAAAAAAATCAAGATAATCATTTACTCTGAACATGTTATACAGATGGCACCAGTCTAGTCCATTTTTACAAATGCAACCCTTCTTTCTTTCATTCTTCTTTGTTCATATTGGGGGCTGTACAATTTAAAATTATGGATGTATATGAAATATAGGTACAATTAAAATAATTAAAATGTTAAGATAATTAGACTATTGTTGACCAGAAGCAGGGTACTTCAGCAGCATTATCTTGGACATATCTAGATCACTACCTAACAAGCCATCGTAACTGGAGTAAATAGCAACCAAAAAGGGCAGAAAGCTTGAAAAATTCCATCCATCCATCCATCCATCCATCCATCCATCCATCCATCCATCCATCCATCCATCCATCCTGTGCTTTGTATTATATAAAACTATCATACAAAGCACACTTTCAGTAAAAATGAAAGCAGTTTTGAAAATAATTATCTTAAACCCAAGACATGTTAGGTTAACTATATCCACACCAAATCAAGCTTAGCCAAGATTATAGCCTATAAAATTTTGCTGAGAAATGTAATCTGGAACTATATTATGTGCTCTGTGCTCACTAACTCTAGAAATTCTGCAAGCATAACTACACTGCACAATGGTTCTGTAGACCAGAAAGTCATTTAACCAGATTTATGCCATTGTCAGTCTGTGCATTCTTACATACATACTAAATCTCTGAAGTCAAGGCCTTTCAGCTTGTCTAAAGGGCTGCTGTTCTTCGCTAGTAGGCTCAATCAATTTCTTAACATCATTTCTGGTCTCTTTCTTGCACACAGCTTTTTATCCTTGCTCAATGTTAAAAAAGAGTTTGAAAGATGTTAGCCCTATTCAGGTTTCAGCAAACTAGTGTTGTCCACATGCCTAAACGGGAGTATAAGGCCCTGCCCCCTTTTGCCGTCACTTTCTTCACAAGATAAACTTGAAGAGGAGAGTGTTTTGCCTCCTTATATGTTCCGCACATGAGCAAGAACTCAGATGTCAGGCACTCATATGGCACATGTAAACAGGAATTGTCCTTCTTCAGACTCTTTAGCTATTGTGTAATGAAAGTGACAAGGGACGAAGAGGGGCAAAGTGTTCCATTCTACGTGTGTTGATGAAACCAGATTTTTTAATGCCTAAGTGGACATATAGAGGGCTAGTGTTATAAAGAAACACAACTCAGAAACTGAGGTTAAATATCTATCCTGCAGTACAGTATAAAGAAATGGAAAGGCTAACAGAAAGACTAATGCAAACTCATTTATAAGTCATTAGCCATAAACCCTTTTTGTGGCCAGCTAGCTGAATAAGTCCCATCATCTTGAAATTAATCTGTGGTGGAACTTAGTAATTAAGCTTCCCTCTTTCACTGCAAACTGTCCGGAGTCTGATTTTATTATTGAGGAATTATAAAATATTCTAAACTTGCTGAAAAGTAAGTAATTGTTCAGTGATAAATATACATTGGATGGCTTCGTGCACATAGTGCATGTGCAGATAATTATATCCCATATGTAAAAGACATTAACAAAAAGATTTCAAAGTGAGTATTCAATTTATTTTTTAAAATTAAGAAATTTACTATTTATGAAAGGAAGTTAAGCGAACATGTACACCTTCCTGTTTGATTCCCAAGTTGCACATTATTTTGTTAAAACTCTATTGTATACATATTTCATTTTTAACATAAATTAAAGGTTATGATTGGGCTATCTCAATATAGAAAATATTGTAAAATCTCTGAAAAATTCTTGTAGAAAAATTCATAAAACAATCGTTTTCCTGAGTCTAGATTTTATATTAATATATATCTATTAATTTCCCTCCCTCCCTCTTTTTCAGTGTCTTTAACTTTGTAAATGCATTGAAAACAAAGTATAGTGCCAAAAATGGATTGTGGGGGTGGGAAAACCACAATGGTGTTGTGCTGACAAGTAAAACCCATGCAATTACAAAAGAAGTGAAATACAGATTTTAAAATAAGCATTAATGACCCCTGTGTAACAGGTGGCTAAAGTTTTTTCAGCATTTGTGCATAAAACCTCATTTCCTGTTCAACATCTTGAAAGCATTAAGAATGAAGAAGAAAAAAATATCAATGCATGAAAAAGATGTAGTGTGATCTATTTATGCCTTGGTTTGAAAATTTCCTTGGATAATCTGGGAAAACCTTGAGTAGCTCAGTTATTCCTCATAGTAACCCAGCTCCCGTCTCTCATAAGAATTTTTTCTAGGAAACAGTTTCTGTTACTAATGACATGTATGTTGTGGGTCTCTAAACAAAGCAGGAACAATACAAGGCACTGGTTGTTCTCCTTCCACCCCGGGGGCAACAATGGTACTATTTTACTCAATGAGCAAGCATTGTATCCAGTATTGTACTTCTATTCACCATTCACTGAAGGCTCTTTGATCCACCAGAGCCTTCCATGAAGGGTGGCATCTCTCTCTCTCTCTCTCTCTCTCTCTCTCTCTCACACACACACACACACACAAACACACAAACGATTTTATTTTCCTTTTGCAACCATCTATGCTCCTCACTCCCAATACATTTCACAGGGTTGGGAGCTTCAGGAGAAATGGGAAATTTATGAAAAATGTTTCCATGCTCTTTGCTGAACAAGTTTCCTCATCGTTAAGCAAGGCATGCTGGTCTTCAGTTTCTGGAAACATTTGTGTTCGCTTAGGAACAAAGGTTTTTAACTCTGCCTTTAGCAATCCCTTCCCACACTTGCATAGACTGTATATCCATAAAATACTCTAGGTTCTCTGCTGTAGAATTACTGTAGGTAAAAGGCAAGTGACAGGCTACACACTGTCCATTTTTGTGGGGCATGGCTTGTTTTAGGATGCCATAGTTGTCTTGGATAAAAAAATACTGTTCTTGGGGACCTCTGGGAACACTAATTGCCCTCTAAAGAAAGGTGCATAAGTCTTACTTTAATGAATCATAAATTTAATGGTTTTCTATGAGAACGAAAACCAGGTGAAGTGAACTTTTTTTCTTTTAAAGAAAAACCATGAAAGGGGTACAGCCTGAGGTAAGCCTTATCCTCTTAATATTTCCCTGGATGCAAAATACTATTGTAAGACCGGAGGTGAGAGCAAGGTTCCTCTCACGGCAGTGCTGTCCCTCCCGCCTACTGCCGCTAAAGAGAGTCAAACCCCACCAATTCCCCCACCCAGGAAGACGAGACCACCTGGACCTGACCCGGGGAGGATAGAGGAGGAGTTGAAAGAATTAACGGTCAAAAAGACAGGGAACTGTTTTGGCGGGAACAGGAGGAAACGGGCGGGTAATATTGGATAAAAAGACTAGCAGATATAAAAGGGGGTGAAGGAGGGCTTCCACCAGGCTGGTAGTGGATGTGGGTAGAAGAACCCTGGACTGGAAAGGTGGAGAAGCTAAGAGTCCTTAAGGAGGAGGCCGATGCCAGGAGGAGGCGGGAGAACAGTCCCAAGCCGTCATACTTGGTGAATGAGAGACTAAAGAGTGTAGGAGGAAATTGAGAGAGAAGAAAGAGAAGGTTGAGAGAGAAAGAAGGGAGAGATTGGAATGGAGAATCTGGGAGATGTAGCATATGGAACAGCGGGAGGACCCTGGCAGACAATTGATCCCACCCAAGAGCTTGCCTGGGTGGACAACAGAGACGAGGACACCATTCCCTTGTTGGACAGGGAGAACGGACCATTATTAAACACAGGTGCATCTCTGGACTGGCCGGGACCCTGGAACATTCAAGAGGGAAACCTGTTGAAAGTTTATGAGTGAAAACCCCTGCCAGACCCGTTGATTGACAGGGAGAAAGGTTGGAACACATTTGCGGATACCAGATTTTTGTTAAATAATGCAATAAACATTACCCTGATTTCAAAACCATGCAAGTCTAGTGATTTATTCGAGGCAAGTCAGGAGCCAGGAAGCGAACCCTCACATATTGGCACCCAATGGAGGGGGCCTTCTACGACAGAAGACTCAACAGATGAATGGCTCCATAAAGTCACGGAAGGACAAGAAACATTGATGAGACAGCTAGCCGACCAAGAAAACTTATTAATTACTCAGCTATCAAAAACCCAATAGAACACCCCCCCTGATAACAGCCATGATGCCGAAAAAAAGACATTGATCGCGACCCACCCACAAATTAAAATACAAAAAATGGGACCACACGATGACCCAGAGACGTTCCTTAACACATTTGAACGGGTCGCCATGCCAGCTCAGTGGCCAGTGGAACACTGGGTGCCGGTACTCACACCATACCTGACGGGTTTGCCACGGGAGAAAGTGGATATGTTGGACCCAACAGACACAACACATTACATGAGTTCGTTGACCTTTTGCACGTAGTATGTTTGATAGCTGTGTTTGTGCTTGTGCTTGTGGAACCAGAAAAATCTGCAGTAGTTGAACATGCCCTGAAACAAACTGGACATGAAATTCTATTTCAAAATACTGAAATACTGGACAACACCAGCCATCATTACGTCAGACTGCACAGGGAAGCCATTGAAATCCACAAGCACAAGCACAGTTTCAACAAAAAAGAGGAAAGTATGAAGCTCAACAAAACTTGGCTGCCAGCTATCAAACATACTACATGCAAAAGGTCAACGAACTCTACCCACCCACAAGGACAGGGGATCACTACACACAAAAGACCAGCTAATGACACCCATCAACCACAGGAACAGATAATCTCTTCCCCTTAGCACAACAATACACCCACAACAATACACACTAATCACCCATCTACAGGAAAAGACAAAAGCCTATCTCACAGCAATAAATACTGCACTCCCAAGCCAACTACACCAGAGCACAGGTTGCTGTCCTCTGAAGATGCCGGCCACAGAGACTGGCGAAACGTCAGGAAGAACAACCTTCAGAACATGGCCAAAGAGCCCGAAAAACCCAGAACAACCAATACAGGGAAATAAATTGCCTGAACTGATGCATGTTAGGTGCGCGCATGGAGATGTTAAGCCATATGGAGTAGTGGTGGAACAGAGATCGGAGATCAAAAGAAAGAGCGGGAAGCAGGCCTAGTCCCCAGGTTGGGCAGGGAGATGTTACTAGGTAGAGACTGGCCCCGCATAGAACAATTAACTCAAACTATTGTTGAGGCCCACAACGAGGAAGTAGAGGATGGCACCTTAGGAGAAGAAACACTGAACGTATCCAGGAACCAGTTAAGGAGCTGGCAGCAGGACGATGAGAGCTGAAATTTGAGTCTAGGCGGTTTCCGAGGGAACCACCTGCAAAGGGGAGACAAAGTTTGAACTAAGAGGTGGCATGCTATATTGAGTGACACTGATAGAAAGAGGGGAAGAAAACCAACTAATAATACCAGAAAGACTAAGATGAATGGTCCTGAAACTGGCCCATGACATACCGGTTGCAGTACAAAGCCGCCTAGAGTGGTCCTGACACGACCAGATAGGCGGGATATAAATTAAATAAATAAATAAATAAATAAAAACACATTGGCGCGAGTGCAACAGAGATTCTTCTGGCCATGCATGGGCAAAGACATTGAGGACTATTGCTGCTTGTGACTGGAGTGCCAGCTGACCCAAACAAAACCTCAACCAGGGGGAGAACTGATATGGCAGGGGCCATATGAAATACAGTGGTGCCTTGACTTATGAACAGCCCTAGTAGCGAACATTTCAGGTTATGAACCCAATCTCATCTTGCGAATGCAGATCGAGTTACGAACCCAAAAGGTAGGGAGAAAGGGCGGGATATTCAAATTTCCTGCCCTTCCTCCCTGCCTTTGGAGCTTTGAAAGGGCTTCCTCTGACATCGGAGGAAGCCCTTTGAAACCTCCAAAGCCAAAAAAGCAGGGAGAAAGGGTGAGAAATTTAAATTTCCTGCCCTTCCTCCCTGCCTTTGGAGCTTTCAAAGGGTTTCCTCCGATGTCGAGGGAAAGCCCTTTGAGAGTTCCGAAGTTGCCGATCGCGGTGGCGGGGACCCCCAGGGAGGTCTCCCATGGTGGTGTGCAAGTCCTGGGAGACCTCCCTGGGGGTCCCCTCCGCTGCAATCGGTGCCTTTGGAGGTTTCACAGTGCTTTCCCCGACATCGAAGGAAGCCCTTTGAAAGCTCCAAAGGTAGGGAGGAAGGGCAGGAGCCACCAAAGCTCACCCAGCACTGGGAGGCTAGAGATGGCCGGGAGCTTAGCCGCTCACCCCCGGCTGTGGCGGAGGCAGCGGAGTACCAGGAGGCTGGAACTGGCCGGGTGCTTGGCCGCTCGCCCCCAGCCGCGTGGAGGCAGCGGAGCACTGGCAGGCTTCGGACTGATAAGTCCTAAAACTTTTCTGTGTGGGTTTTGGAGGGTGGGTTTGGACTGGGGGGGGTTATGTTTCTGTGGTTTTGTGTGTGAGAGAGTTTTTGCAGTCCCAACATGAGACTTGCTCTTTTTATTTTTATTTTGGAATTTTTAGAAATGCTGGAATGGATTAATTCTGTTCCCATGCATTTCAATGGGAAATGGTACTTCAACTTACAAACTTTTTGAGGTACGAACTTCCTTCCAGGATGGATTAAGTTTGTAAGTCGAGGGCCCACTGTAACTTGGAAAATAAGTGAAGAGGACTACGTATGAGGTGAATATGGAGGATAAGAAAAAGAAATTACAAGTGCTATATGTGAACTTACTGAAGCTCTGAGTAGATAGAGAGGCCCTATTCAGGGACTGTGGAGATATGGAACTAGGGTCAGAAGCCGCCTTGAGTGAACCTGAACAGAACTGCCTAGTGGTTGTTGACAATAGGATAGGTCAGCAACAACTGGATCAAATCCGGAGGTTAGAAAAAGAATTCCCAGCTGTGTTCTCTACCAAACCTGGGTACATCCACAGAGAGGAACACTGTATTGAAACGCTTCCAGGGGTAGTGGTGAGGAGAACAGGGAGGACATGGCCCCGACAACTAGCTCAGGTCATTGAGAAAGAGGTAAATGAGATGTTGAAGCTGGGGGTCAGCAAACCATCAAAACAGTTGTGGCGCAGCTACCCAATGGTTGTGCCTAAACTGGATGGGTCTACAGTGGGGTCTCTACTTAAGAACTTAATCCGTATTGGAAGGTGGTTCTCAAGTTGAAAAGTTCTTATGTTGAATCTGCATTTCCCATAGGAATGCATTGAAAACCATTTAATCTGTATCTGCTCTTTTCCGTCCATAGAAACTACAGTGGAACCTCTACTTAAGAACTTAATCCGTTTTGGAATGGTGTTCTTAAGTTGAAATATTCTTAAGTTGAAGCAAAATTTCCCATAGGAATGGACTGAAAACCAATTAATCAGTTCTGGCTGTTTTTTTGTTATGTAGAGGTGCGTTCGTACATTGAAGCATTAGTTCCCATAGGAACTAATGCAAAGCTGGTTAATACGTACTCTACCACTAGGGGGAGAATTTTTTTTAAACCTAAGATCACCTAAGGTTAAAAAAAGAGCAGGAAAGGTTTTTTTTTCCTGTTCTTATCTTGGATTTCTGTTCTCAAGTAGAAGCAAAATTTAGCAAATGGAGCTGTTCTTAAGTTGGATTGTTCTTAAGTAGGGACGTTCTTAAGTAGAGACCCCATTGTATAAGGTTCTGTATAGATTATCAAAAAGTGAATATGGTCTCCAAATTCGATGCTTACCCTATGCCGAAGGTGGGAGACCTACTGGATAAGCTGGGGGGGTGGGTGGGATCCAGATAACTCTTGTCAATAGATCTGATGAAAGTTTACTGGCAGATACCTTTAAGAAGTCAGAAGGAGAAAACCACCTTTTCCACACCTGTTGGCCTTTTCCAATTCTCCAAAATGCCTTTCGGGATTCATGGGGCAGCTGCAACATTCTAATGCCTCATGGACAAGGTGCTGACCCCTGTGCAAGATTGTGCTGCAGCATACATTGATGACATCATTATATATAGTTTATCTTGGGAGGAACATGTGGCACACTTGCACATGGTGCTGACCGAATTGAGGAGAGCCAGATTGACAGCGAACCCCAAGAAGTGTAAAATAGCCCACCCCAAAGTAGAATGCCTGGGGTTTAGAGCAGGTAATGGAGAAATGCAACCTCAAGAGGAAAAGGTCACAAAGATAACCCGGTGGTAATGTCCCCGTACCAAGAGGGAGGTACAACAGTTCCCAGGGTTAGTTGGGTACTATCATCAATTTGTGCCCCAGTTTTCCACCTTGGCAGCCCCTCTAACGCACCTCACTAAAAAGAGAGCATTGCAGTGGGTACAATGGGGGGAACCACAAGAGAAGGTGTTCCAGACCCTTAAATCAATTTTGTGTGAGCTCCCCACCAGGTTTGCCCCAGATTTCCGTTTACCATTTGTCCTGTTCACTGCTACTTCCAACCTAGGTCTGGGGGCAGTGTTATCTCAGATGCGTAACGGAGTACAATATCCAGTTCTATATCTGAGTAATAAGTTAACGCCCATAGAGAGAAAATATGCAGTCACTGAAAAGGAAGCCCTTGCCAGCCGGTGGGTGACCCATGCTCTCAGGTATTACTTGCTGGGTGCCCCTTTTACGATAGTGATGGACCACACTCCCCTCCAGTGGTTAGCTCAGATGAAGAATACCAATCCCTGTCTCACACGTTGGTACCTTGCACTCCAACCCTTTGCTTTCATTGTACAGTACAGGAAAGGCAAGGAGCATGGCAATGTGGATTATTTCTCTCGGCAGGGTCCCTGGGCGATGAGTGAGGCGGAGTGGACGGCCCTCTCAGATGGGGGGGATATGTAAGATCAGAGGTGAGAGCAAGGTTCCTCTCACAGGAGTGCCATCCCTCCCGCCTACTGCTGATAAAGAGAGTCAAACCCCACCAATTCCCCCACCCAGACACTTGAAAACTGCCTACCTTAGGAGGACCTGAGAAAACACCTCCCTCGCTATCTAACAAAGCTGAGCTGATTTTCTCCTCTAGCCCATACATTTCCAAAATTACTTCACAGCACTGTGCTTCTATGGTGGTAAGTGTGGGAAAGCACCCCAAAAACAGATGGGGTGACTGCAAAAGGACACAGGAAGAGATCCTATGGCCTGTTGGGCCCCTCCGCATGAAAAGCATTTGCTGTACCACTCACAGGCCCTCCCTTGGAATCACAGCAAAAATTGTAATGGAAACATTCCCACTTCCAATGGAAAAAGATCAGAAGCAGTACAGTGGTTACTTAACGAGCGCACCGTTTAACGATGAATCTGCATAGCGACGCGTTTTTTGCGATCGCTAATACGATCGCATTGCAATGTTTTAATAGGCAAAATATCGCATTGCAATGTTTTGGGAACAGCTGATCGGCGGTTCCAAAATGGCCGCCGGGTGCAGAAAATGGCCGCCCACATTTACCGGGTGGCGAAAATGGCAGCCGGATGGAGGATTCCCTGCATAGCGGTGAGTTTTTCCCCAATAGGAACGCATTAAACAGAGTTTAATGCGTTCCTATGGGTTCCCCCCCGCATAGCGACGAATCCGGATAGCGACGTAAATCCTGGAACGGATTGACGTCACTATGCGGGGCACCACTGGTTGAAAGGTTCCTTACTGCAGCTGACGACTCAGCCTGTTTGGAAAATAGATACTTTAGTCCAACAGTAAATCAGAGAGACCTTACAAACCCTGTACAATCACTACTGTGGAAACTTCACATGACAAATGATCACTGCACCCAACTGGCAGTGTAAAGCTAACATACAGCTATAATCCACCAGGTGCATAATGGGGAATCTTCCTTGCCATTCCAAAACAGCTCAAAGCTCTGAGCCATCATACCTCAAACAGCATGTAAACTCCTCCATACAGGGGTCTCCATATGATTATCTGGACTAGGTTTTGCACTAGCATTTCTCTGTTCCTTTGATGATAGGTTCACTTCAATGCCTGCCTTAGAACTGACATGTCTGTCAGCTCATGCCAATGCTGAATTCACAACTGCTATATAAGATACAGATCTGTATATGGAGATAGACCTAAGATGAGGATGCACCTCGTTTCCTTTTTTTTTGCTAGCTCACACCTTAGTTATCATACCTGAGATCAGTGAAGAAATGCATTCAAGTATACAACGAAGAGGAGTAACATTCTTTCTGGCAGCTGTTACAACTTTCAAGAAAATGCATTGTAAAGTTAGCAAGGGAAAATGCTATCCCCACTCCTCCAACAGAAGTATGTTCCCCCAGCTAATGTAGGGATGTTTGTTGCTACTCTATTGTGCTTTTTACTCTCATTTGGGGGTGGGGGGGGAGAGGTATGTCTACCATCAATATTCAGGCCCCCAAATCCTGTCTGGACCTCAAGGTCAACAAGTCAAAATCTTTCAGGTAAGAAGCTATTTCTCCAGCTATTGTTACTGATGCGGACTTTCACAGTCTTCCTCTCCTTATTATTCCTGTCAACCTACTCTCATCTTCTCCTGGCTCCAACAGATTTGCCTGGGCACAGCAGGCCTTTTGACCATGAGGAGCTTACAGTCCTTGTTTACGTGGAAGTTGTGAGAAAGCACTGAGCAAGTCTCTTTCCCCCCAAACCATCTTTGCAAACTCTGGGAATGTGGGAGAATGAAAGCAGGGGAAAACTGCTAGAAAAGTCTTACTAGATAGAGGTGAAATGAAAAGGCCAAAGAAAATACATAGCCCCCTAAGATAATGACTCTCCTCCTTGCCAGGTTTATGTCAAAGTGTATAAGAAATGTTGATCAACCCTACCCTCGCACCACACTCTGAACGGTTCAGATAGCCCTTGTCACCCTATCCTGTGATTTAGAATCCTAAGGGGATTCTCTTTGAAAATTGAAAAGGCATCTCATTTCAGACAGCTCAAGAGCAAGCCTAGAGATGATTATGAGAAGAGATTTCCTTAGCCCTCCCATCCTATAGGCCAATAAGCTTCTCTCTCTGAAAAGGCCTTTTCTACCAGGACAGATTAATTGGGAAAGGCAGGAGAGAGTGGAAACCCACCTCAGTAACAGTAGCTGGATAAGCAGAATCTAAACATCTTTGGTTTGTTCATCTCATGAACCCAAGAACAGAGTACTTACTGTGGAAATGCAGCAGAATGAGGAGACGGAACCCTGATACTGTATAATAATCTCACCAGCCCATGGGGTATTTTCAGTCCCTGGCAGGACAGTCATTTCCAGACAAATTTAAGCACCTTTTCATGAAATATAAACAGCTAAAACAGGCTTCCTGACCAGGATTTATACAGGTGTTTTGATTTACAACCTTCATAATTGCGGACTATTTGGCTATGCTGGCTGGGGCTGAGGGGAGGCATAAGGTAAAAATATCAGAGGACCCAGATTGGGGAAAGCTGAGCTAGTACATGGATTCTTCTTTTCTACAGGCCATGTACAAAGCCTGAAGAAGTTACTTCTAAAACTTCACAAATCTCCTAGCTAGCAAAAGGCAAATATCTACTTACGGCAAGGAGTATTCTTGTGGCTCACAAGTTGTGGAAAGGCTACGATGGCAGACATCATAGGCTGATCATTTTCCTTGACCTCTTCTTCATCCATTTGGTCGGCCCAAACAACAGTTTTCTCTCTGTGAAGCAGCTGTTCAAATTCCCGGAAGTCATCCTCAATGTCACCTTTTGCTAACCCTGCGTTTTTCAAAGCCACATACTGCTTTCTTAGAACTGGAAGTGAAGCACTTAGGATTCTGTAAGGAAAAAGAAGGGTCGTAGCAACAAGTGTATATGCAGGTGTTGTGCAGGTTTTATTAAACAAACGAAGTCCACAGCCCCCATGTAAAAGATTTAGACACTCATGGGAAACTAGAAGGCAAAGAATACAAATAATTTCGCCATCAGGACTTTTAACAAACGACAAGTGCCTCATCCAAATAAGGCATAGTAAACTAATCACAAGAAATATAGGCAAAGTGCAGTGGGCAGAAACCTGTTAGAAAATGAGGAGAGTAATGGCCCTAAGTGTAGTGCTCAGCTCAGTGTGTTGCAGGTTAGTAAATGTGTTGTTGAAAGCAATGGGGCTTATCCACATGCATTTTCATTTCTTTTTACTATGCTTTTATTATGCGCTTTTCCGTGTAATTTGTCTAGTACCTTTTATCTTTTATTCGGATGTTGTTAATTACCCTTTTTCCTATATTATTATTGTTTATCCTGTTGGTAAACCGCCCAGAGTGGCCTTGGCAGTCCGATGAGTGGTATAAAAATCAAATAAATATGAGGATAGTGACAATCCCCTTGCACAAATGTCAGAGAAAGAATCATCATGTGCAATGGGCTTTTACATGTAAGATAGAAAAAGGCTCTGCCCATGATGTGTTCACGAAGAAAGGTTTTCCGTTCAGGCAGTGTTTCTACTTGAGCCCCGCCCAAGTCTCATGGCTGCTCTTCCAGTGCAATAGTTTGTATATCCTCCATCAGAACAGATTGTAATTCTTTTTTTTTAAATGGCAAATCCTATTTCAACTTTCTCTTGGTCAGAATATATACAAGCAGCTTTGTTCCTTCTGCAAGTTGCAAACTGTGAATCTTACCCTTAAGATAATGTGACCTCTACTGTAATTGTTGGACCAACATATGGTTATAAAGACATTTTACACAAATGGGATTAGGGATTGGAATACAGGGAATTTCTATTCTTCCTCTTGCCTTCCCATAACTTCCAAATTTTTGTCCAAAAGGCTGGAAGATCATTTGAAGTGTGTGTGTGTGTGTGTGTGTGTCAGAGAGAGAGAGAGAGAGAGAGAGAGAGAGAGAGAGAGAGCTGTAAAAATTGTATCGATACATAAAACAGCTACCCTTTCAGGATGCCCCAATGGGTAACAGCTGCACCCCTACCCAGAGAAAAAAAATATTTAACAACAGTGGCTCATGCATTGCTAATCTCTAAAATAGACTACAGTGGACCCTTGACTTACAAAAGTTACTATTTATGAAAATTTCAAGGTATGAAAAGCTCAGGCTTTGGTTCCTATACCTGCTGCCCTCTGCCTCCCGTCCCTGCGGGGACAGGAGGCAGAGAGTGGTGGGAGCAGCTCTGGAAGCCCAGGAAGCCGAAAGCCACTCCGCGCCCGGGGACGGGAGACAGAGGGCAGCGGAGGGGGTCTTGAAGCCCGGGAAGCCGAAAGCTGGCAGCGGGCTCAGAGCAGCTTCCAGGGCTTCCAAAGATGCACCCACTGCCCTCTGCCTCCTGTCCCTGCGGGGACGGGAGGCAGAGGGCAGTGGGGACAGAAGGCAGCGGGCAGAGCTTTGGAATCCTGGGATTTTTTTTCTTTGGCTGGAACGGATTAAATGGTTTTCAATGCATTCCTATGGGAAATGGACCCTTGACCTACGGACTTTTTGACCCGCGGCCACTGTTCCAATACGGATTAATTCCGTAAGTCGAGGGTGCACTGTACTGTAATATTCACTATGTAGGGCTGCCCTTGAAGTTGCTATGGAAACTTCAGCAAAATGCAGTGTAGACTAATCACAGGTACTGATATAAACACATATCCCCAGTCTTGGCACACCTTCATTGGCTCCCTGTTAGTTTCCATGCTAAATTCAAGGTGCTAGTCATGACTTATAAGAGCCCTTAACAATTTAGGACCTCGATATTTGTTGGAAGGGCTCTATGACAATATTGCTACTCATCCCACTTGCTTCTCCCAGTCCATGACGCTAAAATGGTGACACATAAGGAGGCCAAAAGTGTTCAGCTTTAAGAACTGTGCTTTTTTGGTTGTGGCTCCTCTTCTTTGGAACAAGCTTCCAACAGATTTGTCAAGTGCATTCCCTAACAGTTTTTTTAGAAATTAGTAAAACCAGTATTATTTAAATCTGCCTTTTATTGGTGGTTTTGCTACCCGAGATATTCAAATCTATTTTAATTTGTTTAATCCTCTTTAAAGATGGGGTTTAGCTAGGGACAGGGTTTTATATTTTTATGGCATTTATTGGAAAGTATTTTATTTATTGTAAGTGATTTTAATGCATTGTGAACCTCCCCCTCCAGGGAGTGTGTGCTAGAGATGGGCACAACTTGTGGTTCTGTAGTTCAGCCACACAGCTGTTCCATGGATGCTCCGGCTTCCCAGCCAGGCTTCCTCTGGTGGGCGCCCACTAAGAGGCAGCGGCGTGGCTTCCCAACCCCACGTCCTATGGGGAAGAGGAGGGTAAAAGTTGCAGGAGTTACCATAGCAATGTTCTGAAGAATGTACAATTGCCTACTCATTTTTTTTTGTGGAGAATATAAAAAGGAAAAACAAACATCTTGTTTTTGTTTCAGGTTTTACGTGTAAATGTACTCCACAGATGTCATGTAAAATTAGCACCACTGCAATACATCAAAAATAGCCATACATCAGAAAGATCTTCAACATTCTTTCCAACAAGCACTTACTTTTCTGTCTGTTTATGTTGCTGTTCTTGAAGGGATACTAGAGTCCTCATGTATTCAATCTGAGTTTTTAGATCCTTAACTTCTAATTTCAAATGATAGCACTGCAGATCTCTAGAAAGCTCCTTGAAAAGAGAGTTGATTTTAAGTTAGACTTGTATATAGCTCAACCCAGAATTCACAGGAAAACCACTACTTTGGAAGTAACTATATAGCCCATATACTTCTATAGTGGATGCTCTCGTGTTACAATCCTGAATGCAAAAGAAAAACATTGATAATTTCTGCTTTCCACCACAAACTAAGGGTCCAAGTGTATTGCCCCCTCCTCCCCTGCCACACTGTTAGGTGGTAGAAATCAATATTCCACTCAGACTTAAAAGTATGTGTGAGAGGACCTGGCAAATCTGTGTGCACTTGAATTATGAGAAATAAATTAGTAAGAATTCCACGTAAGGGATCTCGTACTTAGACCAGGATTTTGCTGAATCCCTTTCAATACAGGAGCCCCTCATGTGCATCTGTAGATACCTGTATAATGAACACCCTTGGGATACTTGTCATGTGATGTACAGCTTTGCTATGGAGATAGGGGGAACTATCCCACACTGCTTTAGAAACTCCTCCCTACACATTCATTGAACACATGGGGGCTTTTTGGGAGAGTCGTATCTTCTCCATCACTGTGAGCAGAAAATTAAAGAACATCTCACTACCATGGTGGAATAAAGTATGTTCAGTCATGTCTCACATTTGGTTGCCTTGGTCCAAGCTGAACATCTAATGCTAGGGTGGGCAAGCTCAACAGTGATAAGGACAATTTTTTTGCCAGCTCTCTGAGGACCACACTCTCAAAGGAATGGAACTAAAGGGAAGGTGTACGTCTAAAGAGATTGAACCAATGTGTTTGTTAATGGAAAAACTGGTGTAAACAAAACAAGTTTTAAGCCCCCTTAGTGAACATTTTTGGAGGAGGTGAGGAGGTGCCGCTTGAAGCACATGTGTTGCCCACATCTGATTGAATACATTTCCCAGGAACAAAAGGTAAAGAAGTTTACCTGAGGAATATGGCCATCTTGACCTAAAAGACGCATTTCATTTTCTACCCGATGCAACCAACTAGTATTGTCCTCGAAGCATTTAATCTCTGCCTCTTTTTTCTTCTCCATATGCAAACGGCGTGTTTTCAGTAAAGCAAGACGGTGATCATGTTTGCCAGTGGCCTACAAAAAGAGAAACTTAACTTTGGAACCCAGATTAAAAACCAAGTACAGAACTAGGCAATATGACAAATATACGGTTACCACTTAGAGCATGACCTGGCTGTTCAGCCTTTCTTGCAGCCTCCCATAAAACCATGTGCTGTCAAGTCAATTCTGACTTATGGTGACCCTTTTCAGGGTTTTCCATATAGAGTACTGAGAGAAGTGATCTACCATTCCCTTCTTCTGGGGGCACCCTGGAACTGTGCAGGCTGGATCTTCTCCTAAGAGGCACAGTGGGGAATTGAACTTCCATCCTCTGGCTCTGCCCCCAGGTACCCAAACCACCGAGGTATCCAGCCAGCTAATAAAACACCAAACAAAACATATAATAGCTTCATGTTGCTTCTCCACCCACAATACCCAGAGCTGCTACAAGTTTCAAAATCAAAGACCATCTCAGCATGATGTCACAATATTCCACATTGTCATTTTAAAAGGCAGATATAAGGATGGAAGAACTGGGCTGCTGCACTGAGGAGCTGTCAGCCAGCTGGTTCAGCCCATAGCCTCCAAAAGCATTAATAATAGGATTAAACATTCAGGTATAGGCCTGAATTGGAATGGCTAGATGGATGCATGGTCTGCATATAGACTCCTTCCCCCACCTCTACCCACCCCCATAAGCTGCCTTTGGAAAACATCGCCCCAAATTGCTCTTTGAACTCTAAGTTCAAGATGCAGCTTAGCTATTAAGAACGAATAGATCACGGCACAGGTACTTTATTTCCCTTCATTTTAGTTTTTTTTAAATGTGGTAAATTAGTAGTATGGGCGGGGGGGGGGGGAACAGCACAGCTACCCTTCAGTTTTGGAAGGCTATCACTATACGTTATTCAAAACAGATGTTTGAGAAGGGCTAAAACACAACATTATTTTACAGCTGGACTTCAAAGATAAGTTATTAATGGTTAATAACTTTATAGGAATATATATCTGAACTACTTGAACTTCACTGTAGGTACGAAGTAATACACAAACAATGACATACAATTAAAAATCAGGAGTAGAAAGGGCATAAGAAAAAAATCCACAAATTCAGGAGAAAAAAACCTCTCCTCCCTTCCCCCCCCCATTCCCCACCCCCATGGTAAAATTTCTCATAGTTACTGAAAAGCTCCTCTGAAATAAGTTGCTGAGGTGACCGAGACATTTGGAACATGACTTTTAGCCAGCTGTTCTTTTCTTTTAACCCCCCCCCCCCTTTTTTGAGGGTGTCCCCTTGCAGTGGTCCCTTGACTCAATGATGGGCTGCCCAATTGAACAGGTGGACAAGATCCTGCATTATAAACCATGACATGGAAAAGGAAATTCTGGAAACTACGACTGGTCTGACACTTGCTGAAATTTGCCTCCTCCATGCAACCATTAAGAGTGCACCCCTCTCCTCCTCTTTATGTGCCGCCCTAATTAAGGAGCTCATCCATCGTCCTGCCCAAGAGGCAGAAATAGCAGTGGTGAGAAGGAAGAATGCTCAGGAGGCGGGTTTGGTGCCACCAGGTTATACTGGTAGGAGGGCCAAAGGCGTAAGAAACAGTGCTGAGAGTGAGCTGAGAGTCAGGCTCTGAGGGGAAGATAGAATCAAAAGATTCAGCCATTATAGTTACCTGGTTTTATTAACACCTTTGGAGGGCTCGGAATGAAAAGATATCTGGAGAGCTACTGCATGTGAAGAGCTATTTATATGTACAGTTCCTGTCCGCTGGTAGAGGGATGCATTTGCATGCAAGAGATGATAGTGATGAGAAACTGAATAGCCATTAGAACTATATAGGGCAGGGACAGGAACAGAATAAGTGGCTGTTATGGAACTTTGAAAGAGGCAGAGAAAATGGATACTGATTGGCCTCAAGCTGTCCTCCCATTCAAATTGCCTGAAAGCCTTGGTATTAGTTCATCTTCTGACCCCCATTGTAAATACTGCTGCTAAATGTCAGATTGGCAAAGGAGAAGTCCCGATCTGTACAGGACCTGCTCCTGAAACAGCATGTTGACCTGGCTTGTATTACAAAAAGTGTTTATCTGAAAGCGCGGAGGCCAGGACAGAATAGAGATTCTGTTGATATAGTGCTCACTTCACAGTTAATCAGTTTCTCTTTCTGAGCCAGTCTTGGAGGTGGTGTTGGAATCCTCCTAGCTTGTGCTGGGGGATGTCAACATCCATGCCAAGGCCACCTTTTCAGGAGCAGCTGAGGACTTCATGTCCTCCATGACAACCCCAGGTCTGTGCTAGGTGGTATTTGGCCCCACTGGTACAGCAGGACACATGAATGGACCTGTTTTTTTGTCAGGTAGGATGGCTATGATCTGGGTGTGTGTGTGTGTGTGTGTGTGTGTGTGTGTGTGTGTGTGTGTGTGTGTGTGTGTGTGTGTGTGTGTGTGTGTGTGTGTGTGTGTGTGTGTGTGTGTGTGTGTGTGTGTGTGTGTGTGTGTGTGTGTGTGTGTGTGTCTGTCTGTCTGTCTGTCTGTCTGTCTGTCTGTCTGTCTGTCTGTCTGTCTGTCTGTCTGTCTATGACAATGCTCCATCCCTGGAGATTCAAGAATCTGTATGATTTCCTGTTGGCTCTTGGGGAAGATTCTACTGTGACAAGGGTGGAAATCATGGAATACATCAATTCATACCAGTGTTAGAGCCCCCTGGAAGGCCTTCTCTGTGATGTCAGCAAATTTCTGCTACCATTGCATCTATCCAGAGTTGTCGACCAGAGCTATCTCAAGTGTCAAGGTCCTATCACAGTCTGGCTCACAAGGTCAACACATAAACAACTCAAGAGCCCACTGTGAAGAATTTGCACAAGACTGTGGAGAGAGTTGCTTGGACCTGCTCCAGGCTGAACGTTTTCATTGACACTGAGACTGTGAATGTAACTTGACTGTCCGGTGATAATGGATGGGTTTTAATTTCTACTACATGTGGAGGTGGAGAGGATGCTTGGAGAGGCAAGAATGAACACATGCATGTTGAACCCTTGCTGTGTTTGGTTCATAACAGCAGCAAGTGGGACCACTTGTGTGGATAAGATTTCTTAACACCAGTCTTCAGATTTTCTGTTGATCTGATACAAGCGAAGAAATGACAGACAGAATAAGTCTAGATTTCCTCTACCAGCATGTTGTTAAAATCAGGCACTGTAATGCTTGAAGAGACTGAAGAAAAGGCACAGGATGGTAAGACACTCAGAGACCACTGGTAATGGCACGGGTAAAAAATCTTGTAAATAAGTAACTAACTAAATGAATAAATAAGACTAGAAAGCTCTCCTGCCCCTGTGATGGATTCTGATTTTTTTTTTAAATGGACACATTCCATCAACACATTTGAAAACATGAATGAAAATTGTTGCTAGCTATTTGCATTTTGGCAATTTGTGAGCTTGATCCAGACTCACTGCCATTTTAGTGCATGTTCAAGTAGCTATGTGAAGTGACCCTATGTGCACTGGACTGTCTGAATATGCTTGCAGCCAAAGGGTGTGGATAGCGCATGTGCTACTATTGGGGCTGGAGAAGGGATATGATTAGCAAGACCCTGCAGTCCTTTCACACAAGCTTTCTATATGAGAACCTGCTTGGTCTTAAGCCCCTCAGATCTCTAATAACACTTCAATTGACATTATTACTATCAATAATGGGTCAGAACCATGCAATTTGTGTCCGATACTGGATTTAGCAGAATTGTTAAATGTGGTAGGAACGATAATAAAAGTGCTACCTTATTTTTCCGTGTATAAAATGACACTTTCCCTAAAATAATTAGAGGAAAAATTGAGGGTCATTTTATACACGGAAGGAGGCAGTCGCACACGCGCTTGGGCGCCTCTTGCTGCCGCATTGCCTCTTCCAGAGCTCACAGCTTGTCCCTTCCGGTGGCCAAGGCAGCAGGAGATGGAGGCAAAGGAGCATTCACATGCGCTCAGGTGCCTCTTGCTGCTGCCTCCCCTGCCCGCCTGATCACCACCTCCAGTGGGACTGACAGGGCTCAGCAGGAGGCAGAGGCAAATGAGCACTCTTGCGTGCTCAGGAGCCTCTTCCTGCTGCCGCCGCCGGATCACCTTCTCCAGCGATCATCTCCTTAGGGCAGTGGACAAGGTGGCCATGAGCTAGAGGTGAGCCCCGACAATTGCACTGGAGGAGGTGATCAGGCGGCCAGTGGAGGGAGGCAGCAGGAGCAGGAGACAGAGGTGGAGGAGCAGTTGCCCATTAACTGCTCCTCCACCTCCATCAAGGGTCAAAATTAAGGGGTTGGTTTATACACTGGAGGGTCGTATACACGGATGAATACAGTATATGTACTACTTACCTTCTCCAGTTTCCCTGGAGAGCAAATCATTTCAATTTGTTCATGGCAATGCTTCTGATAATTGGTTTTAAGAGCATTTTCTTTAAGTTGCAATTCCAGCTTCAGGAATTCTTCCCTGATTTCCTCACGATTGGTAAATATACACTTCAACACTTCCTTAAATCTGCTCCGTTTTAAATACAAGTTTTAAAAAGGACATAATTATATGAACATCATTAATGAAAACATACCTTTGATAGCAGTTTCAGTATTTTAAAAAAGTCAAAGTTAAAATATTAACAATTCATTCAGATATTTAGTGACATATACAGAAAACTAGAACAGCTATAATCAGACAAAAACTTATTCATTAAGGAAACAAATATTACAGTGCATTGTTACGACTTTCTTGACAGAATAGTTAATGTTTCCCATTTTATCTATACCAAGGCTGAAGGTACATTTTCAAAATTCAAAAATCTTAGGCTTGCTGATAAAAGCTCATCTGTTGTGATCTAAGTAGTATGAGGAAAGGACTATATCAGAGCTTCCTTAGGTCGACACTTCCAAGACAGCATGCCACCGATTAAAATGTGTTAATTTGTAATACGTTTCTCAGGACTCTCTATCCCATTGTTAATCTTCAGGAAAGAGGTTGTGATAACCAGAAGCTATATGGTATTTGCTTAAAACACTGCTTATGCAGAGCACAGATAGGAACATGACTTCTGTGGACAGCTCCAGCTGTATCCAGAAAGTGCCCTTCTGATAATCCATCATTTTTCATTTACTTTGTAAACCTTTACATAAAATAAAGTGGCTGATAGGACTCCAGTCTTCTGCCATCATCATTCTCCTGAATGTCTCTGTGCCCAATGAGGACTGAGAAGCATCCTTAAGAATTCAAGATAGCAGGTGGCTTGAGGCAACCCATTTTCTTGAAGCCCTCTGGGACACACAGAAGAAAAGATAGAGAAAACAGAAAAACAAGTGGACTCCACTGCCAGTGGTTGATTCAGCCGGGACCACTTCCAGAGGAGAGTACACATGTCACACAAAAACTTTTAGGGGGTTACTAGCCATTCAACTCTACCGTTTATCCTTTCCACCCAGAAAAAGCCAGAAATTTAAAAATCATTCTTCTCTTTTTCTGCTCCTTGTAATGTGGATATACGGGTAAAAGATAATAATGCCAAAAAGGCAGTTTTGGAGAATGTGATGAAACCCCAGCTTAAGCACTGGGATTGAGCAAGTCATTTCCTGACCTAAAGTGGATTTAAGATGCAGCAGAATCATTTTCATAGCTTCCTCCTTAAGTTCTCCCACACCCCTGACAGAAGATTTAAAAAACAAACAAAAAATACTATTGAGTAACAGATAAGGAGGCAGGTTTCCTAATTTTGGGGATGGGGCTACTGTTCCTGATGTGAGAACAGCAATAACTACAGCTTTAAGAGATGGATAGGGAATGTGCTGGCTAAAGTTAATGGCAGTGGCAATCCAACAACACTTGGAAGGTTACAGGTTTCTTACTACTGCTCTAAGTGCTGGATAGCTCAGTGGTTTAGGTCTCTGTGGAGCTGGAGGTTGGGAGTTCGATTCTCCACTGTGAACTTAATGATCCATTGTGTCCCTTCCAGCTCTGCAGTTCTAAGATGATGACAGTGATGATTAAAGATTCAAAACACCGCTTTGAGAGCATGAACATTTTATTTTAAAAATGCAGGAGTTGTCAATATTATCAAAATTCCATTTCATGCATTTTAATTGTTTTGCCTTCCTTTTGCTGCGTTCAGGAGAAAGGTTAAAGACTTTTTAAGTGGCGTATTAATGTACTGGCTACCATGGGAAAGTGTTATTATAAAAACTCTGATATTTCACATGGTAATTAGTGCCTCAATCTTTCTCTTGGGCTCATCTATATATGAAGTTTAATAAACCCTAATCTGTTTATTATACAGAAAAAGGTGATAAAAAGTTGGTTCGTTGTAAACACAGTTCTGTTTAACATGATTTCCCAGCTCATTTTTTAAACCTGTATTCCTTTGCTCATTGATCTTGCCTTGAATAGTGAAAGCATTCTCAAATTCCTGCTTTGAAACAGCACTAATTTCCATCTAAAAGAAACAACTGAAACAATGATCTGGTCTAATACAAAACCTGTGCTCTTATGGTTTTTTCTTTTCAAACTGCATGGAATGTATTCTCACATTCTCACTGACCAATACTTCCCAGGTCCTGGATAGAAATGCAGGTCTAGCATTCTGACATCATTATAGGTGCCAAGAGCTTCCAAATGGTAAATGCTGGACATGCCCACGAGTGTGTCTTCAATATTGCATGACCAGGCCATAAAGCATTCTGTAGGTCACTGCTGACAGGATATAGCAGTAATTATTATTATTTTTAACAGCTGAACAGTTGATCGAGTTTCTTGAATCAGGGCCATATTTGACAGACTACTAGTAAGCAGTATGAACTTGCTCTGTATCAAATTTGGAGAAGTTTGGACCTATATTTTTTTAAAAAGGTTCCTACCCCTATGAAATCATTTTGCTTTGTTTTCTTTTCTTTTTGACAGGATGTATGGTACCTAATGCTGAAATTATTTTTCAACTACCTGCCGCTGATTTCTGAAAATAAAATCCTTCCCTTTACATACATTTTTTTCACTTGGGGCTGATCTGCCCTGTCATTTAGGAAATATATGGTCCTAATGAGGTGAATGGAGCTTACTTCTGAGCAAGATGGCAGATTATGACTGCAGTGTTACCACAGGACTACGTGTCTCTAAATCTGGTTAGACTTGCTATGTACGCAGGATTCCCTCTTGTGTTCACTACCATTGACAAACAGATATACTGTAAAGCGAGGAAAAATCCCAGAACTTGAATCTTTCCCCTCCATTTTTAAACAATTTCCACTCAAATAGAATGAAATTGTCACGACTATTTTCTTAGCAAGTTATGTAGGAATTTAGGGTGTCTGTTTGACTTCATGTTGGTACCAAGGTTCCACCTCCAACAAGCTTCCTGAATTGCCATTATCTGTCCCATAAAAAGACCCATGAAGCAGCAAATAATGTCAACTACTGCCTTGCTCTCCTAACTAATACAGAAATGTATGAATCATCACAATACCATTTCAGATTGAAAAAGTAGTACAGTAGCAGCAGCTACCAAAGTCATGTTCTGCTGCTACTAACGACAGAAGTGCTTTTCATGGACATAGGAAGAGGTAAAAACTCCATTCTCTGAATCAAAAAAGTCCAGAAATAGAAATGTGAATTCAGAGCCACCTCTTTCCACACACACCAGCATTAACTTAAAGGGACAGTTCACATATATATATATATATATATATATGATCAATCCTCTAGCTGAATGAGTCTAATGATAATGCAGATGTCCATACTTCCACAGAGGATTTCTTCTAGGAATTCAGTTACTTTGTGCCCAAGCAATAAACATGTAGAGACCATGTAAAAAAAACCAACAACAATCCAACAGTGATGACAATTACTTTGCATCTTGGTGAGAACAGGTTAACGAATGAGAAAAGGAGCCAGGTTCTGGGATTTTTCCTGCTGATACTGATGTCATCAATGTCCAGACTGGTGTTTGCTATGTAAAGGTTGGCAGCTGTTTTCCTACCAGTGACATGGGCATGGTATGGGAAGGCAACGTGGAACCACTTCCTAGTACTGTACTGTGAATTAGAAATACAGGAGTATCCCCACATTCCTAAGAAAAAGGTGTTTTTTTTTTAAGGACTGGGTGTAAAACAAAATTTATTTATTTATTTATTTCAGTGGTCATTACGACCACTCTAGGTGACTTACAAAAACAACAGGCAGCTGTATTTTTAACCCTTCTATTGCCTTTGTTTAATCTCTGGTGATTCAAAAAACCCCAGGAAAGCTTGCAAACCTTGAAAGAGAAAATCTGTTGAAGCTACTTATTTGCTCCTCATGTCTAAGTGCAGCTATTAATCTCTTCCCGCTCTATGAATACTAAGAGCCCTTTACATGCTGAATGCATTTCTATCAGCCTTCTCCTCAAAAGAGATTAATAAAGAAAATTAAAATAACAAAAGGCAAAATGTAAAAAGAGGACCAGCAAAGCAGAACAGTGCATTGAGAATAAAAGAATCATTTAAAACTATTGCTATCATAGTTTAAAAGCATTTGAGGATCAGAAGCTTTAATAAAAAGGGGAGGCCTGTGAGGAGGAACCACTACCCAACAGAAAAAAGGATTGTGAGCGGTCCCCTCCAGCACTCACAACAGAGGAATAGGAGTCAACCTATATGCTGATACCAGAAGTGGCCCAACTGAGAGTAGAGGAGAAAAAGAGTGGGAAAGAGCAAGAGGAGAGTGAGAAAGGGGAGGAGCCAATAGTTGAGGGATATGTGGTAACAGGGGCTGAGGAGAAGGAGGAAGGAGAAAGAGCTAGACTGGGAGACTAAGGTAGAAATTTATTTATTTATTTATTTATTTATTTATTTATTTATTTATTTATTTATTTGATTTATACCCCGCCTATCTGGTCCAAAAGGACCACTCTAGGCGGCTAACAACCATAAAAATAATATAAAACAACGAAAACAGACAATTCTAAAAGAAGAAGGCACTACATTAAATCATATAATACACAAAACAAAAAACAAAAACAAAAAAGAGGAGTCAAGAGGAGTATGATGGAAAGGCCTGCCGGAACAACCATGTCTTCAATTGCTTCTTGAAGACACCCAGCGAGGGAAACCTACGGATCACAGGAGGTAAGTTGTTCCAGAGGCGAGGAGCCACCGCCGAGAAGGCGGTGAAAAAGGAAAGGAGGTGAAGGAAGAAGACATTTCTCTAGGATGGGGTTGGTTAGAAACGGAAGACTCCTGGACAGGAAAGCATGTTAAAAACAAACTGCCCATAGAGGAAATAGAAAGGAGACAGCAATATTGCAACGTGAGACCTGAGGGGAGTAAGATAGTGAAAGAGGGAGAAGAGCCAAAAAGGCAAAGAAAGGAAGGATTGACAGTGCCGCTGGGATAGGGTTGCCAGATGTCAGGCAAAAGGAGGACATGTCCTCCTTTTTAGCCTAATGTCCTCTGTCAGGCAGGCAAAGATAAAAACCTTTAAAATGTCAGTCTTGTATATTTTATGTTATAATTTTAGATGGGAGGCGGCTAGGTGGAAGGACCCCCTTCCCCCGGCTTTCCCCACCCCCACCTGCCCGCCCACCCCCCACCCACGGTATTTTGAAAAAAAGCCTCCATTGAATTTATTTTTAATTTTTAACATGACTATTTCTTGGTCGGTTCACTAAGAGACATTTATTGGCAGCTATTGTAATAAAATTGTATCGATTGTGGGTTTAATCTAGAATGATTCAAATAAAACATTCAATATGTCCTCCTTTGTCCTCCTTTTTGTCTTTATATGTCCTCCTTTTAGTAACCGTGTATCTGGCAACCCTACGCTGGGAGGAGGAGAACCAGTGGAATGGGCAGTATGTGTCTATCCCAAGAAGGAAGATCAATGGAAGAAGCGGGCCAAACCGGTGATGATGTCACACCCAGAAATGCCCATGCGGGGAGAGTGGGCTCAGCACCCCTGTTGCAGTACCATATGTCCCAGTCTGAGAAGGTCCATGAGAAAACCCACAGATCGCTAACGTTTTAGAGTGAACCCCCGATGGTGAACTCTCTTGTGATGCCCGAGTTAAGGGACTGTTATGTTGAATGCAGAGAAACTGAGGCACCCATTGGTCTAAATGAAGTTGTTGTTCATGGTTCTCTGGTGTTTGAAAATAAATGTTTATGAAGAAGGCTGGTCTCCACTTTTTGGGAACAAAAAGGGGAATGGAGTTTTCCCAAAGCTGAACCCACTCACAAGGCCTTAACAGCAGGTTTAAAAAAGAATAAGGATGGCAATAAAGATGTTTGAGCCATCTATGAGAGGGAGGGCCATAGCCTCTCTGGTCTAAAATGTGGGGACAGATGGACATGCAAAAAGACCTCCTTACATTTATTTTAATTAGTGGGCAAGTTCATATGGGAGAAGACAGTCCTTTGCATTTCCTGATTCCAAGGGCTGAAGGGCTTTATAGACCACCACCAGCAGCATTTTGAATTGGCACTAAGAAACAAACCAGAAGCCAAAGTGTTTCAAAGTGGTCGCAATGACCAGATAGGCGGGGTATGTATAAATAAATAAATAAATAAATAAATAAACAAACAAACAAACAAACAAACAAACAAACAAAAAAAACAGGAACATGCTTTCATCAGGACTCTCCTGTTAATAATTTTGCCACCACATTTTGGATGAGCTAAAGTTCCTACACATTATACAAAAGGCAGCCCCATGTTCAGTGCTCCGCATAATCCAGTCACAAGAAAACAAAATCAGCTGTCACCATGGCAAAATCTGCAGATCTCAAACAGACCTGTACTAATTTAACTTGGACAAAGGGACAGTGAACTATACTGAGACCACAAGACCCTCTACAAACCTGCATTTTCCAGAGAAATACTAAACCTTTATCTTAACAAATCTGTGGAAGTAAGAGCTAGAAATGCAAGACTTTGTGCTGATACTATTCATCACCCAAGTTAAATAACTGGATATATCTCAACTAGCTATGCTACCTGGGGTATTTTTATCAAAACATTTTAGCAAGACACACAAACATTTTCATATGTATCACCTATTTACCAACTAAAATAACTGGATAGATTATGCCTCAATCACCACACTGGTTGGAGAATCCTGGGAGTCACTGGCAAAAGGAGTTACATTTTTATCCTTTGAGTACCTGACTGAATACTCGGGTAGAAAGGGGAAAGAGACCAGCACAAAGTGCTGGACTGGGTTTAACTCTAGTGATACTGAATGCATTTACTGACTGTGGAATACTTTTCACCTGAGAATGAATTTCATGACCAACGCCTTCCTTTATGCATGATAGTGAATCCTCTTGCAGCATAACAGTTATGTACTCAGTATTTATTTAATTCCATTACCAATAGGGAACCCAAGGTGCTTGCATTGGTTTTGCAAATAATGGGACTACTCCATAGTAGTGTCAGAATGTGAATAGGTGTAAGAAATGTCCGGGAAAAGTAAGACACATGGATCAGACCTGAGCCTAGCTAGGGGGAGGTACTGAGGTATCTACACAAGTAGAATCATAGAACTGTAGAGCTGAAAAGGATATCTAAGTTCATCTAGACGAGCCCTTTGCCAGTAAAGGAAATCCATAGCTAAAGCGTTATTAACAGTTGGCCATTGAACCTCTGTTTAAAAAACACAAATGAAGGAGAGTTCACCACTTTCTGAGGCAGTTTGTTCACTGTGTTGCATCTTTTACTGTCAGAAACTTCTTCCCGAGTCAAAATTTACTTTGTTTGCAATTTTTACCCGTTGGTTCAGCTTCTACTCTTGGAGCCACAGAAAACAAACTAGTCTTACATTCCATGGAACAGCTCTTCAATTATTTCAAGACAGCTACCACCGCTATCACACCTATCAGTCTCTCTTCACCAGGCTAAAATTACACATTGCCCATTGTACAACAAATTATAAAAAGTAAGTTTTTACCTCGGTATCTCCACCTGTTGTTGATTTGTAAATACAGCTTTCTCATGACTGCTGGGGACAGAAACATTTTCATATGCTTTCAGCTTCTCCTTCAGCATTGTAATCTGAAATATGGCAACATTTTTTTATAAAAGTGGGAGGACTTGGCTTTGCATGTCAACTTTCATTTTCTATGTGCATCTTTAAACAGCTTTAAAAATGTTTTGCATTACATTTAATACAATGTGGAAGCATCAGGTTCTCACCAAATTTGGTTGATAGCAATTAGCACCCTTGGCTTAAATTGTTATACATCATATGCATCCCCAGTAAACTTAGTAACTGACATACCTCTTTCTTTTGTTCTTCACAGATCTTCACATACAGACTTATATGGCTGTCCAGACTGACAACATTGCTCTTCAGCTGTGGAGAGATGAAGAAGCTCCAATTCAGAACAAATTTTAAAAAACCTGAACTTTTCTTTTCAAACCACATAAACTTCATCATATCAAACACTGGTAACAAAGACTTCAGAAAGGCAATGAGTAGCATTTATTTCTCTACTTACACTAAGCAGAACTCCTCACTCTTTCATCCTGAAAACAACCCCATGTATCCTTCAAAAAGTCTCTCTTTACTTGAAGAACTCTTAGAAAAGGCTTTGGATGTGTGACAGCGAAAATTTACTTTAATGAAGAACATACCATATTTTTCGCTCCATAAGACGCAGTTCCCTCCCCCCCAAAAAAAAGTGGAGAGAAAAGTGTGTGCGTCTTATAGAGCAAATACTGCCCTTGGCCTCATCACTACCTTCCCAGGCCTCTGGAGGCCTCAGAAGGCCCCACCCCACCCCCACCGACACCCTCAGAGGCTTCCCTGGCTTAGAAAGCACCTGGCCGCTTCTCCTTCCTCCTCCTTCCGCACACCAGGTCCATGGAGCTCCTCCGACCTGCGCGCCCCACCCAGGGTGTTCGGTGGCACTTACTCATGAGTAGACTCGTGCCTCCTGCAGCACTTAGTCATGAGTAGACCCACACCTTTTGCAGCCCTTACTCATGAGCAAACCCACACCTTTGGCAACCCTTACTCATGAGCAAACCCACACCTTTGGCAACCCTTACTCATGAATAAACCCACACCTTCAACCCCACCAACAACCTCCTACCTTAATCACGGCTGCTGAGGTCTTTTGGTCTCAGAGCCATGCATGTAGAAATGGAGACTGCCTGCCCTCTGCAAAGATAGTGGCTGTGGCTTCATTCAGGGTTGGAAAGCTGCAGCTGCCATCTTTGCAAAGGGCAGCCTGGATTCCCTTAAGACAGGCCAAGGGAATCCAGGCTGCCCTTTGCAAAGATGGCAGCTGCAGCTTCCTTACCCTAAAGGAAGCTGCAGCCACCATCTTTGCAAAGGGCAGCCACTTTCCCTTTTTACACTCCATGGCTCCGAGGCCAGAAGACATCAGCAGCGGCAATTAAGATTATGGTGGTGGGGGGACAGGATCCCCGCGGTGCCTTCTGAGGCCTCCGGAGGCTTGGGAAGGCAGAGATGGCGAAGGGACCCCCAGAAGGCTTCAGACCGGTAAGGTGCTTTTTACTTTGAAAAAAAAAATGTTCTGTGTGGGTTTTGGAGGGTAGGTTTGGGCTGTGGGGGTATGTTTCTATGTTGCTTTGTTTTTTGGTGAGTTTTTTTTTTTTTTTTTTTTTTGCTGTCCCAGCGTGGGACTTGCATTATTTATTTAATTGCCCACCCCTGACACAGAGGAATATTTTTTCCCTGTTTTCCTCTTCTAAAAATTATGTGCGTCTTATAATCAGGTGTGTCTTATGGAGTGAAAAATACGGTATATAACGACACACTGAAACTATCCATAACTGAGCAACAGTAAGATCACGTTCTAGGACTCAGAGTGCCTCTTCATACTCTGTTGTGACACCAGTATGTCATTACAGTCTTTCTTCTTATAAACAGCTTTCTAAGCTCTAGCTGTAGTTAGAATGGGGAGGGGAAAGTTAGGTGGAGATCAAAACTGTCAAATATGTTTGTCCTCTTAAAATCATTCTGAAAGATGGATTTCTTCGAAAAAGGGAGGAGAACAAAAAAAAAAGTAAATAAAGGAAGGTTTAGTCATTTTGGAAAAAGTGTGGGATCTTTGACTTAAAAGTGTCTGATAAGTCTATTCCAACAACGATTTCAAATATGTGGGACAATGCAGAAGACATAGAGGGCATAGTACCTTTCCTGTTCTAATTATCTGTTTAGGCACAACTACAAAAAACAACAATCCATGGCTTTATAATTTGTACATATCAATGTAGAACCTAGAAGAAGTTTACGTACAGAGGATTTGATGTCCTTGGCTCGACTGGCGTACTTAAGGGTATTATATGTGTCATCGTAGAACAGAGAAGAAGGACTAACAGCAGCTACAATTATAGTACGACAGTTTCCTCCGAGTGAATCCTTCAGCAGACGCGTCAACTTGCTGTTTCGATAAGGAATGTGCTGTTTCTTACTCTGGAAAAGCAACAATAACAAAAACCCACAAGGAAAACAATGAGTGCTTAATGGATTACTGCAATTACAAAAGCTCCAAATCATGACCTGTTAAGAACAGATGTACAGCGCAACACACATCATTGGCAGGTGAGAAAATCCTTGAAACTCATGTTTCCCTTAGAAAGCGTCTACCAACAGAAAGGCAATCCTAAACATGTCCTGATCCAATATTCCAGGCAATGAAGCCATTAATTAATTAATTGTCATTTCTATACCATCTCATTAGTGTTGTCATTCTCTGGGCAGTTGACAATATACAATGAAAATACCAAATAATACATACAAAAAAATTAATAAAATATAATAAACTCAGAGTAAAACCCATTGGAACATCCCAGGCCAGTATTCACAGCTATATATATTTCAGTCTTAATTAGCTTCTTAAAAACATAGAGGGATGGTGCCTGGGTAACCTGTGTAGGAAACTACAGAAAGAGAAGGGACCATAACCAAGAAAGCTTGGTTCCTAGTGTCGGCATTTTTGGCCTCCTTCGGTGTTACAGTTCTTAATATCAAGGACTGAGTGGAGTATCTGGGATGGGTAGTTATTTTGTGGGAGAAATGTTCTGCCAAATATCAACATCCAAAAACTCTTAAGGGCTTTATGAGTTATGACCAGCACTTTAATATGAGGATGGGAGTTACTTAGTCTTCCTTCATGTCAATGCAGGTTCTCCAAAGCATGATGGAATCCTGACAGACAGTTGACCAGTCTCTGCTTAAATATCTCTCAGCAAATGAGAATTCAACATCTTCTACATGCATTTCTATTTCCCACCATGTGTGTGGCTTAATTCAGAAAGGCTGGGGTCAAATTTCAAGCTTTTCTACAAGCCGACAGGGCAGCATTTCTGTTAAGCTGCCCGTTGCAATGAGTCTGTCCAATTAAAATTGTACTTTTGCACCAAAACGCCAGAGTGCTTGAACATCATTAAGTCAATAGTGACTTGCCAATATTTAGAGATGATACAGTTGATTTATATTCTTGGATGTGGCTTGCTCAGTCACATGATATTGTCTATGTAGTCAGATAACAAGATCCCATTTAAAACATTGTGACATCTGCTGAACACATCAAATTCAGTCCCATTTCCTCAAGCTTCACAACATAATAGCATTACAATGACCTAACAGACTAGAAACTATTCTCTGCACCATTCGTAAGACACAGGAGAGTTAAAAACTAAGAAATACTAAGAGAAATAAATACTTGGATAACTGAGTTATCAAAACAATAATGATAAAAAAACTACCTTGAGGCCTTAGCAATTAAATACTATATATAAATAAATTAGCCCATTCGTGCTCTGAAAAGGGAACCAGTGCAGAATAGAGTGATAGACAAGAGGAGAACTTGGATCAAAGAGATTCTGGTTCAAAGCCTCTTGTGAGCAAAAACAGCTCACTCAATAACTATTGGCCAATTACTATCTCAAAATTTAATTCAGTCTAACCTGCCAGGTTGTTAGTTGAAATAAAGGGACAAACTTCACCTATGCTGCCTTGGGAGCCTTCAAGAAATGTTGAGACACAAATGTGATGCTCAATCAATCAAATGTTTATAACGATAAATAAGACATACATTATTTATTTAGTATTTCTGTGTTTCATATGAACATTAATAACAAACTATCATTAACAAATCACAGTACTAACAACACAAGCACTTACTTTAATGTATAGTCAAAGGTTTCATACAAATAGTTGACTATAACCCAAATTTATAGGGGGTGGAGAGAAAGGGATTACTATAGGCATGATACAGAGTTGATTTCCTTCTCCAGACATAGACTAAGTCAGGAAATGACTAGTCCTACAGAATTTAGATTGCAACTCCCATCATCCTTCATCATCATCTATAGTAGCTGGGGCTGATGGGACCTAAAGTCCCATCAATGCCTGGAGGATCATAGATGTCCCAAAAACTAATAAAATAATCATATGTTATCAAATCAATTTGGACTTATGGTAACCCTTTTCATGGCTCTTCAAGTAGAGAATATTCAGGCATGGTTTACCATTCCCTTTTTCTGGGGGCATCTTGGGACTGTGCAGCTTGCCCATGGCTACAAAGGCTGACTCTACTCCCGGGAGGCACAGTGGGGGAAAACTGAACTCCCAGATACCTAAACCCCTGACCCTATTAAACATGCATATAAAACTTGCCAAAAAGCCCGGTGGAGTGTTAGGGAAACAATACCTACCTTTGGGTCTGCTAGCGCATTAATGACATTGCCAAGAGCTAACAGCGAGCGATTAATATTTGCGCCTTCTCTAAAGCGAGCTCCCTTGGTTTTTGTGGCACTGGCACGTTCAGACCCGGCCAGGTCCAGAAGACACATTTTGGCAATACGGACGTTTTGGTTGATACTTGCTGCCTTATCTTGTTGCCTCAAGTAGATCTAAACAGGCAGGGAAAGTAAAAAAATAAACAAAAAGCCTGTAGCGTTTATCCTTATTATGTTAAGTAGTTATGAATATTCATGTTTCAGGCTAATGTTGCTGAGAGGCGGAGCCGAGAGATATGTATTAAAGAAGCGGAGTCAAAGAGGGAGTCAGGCAGTAAGAGTCAGTCGGAGAGAGTGGAGAAGAAGATAGAGTGTGGATCTGAGGTGTGACTAGAGTGAACAGTGAATAAGAACTGTAATGATAAATAGAACGGTGAGATTGATGATAATCGAAGTTACCTATGATTAATATAATAACATCTGTAATCAATAAACAAGTTTTATTTAAAAGACAGTGAAGTTTGGACCTGCATCTTCATCCTTCCATAATTAATGTTGATTTAGGGATCAACTAGTGGCAACAGGTAAAAAGGAGGAGTTTGCCTTCATGTGCTCTGTGTTTGGAGAGTCAGGCAAGGGGCACGAGGGCAAACGCCACAGAGCCAAATAAAGAAGACTGGGAGTTGGCCAAGGGAACACCCTTGCTGTGGACGCTCATTGACCAAGATGGGCAGGGAAGAAGAGAATGCTACTAATTACTGGATGTTACAGATACAGACACAAGGTTTTTGTAGAATAAGTAGAGGATTTCAGTGAGTGAAAAGAATCAAGGTGCAGACTGGACTGTGTGCCTGAAAAAAAAGAGCTTCTGAAAGGAAGTTATGGCCTTTTGATAAATTCTTCTACCAATTTCCATGCCACGTTGGGACTCATGGATGGAAACAATTCATCACTATGTCCAGTAAAAGCACTTTCTGGCCAATACAGTTTGAATATCCACTATTTCAATAATGATTTCTTTGGAATTTTATACATACTTACCCAGAAAAAAAACTTACCACATTCACTGCTATATCATGTTACAGTAAGTGTGCACAGGATTAGTCTTGGCTGCAAGCTCATACACTTACATGAGTAAACCTCAAAGAACATATTCCTTATGAGTAAATATATACACAATCCAGTCTTCAGATGCACAGCCAGCTATTTAAATGGGAACCAGTCCTTATTTTAATGTTATATTTTAATGAATGGAAGAAAAAAATGCTCCATTTATACAGGCTCCATTTTCCCTTCAACACCTTAACTGATTCCTTATGTGCAGTTTAAGGAGAGGATAGACTAAAAGCAACTTGTTCCGCAGTAATATTTAGAACAAAGGACTTAAAGCAGACAAGACTGTGAGCTGCTTGTCTTTCTCCAAGACCAAAACGATGATGGCTGGTGTGCCATAATCTGAGGGTAGACTTGACTCTTCTCGCTCTCTCTCTTTTTTTGAACAAAGCTTCAAAGGTTATCTAAGATCCTCCGACACCTTATCTGCCAGATTACCTTACCTGAAAGACAGCATGGGACCGAGATGAGGAGGCATTCACATCAGTGGGATGTTGTGTCCTGTTTTTGTTTCCATAATCCAGCATTTGCAAGATCTCTGCTGCAGATTTTGGCTTCAAAGTGAAAGAAAAAAACCAAATGAAACAACTAAATCTTCACTCAAATTTAATAAAGACAGTTTAATTGTCACCTGATTGAATAATAACACTATCATCATCACTTTTCTTGCCGTCTTGGTCCCAGAGGACAAGAGACACAAAGCAAGTAAGATGATCCCTTCTATCAGACCAGGTTCTCTTGGTGCACACAAGAGAACTTGCCTAAAGATTATGTTCAAGATTAACTTGTGCTATGTTGCCAAAAGAAACCGGGTGAGAAAAGGCATCATTTTACCAGTTTCACCCTCTCAGCTCATTAAGATGCTCCATGATAGATTCTTTAAGTAATTAGCAATAATTTCAGTGCAGAATGACTAATTTGCAGGCAATACGGAGTTTGGTGGGAGTAAGCAGGAACTGATAATGAAATGCTGACAAAGATTCATGGGGAAGTTCAGAAAGTGGATACTTAATCCATTCGTGACAAGATTTCTGGCACAGGAGACAGTCCTATACTGGCTTCTTTGAACCATAAACTCTACATTTCTTGATAGTCTCCTTTCAACAGTAGTTGCCATGTCCAGCTTCTTTAGAAAGTCCTCAGAGTTTCAGATAATCTGTCACAAAGGACAGTCCCTGAAGTATTATTTGGGAAAGCGGTTGCAAACATGACTCTTCTCATTTGGGTTCAAAAGGTTTTAACACAAACTGGAAAGACTGTAATATTCCCTTTATACAAGCACATCTGTAATCAAGTCTTTAGATTGGCTTTCTCTCATTCTTTACCTCAGGTGTCCAATGTTCTCCGTACAATGGTACCACAATGTTTACTTTCAGTAAGAGGGATTTAGGACTATTTACAAAGTAAGAGGTTCTGTATTGTCTTAGAAATCTTATATCAAGCATTAAAATATTAGCCTTCAAATTTAAAAAAAAAATAGAAAAGAAAATGACACCAAATGTGCGATATAAAGACTGTGCATGCTCATTTGCTGCACAGAAGGCAAGGGATGTTACCACCAGACTACCCAGAATACACCTGACCTCATCTGGTTTCAGAAGATAAGCATCATGGGAGGTACATATTCCACTATCCAAATTCTTCTCTTAGTTGGTGATGCTTTAAGCTTTTAAGGGGCTTGGATGGACAGTGTGCTGTCCTCTGAAGATGTTGGCCACAGAGACTGGCGAAACGTTAGGAAGAACAATCTTCAGAACACGGCCAAAGAGCCCGAAAAACCCACAACAACCATTCTTTTAACAAATTACAGAGAAGATACTGGATATAGCAACATGCATACCTGGTACAAGCTTAACCCATGAACTAATACTCCTTTCTGAGGATCTTCTCGAACAGCCAGTGGTCCAGAGTTTACTAGTAGGTCACGTATCTGCTCATTGTAGACCTTGGAAACGGTTAGTGGAAGGCAAAAATAATTATAAATGGGCAAGTATCTAATATGTACAAACATTACTTATCCATTAAGTATCTGGATTTGGTAATCCTATCTCAATTTAGATGAACAAAATGTATGTAATATTACAACACAGTTTATTTTTCTAATATTCTTTCGGTATTCTCAAAATAATACACTAAAGGAAGAGGTTTTGAAATTTTAAATGGTGAAATTTTAAATGAAATACGGAAGAGGTGAGAAAAGAGACAATCTTTGTGAAAGTAGTGCTTTTGCCTTTTTTTATGGCTATTTGGCAAAATCCTGTTGGCATAGCTTTATGCCAGGACGCCCCAGATCAAGAACTGAAAATATTAATTTAAACTAAAGATAAGTTGTCTGTCCCTCTCTCCCGACCCTGGATTTTGTGGCTCCCTAGTGCTTTCTTTTGACCTGGAGGAGACGTTAGGAGTCTTGATATGGAATTACAATCATGTCCCGTCAAGTCAGTTCTGACATGACAACCCCCTTTTCAGGGTTTTCCAGATAGACAATACTCAAAAGTGGTTTACCATTCCCTTCTTCCGGGAGTGCCATGGGAGTGTGCTGCTAAAGAGAGACTTTAATAGTCAAAATCCACTGCTGTATTGCTGCTGGGAGTCCTAGCAATTAGGCTGCAGTTTTGACTATGAAAGACCCCACCCACACATCCTGAGGCTCCCAAAAGCTTCCCAGGACAAAAGCAAGCCTCAGGGAGCTTCCAAACCTGAAAAGAGGGGAAAGCTTTCAATTAGTTTAAATATTTCTGTCACTCGATCAGTTATGCTGATGTAATTTTACAGAACAGAATTTTGCCCTGTATGTAATGAAACATACCATACAAGTAGTATTGACATTTTTCAATGGTTATAAGGCATTTCCAAGAAAATAAAAAGGGTACACAAAACAAGGAACATATTTTAGGCCATGGGAAAAAAAAAGTATAAACATGATATAGTCAATAAGTCAAAAGGATAAACTAGCCAACCTGTATAAGCAAGTGCACATAGATGTCCATAAGAAAACTCCCTAAAATCTAGCAAACCAAAAGAAAGGAAGGAGGAGAAGATAATACAAATGAGGTTTGGAGAAACACACAGTTACAAGATGGGGGATACCTGGCTCAGCAAAACTATGAGTGAAAAGGATCTTGAAATTGTTGTAGATCACAAGCTAAATAAGAGCCAACAGTGTGACGTGGCTGCACAAAAGACAAATGCTATTTTAGGCTGCATTAACAGAAGTATAGTTTCCAAATCCTGCAAGGTGCTAGTCCCCCTCTATTCAGCACTGGTTAGGCCTCACCTTGAGTATTGTGTCCAGTTCTGGACACCACACTTCAAGAAGGATGCTAACAAACTGGAACAAGTTCAGAGGAGGGCGACAAGGATGATCAGAGAGGTGTAAACCAAGCTTTATCAGGAAAGGCTGGAAAAATTGGGCATGTTTAAGCTTGAGAAAAGAAGGCTGAGTGGTGATATGATAGCACCTTTCAAATATCTGAAAGGCTGTCATACAGAGGAGGGGCAGGATCTGTTCTCGATCATCCCAGAGTGCAGGATATGCAACAACAGGCTCAAGTAAAAGGAAGCCAGATTTTGGTTGAACATCAGCAAAGACTTCCTAACTGTTAGAGCAGTACGACAGTGGAACCAGTTACCTCGGGAGCTGGTGTGTGAATGGAGGCATTCAAGAAAAACTTGGAAATTCACCTGCCAGATATGCTTTGATTGTAATTCTGAATTGAGCAGGGGGTTGGACTTGATGGCCTTGTAGGCCCCTTCCAACTTCACTTTTCTATGATTCTACGTATGAAAATGGAGACTGAGGGATTGTCACATCTCTACAAAGTCTTTTTGTGGGTGTATAATTTGGATGTCTGAAACCCAATCTTCACCAAATGCAGAGGGATTGTAGAGGAAAGTCAGGGGAAGCTTATCTGTTATTTTGGTATCTCTAGGTGCTGGGGGGGGGCTTTGATGAATAGATTCATAGTAAATTCATTATTCATCAACCTTGACAAATCATGAATCAAAATGAATCACCCTTTTTCTGATTCATCCCCATCTCTAGTTACAATCTGTTGTATTAGAATACTATGACTGGTATCCTGTTGGTGCAAAATGTGGCTGTAATGGACATTGTGCAAGAGCTTCTGACACTGGAAGATCTGCATAATCCCATATCCAACTAAAAGTTTTCTGCCTGCTGTTGCGCAATGGATGTTAGCAGCTGGTCTGTTCAGGCTGTGCAATGCAACTGAGCAACAATCCACTGTCCCACAACTTTGCCTCCTGCTCTTTGTGCATATGGTTACATTACACACTTGTGAGCAGGATTCTGCCCCACAGGCCTTTCTTCTTAACATTTCATATTGATTTGTAGCTAACATATTTATCTAATTTAATATATTCATTTGAAATGTAAACTGCTCCCTCCTCATGCACACAGAGGATTGTCTGTTGCATACTAAATGCTGGGTATTTAAACCAAAAAACAGGAAATAAATTTTATGTTTTTCTCTTGATCTTTCTGTTACAGCCTGCTACGCGCAACATAAACAATGAAAGCTAGAAATATGCCCAGTTGTTTGTTCAGGTACTACAGTGGGACTGAACAATCATTTTCTAGATGAAACAATAATTCAGTTTTGAGTTACATTAAAATCATTCAGAAAACACAACCTGCCCCAAAAGTTCTTGGGCCCTCCAAACTAAATATTGTTGCTGAGTTTGAAGAGGGCTGGAGTAACTGTATCCACTTGTTTTCCCACACAGGATACACAGTCAGACATACAACTGCTTTTGGGTACACAAGATTAACCTGGTTCACATAAGGAAGCACTTATTCACACCTCTTAATAATGAAACTTTGGAAGGAATCTCCAGTGAGGCTCAACAGGAGGGAGACTGGCCTGTATGAGTCCAGCCTTTGACACTGTTGGACTGACTGATCATTCATCACCCTAGTTTGTATCTGAATATAAACATTTATGGCATGAAATTCCTCTATTGTGAGAAAGTCATCTATCCACTTACCTCAAGGTACGAAACAGCAATAGCACAATGTTTTTCATCCTTCATCCGATCAATGCAATTGTAAAGCTCCATCATGGTGAGGTACATAACCCCTGGATCCTCGGGGGAGCCCAGCATTGTGTGAGTCTTTCCTGCTCCAGTTGCTCCATATGCAAGCACTTGCATGGTGGTGGCAAGGCAGGGGGAGGGGGAGGCAAAAGGGATAATTTTAAGGAGTGCATCCTTAGACTAACATTTGTAACAAAAAAGGCTTGCCATTCATGAATGTTGAGATTTTTTTTTTACCCACTAGCAAAATAAGGACAGGGGAAACACAAGGCAACCCTACCACTAACATACATTCTGTGTATTTGGTTACATATTTTCCTTTCTACTAAAAATAATGCTGGCTAAAAGCATAACTAAAAACAAATTAAACAGAAACATCATCACAATGATCAATAAGCAAAATTAAATGGAATGGAAGTGATCCCAACTCCAGGGAAAGTGCATTCTACAATCTGAAAGCAACACAAGAGAAGGTCCTATCCTGGGTGCCCATTAAGTTAGTCTCTGTAGAGACAGTATTCTCACAAGGAACTTTTCTTAAAGCCCAAAGTTTGGTAGGTTCACTACAGTAGAGATGGTCCCTGAGCTAATTTTTAAAATTAGATTTATACACTCATGTAGACGAATGGTCTACTCTGCTAAGCCATTTTCCAATTAAAAGTTCAAAATCAGCATCAGTTGGTACAGAAAGCTACTAACAACCAGTGCTGGTTGTCCAGCATTAGTCTTATGATCTTGATTACTGTGTATCTACTAACAGCTTAGAGCTTGCCCTGGTATGCACCAACTAAACTTTTGGAATGCACTTCAAGAATAACTCAATGTACAACAGTTGACAGTAGTCAAAGAATGTCATTAAGATATGGGTGATTCTTACCAAACCAGGTTTATTCAAGAAAGCTATAGCTACCATTCTAGACACAGTGTCTAGAAGTTTTTTTGTGTCAAAAACCTTCCTCAGTACCACTGACATGTGGCAGCCTGGAACCCTGCAGTTATCTCTATTTTTATGTTCTCATATTTACTTAACATAATTTTAAAACAAGTAATCTTAAAACAATGTCTAATGATGTTAGGCATGTTGGAAGTGTAATAGGCTGAAGTGTGCAATTGTTCTCCCCTGAACCACAAAATTATTTGTGACTAAAATATAAAAACTGCAATTCTGCCAAAAACGGTGCTCAGAGAAACTATTCATAGAAGCTGGAAGTAACATCAAGAGTCAGAAATGGATGAAGGAATAGTGAGCAAAAGAGAATGTTCTTATTGTTCTTTTCTTCAGCTCTCTGAAAATGAGATATAGGAAATCACAGTATTCCTTTGTAAGATCAGGAAGCTAGTGTGGAGCCAGGGGTTGGGAGTTCAATACCCCACTGCCTCCTGTGAGGCTTTGGGCAACCCTGAAAAAGATAGTCATTAGCTAGAATTGACTTGGTGGCACATGATGATGGTGGGGAATGAAACAAAACATATAAAACCATACCAAAGCCTCCAAATCTCAACATGTGCAGTAACAAAGTGGAATATAGCACCAACCAAATCTGAAAGCTTCAACTTATCAAGTAGTTTACTGCAAATGTCAACCCAGGATACAAAAGAATCTCTTTTCTATACAGGATTTTTCTTTAAACATCTTGTGGTTACTACCACCAGTTCATCAATGAAAGGACAAACAATGAGGAAATTTACCTGTGCAGTTATATCCATTCAGAAAGCCATCCAGTACAGTTTTGGTGGTATTTTCAAAAACCTCCAGCTGTGAAGAACTTTCATCAAAGACAGCATCAAATATAAACTTGAGGTCCTTGTTCTGCTTTTTGGTAATATCACGGTATGGGAGTTTTTTTCCATGAAAGAAACTGACTTCTTCCACTTTGGGATCAAACACCAACATATGCTTGTCAACAACCTGGATCACTTTCCTGAAATTGCCATTTCTCTCTTTTTCATTTTCTGGACGAACACGGATCACAACTTTCACGTGACTGCACACATTGTCTTCAACAGCAGCAGACATTACGAAGCTGTGCTATGTAGTCTGTAGTGTATTTCTCATATATGGTAACTCCAGGTTTTTCTGTTGCGAAGGAATTAAAGTAGCTAAATCACCAACATCAAAGACTATAATCCTACATTCATTTAGCTGGATGAAAGCTCCGTCATAAGAAAGTCAACCTACTTCTAAGTAAATGTGTAGGATTGTGCCATAATGAAAACAAACAAATTTATGTCAAATGCTGGTCATTTGCCTTGCCAAAGGTATAAAGTAATTTATAAGACTTTTAAAGCAGTGAGTTAGGATTTATGTTAAATACTCCATTAATTAACTAACTAACCAATGAACTAAACAGTTAATTGATTTAAAATGTTTATATGCCGCCTTTTTCCTAGAAAGGATCCAGGACAGCTTACCGTATTAAAAAGAAACAAAATTATTGAGTGGGTGAGTGTGAGTGGTCTCAGTTGTAGACTGAAAGTGACAATTAGTTGTGTTGGGTTATTTTCTCTTCTGGATCTATCTTGTACTATAGTCAATGCAAAACAATTAGCCAACTCTCCAGCCAAGTAAGGTCACTGTACCTTAACATCTTGACAATTGGACGTATGGTGCATAAATGTGGAGGTGGCATTTGCAGATCTTATAGATTGCACTTTATGTATTTCCAGTCCAATAATAATCGGCTCAAGCAACAGGATGCCAGATTTAGGCTGAAGATCAGGAAAATTTTCTTAACAGTTAGAGCAGTACGACAAGGCAGTGAATTACCTCGAGTGAGCACTCCTACATTGATTTAGCAATGCTGGAGTCATTCAAGAGAAAATTGGACAACCATCTGTCAGATCTATTTTGATTAGGATTCCTGCATGGAACAGGAGGTTGGACTTTATGGCCTTATAACCCCCTTCCAACTCCCTTATTCTACGGAGCTACAATAGTCTGGTGTTCTAGGACTGTGATGCAACAGAGCACTACTTTGTTAGGCTTTGCAGAATTTTAGTCAAAACAATTATGTTATTGCCATAATTATTGCCATAGTGGCAGCTTGCCAGATTTTAAATTACAGTCGTGCCCTGCTTTACAAATGCCCCACATTACGACGAAACCACATTATGATGATGTTTTTGCAATCGCTTTTGCGATCGCAAAATGATGGTCTGAATAGGCTTTTTTCGCTTTGTGATGATCGGTTCCCTACTTCAGGAACCGATTCTTTGCAAAATGACGATTTTCCTACAGCTGATCGGCGGTTTCAAAATGGCCGCCAGGTAAATAAAATGGCTCCCCGCTGTTTTCTGGGACGGATTCCTCGCAAGACAGCCACCGAAAATGGCCGCCCTATGGAGGATCTTTTAGCCCATTGGAACACATTAAATGGGTTTTAATGCGTTTCAATGGGTTTTTCATTTTCGCATTACGACGTTTTCGTTCTACAGCGATTTCGCTGGAACGAATTAACGTCGTAATGCGAGGCACCACTGTACAACTCCTTGTAGTCAGAACAACAGAATTTCCTATTAAAATGTTTTTGTTGACTCTTCTGCCCCCTGGAAAAAACATTGTTTACAGTTGAGAGGGAAATGAAATTGAGTTTGGAACTCCCTCCTATGAGAGGCCAGGCAGGACCCATTATTTTCTCTTCTGGATCTATCTTGTACTATAGCCATCGCAAAACAATTAGCCAACTCTCCAGCCAAGTAAGGTCACTGTACCTTAACATCTTGACAATTGGACATATTGAGTTTGGAACTCCCTCCTATAAGAGGCCAGGCAGGACCCATCATTGCTGTCCTTCTACAAGCAGGTAATGAACTTTCTCTTCAGGCAAGCATTCCCTCAGTGACTAACTGCCTGAGTGGGGTTGTTAAATGGATTGATGTGCCTTGCTGCTGTGAATGTGTTTTGGTGTTGTTTTTGTTTACTATTGTGGTATTTGATCCTTTCAAGTTTTGTATACTTACTGCTTTTAGCTTTAAATATTGTCTTTTGATGATGTAAGCCACTCTGGTTCCTTTTTAAGAAGAAAAACAGATTTTTTTTCAGGAAAAATTGAGATTTTCAGAAATGTTTCATTTCTAAAGTACACTAGAGTTCTTATAACAAGAAAATATTAAATGAAAATATTTCTAAGTGTCTTTTTCCTGGAAAAATGGAAATGTTCACAAATTTTACTTCTGTAGGTAAAAAATATTTTTAATAAATAAATAAACTGAAAGAACTATAAATATAGGAAGATGCATACAAAAAGAATACAACACATTATTAGAAGGCAAGTCGACACTACACCAAACAAACTTGGATAGCAACAACAATCATATAGCAGAAACAGTTGCAACAGAAACATCATGGATTTCCTTCCATACATAGTTGCAAACTGGCACAAGGCTGGGTGAGCATTTAGAATTATTTTGTTTGTTATTGATATGCTTGAAGGCTAGGAAATGCTATCTATTCATCCATCCAAAATATTTTAGCCCACATTTCTCCTTGAAATGGACCCTATGTGGCTTACAACAGTGAAAGACAATATTTACCATTGAAACAATGGTGGTATCATGAAAAGACAGAATAAAAAGGCAGCTTATATTATTAACAAGAAATATTAGGGCAAAGATCAATAAGTAAACAAAATTTTTAAAAAATGCCACCCTGAGAAATGGAAATCACAAAGATAGAAAACACTAGTACTAAAAATGCAATCAAAGCAGTAATGCATAGCTAGCTAGCTAAAAATCACACACAAGTAGCTAGTTACTGAAGGAAGGCTTGCCTAAGGAGAAAAGTATTTGCCTGCTTTCAGAAGGACAGCAAAAATGGGGCCAGTCTGGCCTCCTGTGGGAGGGAGTTGCAAAGCCTGGGAACAGCACTACAGAAGGCTCTCTCCCGTGCCCGCATCTCCGAAGGAGGTGAGACTGAGAGAAAGACCTCTCCAGATGATCTTAACACCTGAGGTGGCTCCTAATGGGAGACAGTATTTGAGATAGCTTGGACCCAGGGCATTAAGGGCTTTGTAGGTTAAAACCAGCAGTTTGAATTGTGCCTGGTAACTGATCAGCACCCAGTGGAGCTGCTGCAGCAGGGGAGATTATGTGATCCCTGTAACCAGACCCAGTCAGCAATCTGGCTGCTGCATTTTGGACCCGTTGAAGTTTCCTGACACTTTCCATCAGCAGCCCTGCAGAGAGTGTGTTACAGTAATCCTGCCAGGAAGTAACTAGGACGTGTATCACAGTGACCAGCTCAGATCTCTCAAGAATTGAACATAGCTGGAACACTAAATTGTGCAAATGTACTCCTGGCCACCACCAAGACCTGGACATCCAGGCTCAGCAATGAATCCAGGAGCTCCCCCAAACTGCACACCTGTTCTTTTTAAACAGGAGTATAATCTCATCCAGTACCAAGTGCATCCCTATTTCTTGATCTGCCTCTGTATATTCTTACTTTTAAGAACTTCAGTATTTTAAGATACATATTCCCAGCTTTTTGATTATGCCTTTTTAGGCTATAAATTCTTTTAATTTTAGAATGTAATTTAAAATATTCTCATTGTTCTATTTTACCCTTAAACATATTTTGGATTGAATTCTGTCTTAAGTATTTGGTTGCAATTAAAGTTCAGTTTACATATATTTTTACATATTTGTATCTACAATTTTTCCATAGCTGTAAAACTTTTATATTCTTACATCTTTGAAGTGGTTTTTTTTTTCTTATAGAACAGAGAAGAAATGTAGATAAATAAAGCTTGTAGGATTAAACAAGCTGATGCTGCCTGGAAGTATTGCAACAATAACTGCTTGGTTTAATTCTGAAATGTCAATGACTGTCTAGTTTCATTCTGTGTAGCCTGTATAATTAAAATTGTAAACCGCCCGGAGAGTGCTTGTAGCACTATGGGGCGGTATATAAGTCCAATAAATAAATAAATAAATAAATAAATAAATAAACCCTCTTTTTTGTATAAATACTAGCTGTGAAAAACACAGACTTCTGATTATCCCCACCCCCACGGTTTATAAGGTCATGTAGGGCTCTTGGGAGGATGTTGAGTTGTCAGAATCCCTGACTTGATATACCTATCTACTCTCGTGATATAGCAGTAACTTTGGAAGTGCAGGTGCTGTGCTGCTCATGAGTCTCCACAGCCACTTCCTCCTTCAGAAGACTGCAAAAATGCATGCTACAGTGGGGTCTTGACTTGAGAACTTAATCCGTATTGGAAGGCGGTTCTCAAGTCAAAAAGTTCTCAGGTCAAATCTGCATTTCCCATAGGAATGCATTGAGAACCATTTGATCCGTATCTGCTCTTTTCCGTCCATAGAAACTAATGGGAAGCTGCTATTCCGCCTTCGACCACTAGAGGGGGATATTTTGTTTCTTTTTTTCTTAGGTCAAGAAAGGTTCAGGGAAGGCAGGGAAAATACAGTCCAGGCAGTCCAGGACCAGGCAGTCTCAAGACTGTCTCCCAATCCACTCTCTAAATGCTGGGAGGAGTGAGGAAGCAGACAGGCACCCTTTTCACTGGCCAACAGTTAACTGAAAGTTCAAATTTTGCACTTTCCCTGCCTCCCACGTGTTTTTTTTCAGTTCTTAACTCAAATCTAAGTATGTAAGTCAAGTCAATATTTTCCTATGAGAGTGGTTCTTAAGTCAAAATGTTCTTAACTCAAGCCGTTCTTAAGTCAAGACCCCACTGTATTAGAATTTCCCTTATTAACAAATAAGAAGCATGTCTTTTGTAAAGATGATGTCTCTTCATTATCTACAGTATTTGAGACCAAATCACCCTCAAATACTTTGCATCACAACAGGAATAGTTTGCAAGAATACACTGTTTCTAGGGAAATTCAGTCTCTCCTCCTCTTGTGAATTGTACTCAAGCTCAAAGTAAATAGGAAAGCCAGAAAGGGCAGTGATGTCATATGTCCACTAAGCAGAAAGTCTAGGGCTTCAACCTCCAGAAAGTCTTAGCTCCAGTACACTCCTGCATCTTGCCAAGAAGAGCCAGAGGAATAAGGTCTAGACTTGAACTTTCTGCAGATCAGTCTCTTGCTCTTTTGCTACCATCATCCTCCCATATAGAACAAGGCAGTGGCAATGTTTCTCTTCATTAATGTGGCCAACTGGACATTAACACTTTTCAGACGTCTCTACTATTATACTGCAGCAGACACTGCAAGAGTGTGTTAACAACCTCAAAGGGATGAAGTGTGTAATAGTATGCAGAAATATACAGTATTCCATAACCTAGGCACTGTTCCTTAAAATCCTGCAGACTTCAAAATTTGTAGATACCGTTTCTTTCCCTCCTTAATCATACTCTGAGATCCTTAAGTCCTGTATTCAGCTGCCCCGCTCAACAGACTTTTAAAGAGGCTGAGCCCCACTGAACACAATGGGACTTATTCCCACGCAAAAAATGTATTGGATCGGAGACGTGGTGTCCAGTAAATAAGGAAGCAAGCCACCCTGACCCTACGTAAGCCTGCTTGGACATCATCCTCCCTGCGTCCAGCGAGCATGACACCCGGCGCTGCAGTCTTAAGGATGAGTAGGTAACAGGGAGGAAACACGGGAGTTCCTGGAAGAACGTGTCGGCGAGGCAATCCGAGCAAGTCGCGCCTGAAACAAGCAACGGAAAACAGTCCTCACGATCGCCTTGTTGCGGTTGCGTATTTGGGAGGCGGCGGCGACAACAATTAGAGTACTGATAGGCCACCCATCTTTCTCCAAAGGAATTCAGGCGCTTGGGGGACGAACCCGCGCGAGCTCACTTGCCTATACGATAAAGTGGCATCAGGCCCCTCGGCGACCCAAGGCAGCTAAAGGCGACGTGATTTTCAAGCAGCCGTGTGGACGTAAAGACTCACCGGAGCATGAGGATCCTCTCGGTTGACCGCCGGCCCGCGCCGCTTTCTATGAACGTCGCGGCCGCTGAGCTTCCTCGGTTCAGGGAGGCAGCAATTCAAACACAAGCGGCTTGTGGTTTCCCTCCTTCTGATTGGCTCGCAGCGGGAGCACGTCATAAGCGTCCCCACGCTGCTGATGGGCTGGACGATGTAGTTTGGCCTACGTGGGGACCCGTCCCTCCCCCCCTAATAATGGTTTTTAGCGGACTTTTAACGGTAGGGAAGGCTAGGCATCTCGTCTCTATGTTTGACAAATAGGGTGTTGGATGCTGCCGGTGAATGAATCAATGAAAAGAACTCTTACCAGCTGATCAGAGTAGGAGGAGGGTGGGGGTGCGAGTGGCTTTTGGTTTTTGTTCGGCCCCGAGAATGGAGAATACGTTGTAAGCGTGGATAAAGACCAAAAAGGTGATCGGAATGCGAGAATGCAGTGAAGGTAGAATTCAATGCCACAGCTTAAGTTTTGTAGGCACCACGCAACCTTTCCTGTTGTAGACAGCGATCATTTACTGTTATGGACTTTGATGTTACAGAAAGGTTGATACTGTTTAAAATGCCTTTCAGTCGTATACCTCTCTCAACATTGTTCTAACCTCAGTGACTCGAAAATAGCTCCCCGAGTCCTATCGAAGCGACTCCCAAGTGAGCATACAGAACGTAGCGGTACCTGATTGCCGAGTCAACCTGCTTCTGACGTCAACTTACACGTGACTGTGTCTTATTTTTACACGTGTGCCTTTAATTTTAAACAATTCCAACCACGAGCGAAGGTGGTTGCGATACAATTCCGTATGCGGAAGGTAACCTCCTTAATAAAGCTATAAGTAGCATGCAGCTGTGGCATTTGAATCTCGGTGCAGAGTGCAGCCGTCTTAAGAAAAAGTTCTTAAAATTGCTCCATCTGAGGATGGAATAATGCAATGTGGTCTATCATGAGGCGTTCCATGGTGGACACTTGTTAACATTTTTCTGAGGGCTGCATTTAAAAAAAAAAAGAGGTCGGTGCGATGGGAATCGAAAAATTATGATGGTCAACCCTATGGCTGTCTTCCTCCCGAAAAATCATCTGCCTCCATCGCTCAGCTACTTTTCTGCCGCAGAAAAGATCGGGAAGTGCAGTTTTGGCACAATGGTTGTGCACAGGAAATAGCTCGGAGGAATGAGTGTTTTCTCACGCGGAAAGGAGAAGGTCCCTAGAGAATACTGGCACAGTCAGTAATATTTTACGCATAAAAGATCTTTCTGACGTTGAGAAAATAGTAGAGAATCTCTGCCCCGATTGTTCAGGTTCCGAAGGTTGTGTGGTGGAACTCCTGATTATAAAACAAAGTATTTATTAATAATACAGGGTATTCATTTTTCTTCTGCAACGCATCACAATCCGGGAGAACATCTATCTCGTATTGAAACATAATAGTTACCGTTTAATGTGCCATAATGTTTTTGTTCCACACACAAAAGATCCCGAGAAACAAAAACATTGTGGCACTTTAAAGGCTAAGTACAATACAGTATGAGCTTTCGTGGATCAAGTCAACTTCCTCCGAAGGGTGGTTTTTCTTTTCTTTTCTTCTTACATCCTTGCACTGACTAACACGGCTACTCCTTCGAAAATTACAACAATCCGGGAAGTAACTTTGTGCGTCGTTACTGATGGCGCATTGAACAGATGCTCTACTCTTGCTTGCTCGTTTCACAGTTTACGAGCCAGCTATAGCACTGGAGGCAGAAGCAAGGGAAAAAGAAGGGGCTTCCCGGGAAAACGTAGAGATAAAGAACACAGGGGGAGAGAGGGAAGCGACGAGACAGGGAAGCTAGTAGGCAGGGAAGAGACAATCTTGGCAGACTACGCCTGTTTCATTCGGTGTCAATCCCGCTGAATTGATTTGACGCTAATCCCGCAGTAAGTGTGGATGCCTTCCGTTTGAGGCAGCAGGGCCTCACTGAGATCGCCAACCTGCCTGTAGTGTTGCATAAATTGCGCAGTTAAGAGGTGGGGAAGCGGAGCGTCGGGCTCTCCTTCGCCGCCAACCTTTTTTTCCGAGAGGTCCCTGTTGCCTTCTGCGGAGGCGGACCAAAAAAGCCGAAACGGAATAGAAAGCGCGACGCCTTGTTGCGGGGAGGAAGCCTATTGGCGGCCCTCCTGGCTGTCACGGGAAGGCGGCGGGGCCGTGGCCTCCTCGAGCGCGGTGAGTAGTAGGAGGACCGTGCCGTCGTCTCAGGACGAGTGTGGCCAAGCCTCGGGCCCGGGGGTGGACAAATGAACCGTTGGGGGAAAGGAAGGGCTCTATTTGTTCTCGGCAGGACGCAGGACGGGCTACACTCACAATAAAAAGCCGCCTCGCTTCCTCCCTCCCTCCCACTCACGAGGAGCCCTATTGGTTGGTAAGGTCTTCCCTCGTTTCGCCAGTGGCTACAGTTGGCCCGGTCGCCTCTCCCTCTCAGCTCAAGGGGCTGCATTTCGGAAGAGTGTAAGGAGCGACTTCGAGATTAAAAGCCACCCTGAAAATAAAGCGAGGTGCTTTATTAAAAAATAAATAAATACTGAGCCAAAATGGCCTTTTAAGTCGAAAACAAAGCATCCTTCTGTTCAGCCACTGTCGTTTGGGTTAATCTTTTGTTAATTGTGTGACGCGTAATGTAATGGACGCCGTTCTCATCTATGGGTGGGGGGGGAGAGAGACAAAGGCAGGTGCCTTTAAATCTAAAGAATATAGGCCGTAGTTGTTTTATTGGCTGGAAGCCATAGTAATTGCAGTAATGAGTAAAACACCCTCTACCTTCATCATCCGGATCCAAGACGCTATGGATGACATGGCCTGGTGTCAGGAATTATTACTGGCATGGGTGCTTTCAGTCAGCCAATGGCAGGTTCTTCCTGTTCATGTCTTTCGATGTCTTGCCTGTCTACTTTTTATCTTTTCCTTCAGGCCCCTCTTTAGTATCTGGGTCCTGATCAACAGCTGACCTTCCTCCCCTTACTCTTTCCAACGTCTTTTGAGCACTCCTCCTGTTGGCCTGTATCCTCATGGGAGTTGGCTTTGTCTTTTAAAAAAAGTACTTCTGGAAAGCAGGTGGACTACTGCAGAACACATGGGAAAATCCTTATAAGCTGCACACATGAGAGGCTAAAGTGGTGCTGTGATTCCTGGTGCTCCTCTGGCAAAGTGTATGGGGGAGATGAAGGGAAATTATAGATACCAGAAGTAGTAATGTGAACAAGTAATCTACAGTATTCTCCTCAAGATTACCTAATCTATTATTGAACCATAACACCATTCCTTTAAACAGCCCCTTAGTTTGTCCTGGGGTAAGGGGCTAATAAAGTTACTTTATGGCAGATCTTACTCTTTATTTTTCTACTTCTGTGCCTAGTTTAACAGTATAAGTTCCTTGTCCTTTTTGCTGCCTTGTTCTAAATTACTGTTGTACTTGTGAGTCACTGGGGTGGAAAAGGCTAGACATTTAAATAATAAAACTTTGCTCTGGCTGTGTGTAAAATTTCTATTGTAACTACCATTTCCATTGCTTCAATAATTCCAAGAGACATTGCATACTTCTATTTTTATTTTAACTTATTTTTGTCTTGCTCTTCCTTTTCCTAATAGAAGTTGTGGGGAAGTTACAGGTCACAGTTCAATAGTGCACTATTGAACTGTGACCTGCAACTTCCCCACAACTTCTATTAGAAAAAGGAAGATGAAGCAGTGCAGTAATAAAGGCACAGAAGCTTAAACCTCTAGATGACCCTTCCCAAAAGTTTAACATAGATATCAAAGAGCATGTGGGACAAGAAGAAACCATTTGTTTGAAGGCTGTGGGGTCGAATAGCTGCTAAGAGAATACAGGAGAATCAACAGTCACATTCTCTTTGTCCTGGCACAGAAATGATTTGAGGGCCTTTGATAGTCATGCGTAAAAAGTTCATAGATTTTTAAGATAACGCCCCCCCACACACACAAGGATTAATATTTGGTACATCGTCTCTTGTATTTAGAAAATTAGTCCCATAAGGTAAGATGTGCATCGGGGAAAAAATAACTAATTAGTTCATGAATATAAATTATTATAGGATTGCAGTGGTAGTCTCTCTCTCTCTCTCTCTCTGTCTCCAAGACGAAATCCTCTGCAGTAATGTCTGCTTTCCATTTCAGGTATGTTCTTACAGATCTTTGTAGTTTAAATTACTGTATTTCTCTGTCCATCCACATAAGAACTCGGAGGTAGTATTAACTAATTTCTGCAAGACTAATTTCTGACTGAATAGGGATTTGAAACTGTTTCCTTGTGTTTTGGCTACTGTGTGATGATAGTGATGTAGATACGGTTGTTGTTTTTTCTTACTACCAATGATTTGGATGCTCCCAATCTGCCTATAGTTTTCATGATCCACATATATCAATGTGATTTATTTTTAAACAGGCCTGTTTATAGTTTGGGTCAGATTAAATTTAAAAAAAATCAGTGGTTGGAAAGTTAAGGTATTTGACTGTGTAGAAATGTTAAAATTAGTAGAATACAACTGCATCTTAGAGAAAACAAGTTCTGTAGTTTTGGTATCTGGCTAAAGAACCAAAGATTGGGAGTTCAGTTCCCTACTGTGCCTCCCTGACAGTTGCTAAAGTTGACCTATAGGGTCCCTTTTAGCTCTGCAATACTAAGATGATAGTTATGTTGAAAGGCTTTTGCAGCATGTGCTGATACTCCGGTCTTTTTATGCCAACTAATAAACAATATTTATTGTTTCATTATAGTTTTCATTTCCTTCCAATCATTTTGAAAATGCTGATTTTGACTTCTAATTTTTCTTCTCAGGCTGGTTAATTTATTGCTATTAAGAATTGTACCCTGTCCTTCAATCAAGCTCATCTAGAAGATGCAACAGGTTCCATACTTATGCAAGATGCACAAGTCATTTCTTTTTCACAATTTGAGTAAATCTGCCTCAAAAAGTTTAGGAATGTGGGCCAGAAAAATACACTCTTCATTAGTAAGTAAATGTAGAGATGAAAAAAAATCATTACACTTGAATGACAGTGAAAATGTAGACTACAGCGTACGCAATGAAGACTGCCTACTACTACATATACCAGTTATGGTCAAGGAAGTTGTTAATTTTTTATCACCACAGAATGGACAGGTAAGTTGAAGTTTCTTTTCAAAACTGAACACTTTTTTTCTCGTGGCGCAGTGGTTAAATTGCTGTACTGCAGCCAAAACTGTGCTCATGACTTGGGGTTCAATCCCAGGTAGCCGGCTGAAGGTTGACTCAGCCTTCTATCCTTCTGAGGTCAGTAAAATGAGTACCCAGCTTGCTGGGGAGGCAATGTGTAGCCTGCATAATTAACTTGTAAACCGCCCAGAGAGTGCTTGAAGCACTGTGGGGCGGTATATAAGCAGCACACTTTTTATTTTTTAAAAAGTCATTCTCTAGGCTCCTAAGAGAATATATTTTTAGGGAAGTGAAGTTTGTTTATTTTTTATTTTTTTGCAGTGAGTTTGTGATTTCTGGACTGGGCGGACTGGGCTGATATGTGATTGAAACGAAAATCCTGTTTTGATTATACAGGATGCATTTATATAGTTACTGTTTTTATATGAGTTACTACAGTATTTATTTATATAGTTATTATTTTTATATGAGACTAATTGCCAGGGAGGCAACCCCTAAATTTAACTTTCAGTTGTACCCAGTATCTGATGGGAGATATCAGTGCTCAGAATTTTTCATAGGATCACTATATCAAAAGCTGCAAAATGCAGATCCTACAGGAACATCAAGCCAGTCTCCATCTCATATTCTGATTGGAGACCAGCCTGAACAGCATTAAGGAAATATGCTTTATTTCAGAATGCCTGGTGCTGTTAGCTGCTATTTACTGCATATATTTCTTCCTAAAGAATAGTTGGTTATAGTCTTGAAACTGGTCTAAAGGTATTAAGTGGTATATGGTTATAAAGCTGTTATCAGGAACTCTTTACAGAAGAGCTTCTCATTATGGGAGTCCTGAAACTATGCTGCATTGAACATACCTACAGAGCCCTGTCTGGATCTTCACACTGGATATGGAAGAGTTTGAAATGCTGGCCATGCAAGCACATTTCCATGTTCCCCTTCCCATTTAGTCCTGCATGTGAGCAAGCAAATCGCTGGATAAGGTTTATGCTTTGCATGGCTAAATTTCTGATTACCACAGGCCCCCACATTCCCCAAGGCATGTCCTTAATATGATCTCTTTGAAATAATCATTTATTTCTCCCTCATTGTGATGGCTTTCTTCCCCAAGACTCTGATTCTCCTTGGCAGCACCTGAATTTTCATCCTGGTAGTGGTATGTCAGTCTTATTCATAAGTCTTTTTCTTTCTTAGCTGTCTTGTCCTCAAGGGAACCTTTTTCCTGAGAACCAGGAGCTATCTTTACTTGCTGAACATCCACAAACTTGTCCTGCAGGCAGATACCATATTTTTCCGTTTATAAGGCACCCCCATGTATTGGACGCCCCTCCCACTTTTCTAACCCAAAATTAAGAAACCCGAGCAGGGCTTAGCAAGTGGAGGGGGAGAGAAGGGATCAAAGCACTGCAGGATTGCTTTGATCCATGCTTTCCCCTTTTGTTGCTAAGCCCACTTAGCAAGTAGAGGGGAAAGCAGGGATCATTGTGCTTTGGTCCCTTACTCCCCTCCTTACTTCTGTGTATAACAGACCTGAGCAAAGTATGGCCTACGAGCCGCTCCTGTCCGGCCCACTGGTCGTCACTCCAGTCCAGTGTTCAAGCCCAAGACAGACTGGATTTCTTTCACTGAACAAGTTGAACATCAAAACCATTTATAGCTTTTTGTCTAAAGTTGATAATTTGCTTATCTTTAACATACCGCAAAAAACCTCTTTAGTATTTGTGAAGATTAACAAGTTTTACTGTTTCATTTTATTTTTAAGTAAAGTTGGTTTGGCCCCCGAACACAATTCAGACTTTTCATGTGGCCCCCTATAGAGATTAATTGCTCACCCCTGGTGTATAAGTTGATGCTCAACTTTTACTCTAAAGATTTTAGACCAAAGTATTGTCTTATACACGGACAAATATGGAAATCACTCAGTATACTCAACAGTCCTACACCCATGCTGTTTTTGTATCTACATAGCTTTGTTCAGTGAGAGACTGGACTGTTTACTATCAGTAAGAGGCAAGATGGACTGTTCTGGTTTGTTTGCTCTGTTACTGAACTCTTCTGTCTCATAACTTCATATTACCTCAGTGCTTTCTCAGTGGGTGATATACATTAATTGGGCTCTCATTTTTACTAGTACCAGTAAAGCTGAGTCCCCACTCAAGTCTGTGCTATCTTTTGGAGTCTCTCACTAAACATCCATATTTTTAAAAAATCTGTTTTACCCACCCACCCCAACATTTGCTGGCTCATAAGGTCCTTGGGACCAACAGGCTACTTTTAGAGCTGTTGGTTGCTGTTCATGCCTCTATCTAGCTCTGTGGTTCACCTTACGCAGGTGTAGAAACCGCTTCCACTTGAGACCATGTAATCTTGCAGCTACAAAAAGGAAGAGGAAAGCACCCAGAAGGACATAGCCAAACAGCCCCTCTCACACACATTTTAAGAGCAAACCAAATAAAATAGCTACAGACTTTCCTTCTTTCCCAGTTTGTGGCTCCTGTTTGTTTATTGTGTATCCTGTGTTCTCTAAGGCTGGCAGTCTACTATTAATGCTAACTTAGGAGACGATTAGAATATTGATTTCTAGAGTGTATGCTTCATCAGTTACTTACCATCAGCCATGAGTATTTGGGGAAAAACATATCACAATTAGCCAAGGTGTGTGGGTTTTTTTTTTTTTGACAAAAATGAAATCTACCCAGTGCTCACATTCCAGACTAAATGGTCAAAATCCTGTTGCTGATTTACACATGTGTAATGAAAACCACATAAGTCGTAGAAACAAATTGTCCCTCATTATTAAGGTGCTGGTTTTGCTCTTAGATGCACACTCACTCATGTAATTGCTGGCCTGTGATCACCTTACTATGGCTTCTAAATACTATGTCCCTACTGGTGTGTGTGTGTGGTTCTGTAGAGCAAAGGGCTTTCAAATATATAGTGTTTCTTCTTTTATGATAGGTTCTGAATTTCCAGGCTCCATATATCTCCTGAATTTTTATACTGTAGCTCAGAATAAGCAGTATGGCATGGGAGGAACAATAACTGTCACATAGAACCTAATGTCAAAATGTCCTTTGAGACAAGAATATTACCTTTTGGGCTAAAATTAAATCATTCAGAAATTCAAGACAGATGCTTACTCATTTGTGCAGATGAAAGAGTACCATATCTATGTGAAGTAGATACTGGTCGTATGTTTATCCTTGATTCTTATTGATAGGAAAATTGTCTACCTCAAAGTGCAAGCAGTGGACTTCTAGTCAGGTTATCTGAAGCACTTTGTACAAGTGCTTCTTGCCGCAAAGTAGGTTTGAGTGTTACTTTTCTGTTGTCCTCAGTTAATCTGTGAAACAAAGCTGAAGATTAGAAGGCACCAGAAATGCAGTAGAAACACCAAGAGCTATGTTATTCACAGTGCTTCCCAGAATGGAACATATGCACACAGATTCCAATGTGATGATTCCATTACAGTGCTGCCTTGCTAGACAGTTACCCCGCATGACAGTTTTTTCGCTAGACATTGACGTTTTGCAATCGCTATAGCAATTCGCAAAACAGTAATTCCTATGGGGGAATTTCGCTGGACAATGTTTGGTCCCTGCTTCGCAAACCAATTTTTGCTAGACAACGATTTTGACAGCTCCCTCCGCGCTCAAAAAACGGGTGCTTTTGGGACCTAAGCTTTGCAAGACAGCTATTTAAACAGCTGATCAGCGGTTCGCAAAGCGGCTTTCCTATGGCCGATCTTTGCTAGACAACGACAATTCTTCCCCGTTGGAACGCATTAAACAGGTTTCAATGCATTCCAGTAGGGAAATACTTTTCGCTAGACAATGATTTCACTGAACAGCGATTTTAGTGGAATGGATTATCATCGTCTAGCGAGGCACCACTGTATTGTAGATGGGAATTTAATTCATCTAAAGTGAAAGTGTGGTTGTGGGTACTATATGCTTCAAAAGATTTCAAACTTTGCAGAATGAATTAAAATAACAAATATGTTAATATTCTTCTCTGTTGGATCTGTGTAAGTGTTCAGTTGCGTAGTAGTGGGGAAAATACAGAGATTGAGTTTGGTGATTTTGAGCATATTAAATCACACTTACTTTGAGGAAGTGGACTTGTCCATGGCAGTTCACATTAAAATGTAGCAGTTAGTCTTTAAGGTGCTGCATCATTTTTATCTTCTTTATTTTTAGTTTTATTTTGTTTCTGGCCATATACACACTTTGTTATACATTTTATCATTTGCTGTAAGCCCTCTGTTTTTGTATCTGTGATTTGGTTTCCAGGAGACAAACCTTGTTTCTTCCTATCATCTTCAAGGTGGTTCCCACCAGTTTTCTACTTGTGCTGAAGAGAGCTTGCAGCTTCTACTAAGAAAGAGAACAGCATGATGCTTGGTCTGCCTGCTGAGAACCGTGCTGTGTATGCACCCGATCTCATTTTCCTGTGATACTAAGTTAGCTTACTGTTCCCACTATGTATCGCATAACAAATGATAGTATTTCAGGAGCCTATTTAAGGCACTACATTATAATAAAAAAAGATGCAATGTTGTTGGGTGACTCAGCTTGTAAATGACGCTGTGTACACTTTCCCTCTGTATTACTCCATTAGTCTTTGCACTTCTTTGCCAAAACTAGTCACAAGAAAGTAATCTAAGACCTCTGAATGAGATGCTGGTCTCAGAAATAGTGATAGAAGTAGTTTCATGCTCTTCCTAGTATTAACTATCTTTATAAATATTTGAGTACTGGTTTGCACAGCATGATTCAGAGTTTTGGTTCCCTACTGCACTAGATGGTAGCAAGGCATTAAGCTTGTGTCAGGAACGTGCCACATAAGCCATTCTTATAGCAAGAATTAGAAAGTATGTATTTATTTAAGTTGTCTAGATATAAATTGGTCAATTAAAAAAAGGCTTAATTATGGTGTATGTAAAGCTTTTGTTCAAAATGAATTTCCTGTATCTCAGTATTTATAGTTTGCAATCATTGTCAGTGTATGAAAATTCTGGTATCAGTCTTTCAAATCATGGAATATAAAATAACTGTTCATGGGTTGGGTTCAGAATTTTATAAGTGGGAACTCTACCATCTGGCTGATCCCAGAGATGGAGAAATAATTTCTTCTGAGTCCCCTTTCTCCCCTACCATCCCCTGTGCCTCCAATAATATATTACAGGAATGTGAGGAGCCTCCTTAAGTACTATCTGGTGCTGAAGGCTGCAAATGGGAGGAAGAACCAACATCAGTTGTTGCTTCCTCCTCTAGTGGGGAGGCTTTGTTGGATCCTGGTTTCCTCCACTAACAGAGTAATTCATTCATTCATTTTTATTATTTATATCCTGTTTTTATCCCCTAAAGAAGCCAGAGCAGCTCGCAGTATCAAATCTGGGGACATAAAGCCTCCCCGAACAGTTGGAAAGCCTTACAAGTACACTCAGATGTTATCTGGGCAATGACATAAAGCCAGCCAATTTTTCACTTCCAGAAGCATTGTGCTGTAACCTTACTGATGAGCAAAATGATTGAGCGGTCCTTTTAAGGACCATAAATGACAATAATTTCTATTAATATGAAGGGTGTCTCTTTGTCTAAAGAGGAACTCTTAGATTCAGTTTGCCGTAAATGGAAATCTGACATCCTTTGTGTCCAAGAAACTTGCAGAGGAAGTGATCAGTGTCGACCAAAAGTTCGTTCAGTGTGTCTAGTTGCTGACAGGCTCTGCAGTATGGAAATGTAATTTTTGTAAGACTAGGTATAATTCACTCAGCAGACTTAACTGAAGAAGACAGTGTAGAAATCTTGACAGCTGAATTGGCTGCATGTATAGTAACTTCATTTTATAAACCACCTAATATACCAATCTGCTTTAAGAAGCTGTCTAATGCGGAAAACCAAAACACCTACTTTCTGTTTGGAGATTTCAACAGTCATGGCAACATTTGGGGCTATGAACATGATGACGAAAATGGCAAAAGTGTTATAAAATAGCCAGAAGTCCATTTAATGTGAGTTATCAATTATCCTAAACTACCTAGTTCATTTAACAGCAGCAGAGAGGCTACAATCTATATGTAATTTTTGTTAGTGAGCCTATAGCTCAACAGTGCCTTAAGAGTGTAAGTGATCTAATCCAGAACACTCAGCACAGACCCATTCGATGCCAGATCTCCTTAGCCATTCTCAGATCTACTCAGCCATTTGACCTCAATCTATGCCATTCTGTAGGAGGGATAATTTTAAAAAAGCCAAATGGGAAAAATTTACAGTAATGCTAGGTGCAGCTGTGTTTCAGATTGCATCTCAACCAGAAAACTATGATCAATCTGTAACTTCCATTTTGGAATATTCTTATGCCTCCATGCTAGGAGAGTGCTGGACCAACTACATCCTGACTCTCAGTCTGGAAATGCATGGCCAGTACTTAGATTATTTTTCACATTTTGAAGACAATTTTTAGTGAATATACAGTAAAAGCTGGGGAAAATTTGATCTTGACATTTGCAGAAAAGAACTTGCTGGATAGACACTGTAACAGAGCTTAACATAGCAAGAAGGAACTATAAACATTGGAGACTACTGAAAAGACTAAACAACAATCCAAACAAAAGGACACTGTATGCAAATATTACTCCCAACCAAATAGCTCACGAACTGCTGCTGGCTGGGAAAACCAACCAATGCAATGGATATTGAGAATGAATCCAATTAAGTTTCTATTTCCTTCATATTTATAGAGGAAGCTGTTCTATTTCCTTCATATTCATAGAGGAAGCTGTAGGAATAACAAAACAGCAGGATCTATATGAATTGAGCAAATAAACATTTTGGCCAAAACACAAAAGAATGACTCCTTCAACTCTTTAATAACTGCAAGACAACATATTCCAAAAATACGGTGAAAGACTAAAGTACAGTAATCGCTATATTGAACTCAGGCAATGAACCTTCAGACCCAAAAGGTACAGGCCTTTACTGTGTCGCTTATGCAAAGTCCCATAACATGTTTTATTGGCTTGTCACCCTTTCCTTCATAGCTACAGTATTATGTTTCTGGTGACTCAGCTCTGAAGGCTTGCCTTTAAAATGGCTTCCAGTAGCTTGATTATTTCTGAGGTAATCTCTAGATCCTCTCTTCCTGTCGTCCCACACTTTCCTGCCAATTTTTACCTCAGAGAATCTGGGGTTCCTTATCTCATTTATAGAATCAGCAGTTTCACTTGCCTCCTGTACATTTTGAGGCGTTTTGTCTCTCACTAAATATCTTAAATCGCCAGATAAAACAGAATAAAACTGCTCTAGCCCTATTATATTTTTCATTTGTTCTAGAGACGTGACATTCTCCCGCTCCATCCATTTCTCCAAGGATTGAACTAATTTTGTCCCTAATTAGAAATACAATTCATCAGGCATTTTGGTCAGGGGGCAAAATTTTCATCACAGGTATTCTGCATTGATTCCATACCTTGAATAAACAAATTTTCTATAAGCCTTAAAGTTTCTGGCTTGATCTAGGGGCATTTGTGAATAGAGGTCAGCTAAATCCCCACTTATTTGAGATCTTGGCACAGTTATTAGTTCTTCCTTTCTCACATTCAAGTCCCAGCAAGCTCGCTCAAAGGAAATGATAAATGATTCTGGGCAGTCACCTTTTCCCCTTATACTGGGGAAATTTTTAAAAGTCTATTTTTGAGAAATTGGCCTCAACATTACTGTTATTATTGTAATTTTGAGATGCCAATTCTAATTGTCTCATTTGTAATTGAAAGCCCATCTCTTTTTGTCTTAATTCTGTTTGTCTATTTTTTCTTGTTCCATTGCCATTGCCATTTCTCTCTCTTTTAATTGCAATTACTGAGCTCTTAGTTTGAATTCTTGTTCCAACTTCCATTTTTCAAACTCCTGAGAGATTAAAACATTTCCACTCCCTGAGGCATCCTCATGAGTTTCCTCCTGTTCTACAGATATTTCCACAGGGACTCTATTTCCCTCCACTTCATGAGGTAAATCTTGAGGACCAGTTACCTTCATTACTATCCTTTTACTTCTTTTAGGAGGCATATGTATGTGTATTTATTTGGATAAGCTGGTTTATTTTGCAGAGAGGGATAGACAAGCCTCTGTTTAAAATACTGTTTCCTTTCTGAGTTACACTGTAGCTCTCTCTCAGCAGCTAAAGATTGCTACACTGTTTCTTCTGGCACCCTGCCAGCCACGCTGTTCTTTGGTCTGAGACACTCTATCTTCTTAGTTCCAGACACAAAACTATTTCAGATATTTTTTCCCCAAGCCTCTGCTTGTTCCTGTCACCTCAGATCCGTTTCTGACCCTGGCTTCCACCAGCGCTCCCTTAACTCTTGGAGCCTTGGATTCAAAGCTAGCCCAGTGGTCTTCCATATTTTGAGGTAACCTCAAACAGAATTTTTCCCTCAGAGTCTTTTCCTGTCTTAGTCTCCCCCCCCCCCCCCAAGATCTGTGTTCAGGAGCCCCACTACTAAGCTTTTCCACAAAAGCTCTAGTGAGTCACCCACTCCTTCATGACAGACCTTTCTCTGACTAATAGGTACCTTTGACTCAGAAAAATTCCCTTTTAATTTGGCTTTACTGGACTCTGTTCGTATCCCACTGCTGGTCACCACTTGCTTTATTTATTCACTTTAACCAGCTTATCTTTATTAGTTACAGTTCTCACACTTTCTCTGACTATCTCTCTTTGCTCTTCAACTTCTCTCCTTCACACCTCACACTCTCCTTCTCTAACTCACTGACTGAATAATCCCCCCTTCCCATCCTCTCATAGGCTCCTGCAAATGAACTCCAGCTATGAGTGACAGGAGTGACATGGGCATTCATCACAGTCACCATTCTACTTCAAAATCAAGAATTGTCTGTTGATTTTCAAAGGAGGCACAGTTGCTGGAGAAATCAAAGGAACAGTGTAACTCAGGGTAGTTTCCTAGCAATATTACTTTTAACATTTACACAAATGATCAACCAAGATTCACATACTTCAGGAATTTCATCTGTGCCAGTGATCTTTGCTTGACAGTCCAGGGGAACACCTTTGAGGCCATCAATCACCAGCTAATCTCTGCTCTAGATCTTTCCTTATAAAAACAACCAGCTGAAATCAAACCCTTTAAAACACAGGTCTGTGCCTTCCACTTAAAGAACAGAGAAGCAGAGAGAAAGCTCCAAGTTAGGTGGAAAGCAAAATTTTATAACATTGTTCTACTCCAAAGTATATGAGAGTCATTCTGGATTAAGCCTTGACCTACAAAAGACATTTTCAAAACACTAAATAGAAAGTTGCCGCCAGAATTAACATACAGTGGTGCCTTGCATAGTGACAATAATCCGTGCAGCAAAAAATCGCTGCAAAGCGATTTCGTCGCTATGCAAAATAAAAAAGCCCATAGATTAAAACCTGTTTAATGCGTTCCTATGGGCTAAAAACTTACATTTAAGCGAAAATCCTCCATATGGCGGCCATTTTGGGTGCCTGGTAAGCAAGGAATCCGCCCCTAAACACAGCGGGTGGCCATGTTTTTTACCCGGTGGCCATTTTGGAACTGGCGATCAGCTGTTTTAAAATCATCGTTTTGCGATGATTGGTAAGCGAGGCAGGGTACCGATCATCGCAAAGCGAAAAAAACCCATTCAGACAATCGCAAAATCCTCATCGCTATGCGATTTTGTCGTTAAACGGGGTGCCCGTTAAGCGAGGCACCACTGTACTTAGGAAACTGGCTGGATCAAGCTGAGGTACACAGTCACAAACCATGAGAACAGCTTTGTCCCTGTGCTATTGCACAGCAGAATATGCTAGTGCCACATGATATGAATCAGCACATGCGAAACAAGTGGGTATAGCTCTTAATTAATCATGCAAGATTATTACTCGCTGTCTGAAACCTATCGTTATTGAAGAAGTCTATTATTTGGATGGCATTGCCCCGCCAGAAGTACGTCAAGAGGTGCTAACAAATAATGAACAAAATGAGGTAATACAGCACCAAACTCAACCACTTCACCAATCCCCTAAATGATGGCTAAAAATTAGGAAAGGCTTTTGGCACGCTTCTCAGGCTCTAAATAGTAAACCAGATGAGGGTAAACTGAACCTCTGGAGAACAAAAACACACCTTGTTGAATGGATGAATGCTGAAGAGTATCTCCCACCAGGACAAGACTCTAGCTGGACCAATCAGGACAGATGTTGCATCATCTTTGAGCCAGCCCTCCCAAGTCACTGTGACTCAGCATGTTGAAATAGGGCCTTCTTGGCTGTTGGCCCCCAACTTTGGAATGCCCTCCCTGTAGAGATCCGCCTGGCTCCAACACTCTTGGCTTTTCGGCGCCAGGCAAAGACCTTTCTGTTTAGCCAGCATTTTAATTAAACAGTATTCCCTAGCTGGCCACATGCGCAGCAGGACTTATTAATTTTAATGTTTTAAGAATTGTTTTAATATATGATATTTTATACAGTGGTGCCCCGCATAGTGACGTTAATCCATTCCAGGATTAACGTCGCTATCCGGATTCTTCGCAATGTGTTCCTATTGGGGAAAAACTCACCGGTAAGCGAAGAATCCCCCAACTGGGCGGTGCTTGCTTCCGAGCGCCGGTGGTGGATGCTTCCCCGGAGGTTGCTCTGAAGCCTGCTTCAGAGCGACCTCCGGGGAAGCGTCCACCACAGGGTCTCGGAAGCACCCCCCGGTCAGCTGGGGGGAAATGGGGCCTGTGGGGAAAAATCGCAAAGCGATTTTTCCCCATAGGAAACATAGCAAAATCCGCATTGCTATGCGGATTCGTCATTAAACGGGGCACTCGTTATATGAGGCACCACTGTATTGTCTTTTAAAATGTTTTTAATGTTTTTAAGTTTTAATGTTGTACGCTGCCCAGAAGCCACTAGTAATGGTGCGGCTAAAAATATTGTAAATAAATAAATAAGTAAATAAATAAATAAATAAATAAATAAATAAATAAATAAATAAATAAATAAATAAATAAGTTTTCTAGACTCACAAGGAGAGTATGGCTTAATAAGAAGCTGACAGCATATACCAAGATCCAGGTCTATAGAACCTGTGTCCTGAGCACACTCCTGTACTGCAGTGAGTCCTGGACCCTTTGTGCACAGCAGGAGAGGAAGCTGAACATGTTCCATATGCATTGTCTCTGACACATTTTTGGTATCACCTGGCAGGACAAAGTTCCAAATAGAGTAGTCCTAGAACGAGCTGGAATTTTCAGCATGTATACATAACTGAAACAGTGACGTCTACGTTGGCTTGGGCATGTTGTGAGAATGGCTGATGGTCAGATTCCAAAAGGTCTCCTGTATGGAGAATTAGTACAGGGAAACCGCCCCAGAAGAAGACCACAGCTGCAATACAATGATATCTGCAAGTGGAATCTGAAGGTCTTAGGAATGGACCTCTACAGATGGGAAACCCTGACATCTGAGTGTTCAGCCTAGAGGCAAGCTTTGCATCACGGCCTCTTCCTATTTGAAGAGACCCTTGTCCAGCAGGCTGAGGTGAAGGGGCAGCCCTGAAAGCAGTAAAATCAGGGAGCTGGACAGGGGACAGATTGTATTTGTCTTCATATGGAAGGGATTGTCACCCTCGAATTGGCCTTCTCAGCCACACAATATGCTGTTCCAAGTCCTCCATAAAGAGCACGTTATCATAGTCTCTCAAGACTGAAGGATGCCTAATCAATCAAACAATCATCTTTGTTGGTTTGGTTTATTTATCTGAGTACTCCAGGAAGAAAATAACATATACTACTGCTGGATGTTAAACAAAATGGGCAAAGTGTGGCTCTCTGGATGTTGATACATGGAATTTTCAGCATTCCTCATCAGGTTTTGCAGCTTAAGACAGATTAGACTCAACAATATCTGGAGGGTTATGGTTTGGTCACTCCTGAAACAAAATAAAAAATTATATTGTGCATCTAGACTGAATAGTGTTGTTGGAAGATGGCACTGGCCTGGTTTGTGTGTGAAAGTCTGTGTAATCTACTTGTTTCAGACAAAAAGACCTGGCAAATTGCCATTTTTATTCAAGATAGTGGTTCTCATGAATATCCAGTACAACTTGCTTCTTGGTGTAGAAAGCTATCTCTAACCTTAATGTTGTGCCAGCAAATTTGTTTGTTAACCAAGATGGTATTCCACAGCATGAGGTTACATTTTGAGGTCTTGCCCTCTCTTGTCTGCAGGGTACAAGAGGAAATTCTGGAACAGGGTAGCTCCAGCCATAAGCAGTCAAACAGTTGGGAAATCATTTAGTAGCAGGTAGGATAAACCAAACGCAGGAGCAGCTTAGACAGCCTGGGGCCCATGGTGTGCTCAGATAGCTGAGCACTCAAATGAACCTCATATTGGCAGAAGGACAATAAGAAAGTGGCAATCGTATCTTCCCTTGGCTGATACCCATTGTTCCTAATATTGTTATTATTAGTTTTAGTTATATGACACATTTCTCTCAACAAGGGACCCAACTACAGTACCATTTGATACTAATAATATATTTATTTGGGGCAGAGCTGAGAGAATAAGTAGTTGTATAAATCCACCCTAAGTAAATGATATCACACAAGTCATTGAGGAAGTAGCAATATTTAATTAAGGCTTTTCCAACCAGATGCCCTCTGGTTGGCCTTCTTAACCACTAGCCACGTTGTGTGGAGCTGACAGGCATGCAAGTCCAAAACATTTGAACAGCATAGGACAGGGGAAATATGACATAATTAAATTTTAATAATTTTTATTTATTTATTTATTAAATGTATACCCCGCCCATCTAGACTGATGTCTACTCTGGGTGGCTAACAATAATAGATAGAATAAAAATAATATAATAAATAAAAAACAACAGTAGTAATATAGTTCAAGATGGGAAAAAATATTCAAGTGATGACAGGAGAAAAAGCCTGCCTAAAGAGCCAGGTCTTAAGTTTGCTCTTAAAAATACCCTGCGAGGGAGTGAGACAGATCTCTGGGGGCAGACTGTTCCAAAGGTGAGGGGCCACTGCTGAGAAGGTCCAGTTTCTTGTTCTTTCTCTTTGGGCCTCCCTCGGCGTTAGGCCCCTCAGCCGCCTTTCCTGGCTGGAATGAGTGATTCAGGTAGATCTAGGTGGAAGGAGGCGTTCTGCTAGATATTGAGGTCGTAAACTGTTTATGGCTTTATATGTCATCATTGACACTTTGAAATCAATGCGGAAACGAACAGGAAGCCAATGCAAGGCAACCAGAGTCAGTGAAATGTACAGTGGTGCCTCACACAATGATGTTAATTGGTTCCAAAAAAATCAACGTTGTGTGAAACATCGTTCTGTGAAATACCATTTCCTATAGGAATGCATTGAAAACCGGTTAATCCATTCCAATTGGAACGGATTGCCGTCTTTAAGTGAAAAAACCCATAGGAAACATCGTTGAGTGAAACAATGTTTCCTGCATTGGAATGTATTGAAGCCGACTCAATACATTTCAATGGCTTTGCAAAGTCCTTTTTCGCTCCTGTAAAAGTGCCTTACAATGTTTGGAACAGGTTTTAAATGCTTGCAATCGTTAGCCCACCTCCTGAACCCTATGCAAACTTAATTTGGTGTTGTTCTGAGTCTTTGTTAATTTTTGGTGATTTTTTGTTTTCCCTATTTAAATGCATTGAACTGTCCATTCAATTGATTTAAATGGGGAAAATAAAAAAATCACCACAAATTAATGAAAACTCAGAACAAAACCAAATTAAGTTTGCACATGTTTCACAAGGTGCACTATGGAATCCAAGCATTTAAAACAGGTTTCAAACATTTTAAGACACTTTTAAATGAGCAAAAAGGGACATCGTTAAGTGAAATTCCCCCATAGAGAACATCGTTAAACGATGGGGGAAATTCCTCAAAAAAACCCATCGCTGTGTGAATTCATCGTTGTATGAAACAATCGTTGTGCGAGGCACCACTGTACTGATATTTTCTCATTCCACTGAGAAGTCTGGCCTTTTGAAGCTTCCACATCAGTCTCAAAGGTAGCCCCACATAGGGTGCATTACAGTAGTCTAATCTTGAGACTACAAGTGCATGGGCCAGAGTGGTGAGTGCCCCAACATCAAGATAGGGACGCAGCTGGGCAATCCGCCAGAGATGGAAATAGGCAGAGAGGACCACTGACGCCACCTGGGCTTCCATGGTGAGCGCCGGATCCAGATGGACCCCCAAGCTGCGAACCTCACTCTTTGCAGTGAGAGTCACTCTCCCCAAAGAGAGGCAGTTCCCAAACTACCGATGGAGGGGGCACCCACCTTCAGCCTCAGTCCATTCTCCTGCACCCATTGCAGTACAGCCTCCAGGCAGCACTGAAGGGACGGAACAGTATCCACTGTTGTTGGAGAAAAGGCGATGTAGAGCTGGGTGTCATCAGCGTATTGATGACACAAAGCTCCACACCCCACCCAGCGGCTTCATATAGATATTAAACAGCATTGGGGAGATGATTGAGCTCTGCGGAACCCCACAATTGAGTCTCCACGGGACCAAAACGCTCTCCCCAAGCTGTACTCTCTGAGGACGATCCTCCAAGAAGGATCGGAACCAGGCAAGCGCCAGGCCACCGATTACCAACTCAGAGAGCCTCCCCATGAGGATACTGTGGTCGAGGAGGACCAACAAATATATTTTGGCCTCCCTCAGCAGGTCATAAAACAGGGCTACCAATGCCATTTCCATACTGTGGTACAGCCTGTAGCCTGACTGGAATGGATCCAGGGCATTGGTTTCATCCAAAAGAGCCTGGAGCTGGTCAGCCACCACCCTCTCTAACACTTTGCTGAGGAAATAAACATTGGCAACGGGCCTATAATTGCCAATGCTGTCCGCCACCAAACGTGGTTTCTTCCTTATGGGCCTGATGAGTGTCTCCTTGAGGGCAATGGGAACCTTGCCCTCCTGGAAAGACACTTTAATTATGCCGTGGCCAAATGTATAAGAGCCACATTTTAAAACTGTCAAAAAACAAAAAGCCTAATAAAATAATAATTCTGGTTGATCAACTTACATAATATTTATTTATAAGGAATGTGTTTCTGTGCCGTTTGAAGTTGGTAGCTACATTTTTTCCCTGCATAGCATTTTAAATATCATTATGGTAAAGCAAATCTGGAGTGGTGAAGGCAGGGAGATCAGAGCTGTCCAAACAGTTCTAGAAATTGTCTTGACACAGTCACAATTATGAAAACATCAAAATATTACTATGCAGCATAGCACTACTCATAAGTATAACACTGCAGTTAGGTGTTCAGAATACAGTCTTACGCATGTTTGCTCCAAACTTTGTTACACTGAATTGAAAACAGTATGCCCCTGAGTAAGTGTAAAAGATTGTAGCCTTAGGCTGCAATTCGTTGCACACTTAACTGAGATGAAACTCCACTAAATACAATGGGATACTTAAACTTTGAGCAAAATTGCAAAGGATTGTGCTGTGCATGGTGTCATCAATTTATTTGTAGTTTGATATTGGGATGTATTTATAGTTCCTTTTCAAGGTAGAAGGCTGAAAACATATTTCTCAGTTTGTTCTTTTCCCAATTCATTGTTGAATCAACTCTCAATAAATGAATGGTAGTAATAATGATGAAGGTACTCATAATAATGATTTAAAATTTTTTCTAATACTTAAATACTGCAGAATCATAGCAGCATCTTTGTAGTTTCTGAGGGGAGTTGTCTCAAAGGAATTTGGCCAGATGACATCTCTGGATACGTCACTGGTCTTCTTGTATCTGTCAGTTGGTCTGGATGTTCATATTGCACTTTAAATGTCTTGCAACAGTATCTACGTACAATAATTTTAAAAGGAAATTGCTTAGTTCTCCCATTTGAGTGTATTTAATACAATGAGATTTGCATGAGCATTTTTTGTGGAATACTCCTTGACTTATATTTCTGTAAATACATTTGCAGGAATCATCTTGTGTGATTAATAGTACACTTTAGTAGCTATTAGTCCTCTTACTGTAAACATATTTCATAAGCTTTTCGGGTACAGGAAATTGTGTAATAAATATAATGAGACTTCCCTACATTATTTTAATTGTGCCAAACTTGTTTTTAAGGAAACCTGGAAATCCTCATGTACTGATGGAAAGTCATTCATGAAAATAAATATGCTAATACAGTGTGTAGGGGTGGAATTCAGTGGTGTATATCCACTGGATCCCACTTTTTCTATCAGAATCAGTTACTCCTCCTTCACTTCTGTAGCTGCCTATGTAGCTTGAAAATCTGCTCTGGAGGGCTCAGAAAATTACTGGAAGATGTTTTGCGGCCCTAGGAAGGGGTACAGCAAGAAGAGAAGAGAAAGAAAAATCACAGTTCCTCTGGTATTGGACACCAAAATACATTGTTGGATTATGGTTTGTTTGTTCGTTTGTTTATTACACCAGGCCACTCTCAGCGGCTAACGACAAAATAAACAACACAATATCAAAACACGATAAAAATAAAATAATACATATATCAAAAAAAATATGATAACCAGCGGGATAAATTAAAACGGATGGCTATGAAGATGGTAAAAAGGATGATGAAAGGGTGGTAACAAGGATGGTAAAAGGATGGTAAAAGGGAGGCTGAGATCTCAAAAATTTAATGCTCAGGGAAAGCCTGATGGAAGAGCCATTTTCAGTGCTCATTTGAACCCATCCAGCGAGGGTGCCAGATGAATCTTCACAGGTAGATTGTTCTATAGGCAGGGGGCGACTGCCAAGAAGGCGTGGTTTCTTGTTCTTTCCCTCCAGGCCTCCTTTGGGGTCAAGGCCCTCAACCACCCTGCCTGTGAAGAATGGGTATCACAGACAGTTCTGCCTGGGAGCGGGCATTCTGATACGTACCATTCTGATAGGTCCTAAACTGTTTAGGGCTTTGAATGTTATCACCATAATCTTGACGTTGATGTGGAAACAAACTGCTAGCCAATGAAGAGCGGCCCGAATGGGGGAGGTATGCTGGAATTTCATCACCCCAGTTATTAATCTAGCTGTTGAATTTTGGACCAGTTGAAGTCTCCGCATTAACCTCAAGGGTAGCCCCACGTAGAGAGCATTGCAGTAGTCTATTCTTGAGCTGACGAGTGCATGAATCAGTGTCGTGAGCACCCCTGCGTCTAGATAGGGACAAAGCTGGGCAATCCGCTGAAGATGGAAATGGGCTGCCCGGACCACAGATGTCACCTGGGTTTCCATGGTGAGATACGGGTCCAGGCAGATGCCCAAGCTGCAAACCTTACTCTTTGTGGGAAGTGTCACTCCCCCAAAGGAGAGGGAGTTTCCCAACCCGCTGACACCAGGACTGCCCACGCTCAAGATTTCCGTCTTGTCCGAATTCAACCTCAGTTCATTTGCCCCCATCCACTCCAGAATGGTTCCCAAGCAGCATTCAAGGGATGGAACAGCATCCACTGTTGTTGGGAAAAAAGAGAAGTAGAGCTGGGTGTCATCAGTATACTGATGACACCAAGCCCCACAACTCCGGATGACCTCACCCAGCTGCCCATACAGATATTAAATAGCATTGGCGAGATGATCGACCCCTGCGGAACCCCACAATTGAGGATCCATGGGGTGGAAGTCATCTTGCCAAGCTGCACTCTTTGGGGATGGTCCAAGAAGGAATGGAGCCATGCCAAAGCAAGGCCACTTATCCCCAAATCAGCCGCCCCAGGAGGATACTATGTTCAAAGGTCGTTGAGATACAGTGGGGTCTTGACTTGAGAACTTAATCTGTATTGGAAGGCGGTTCTCAAGTCAATAAGTCTGCAAGTCAAGTCTCCATTGACCTACAGTGCATTGAAAACCGATTAATCCCGTAACAGGCTGTTTTTGTTCCATTTTGGTTTTTTTCTGGTCTGTAAGTCAAATCTCAGTCTGCAAGTCAAACCTAAATTTTGCGGCCAGAGAAGTCTGTAACTCAAAAAGTCTGTAAGTCAAGCCGTCTGTAAGTCAAGGGTCCACTGTATCGAGGAGGACCAACAAGGACATATTGCCCCTGTTGGCCTCCCTCAGGAGGTCATCTTGCAGGGTGACCAGTGCTGTTTCTGTAGCATGCCACAGCCTGAAGCCCGACTGCAATGGATCAAGGGCATCCGTTTCCTCCAGGAGGGCCTGTAGCTGATCGGCCACTACCCTCTTGACCACTTTACTCAGGAAAGAAACTTGTTTAGGAAAACAGTGATGGGACAGATGAAATAGACATATAAAACTATGCATGAATAGGGGGATGTAGACAGTCCTAGGATTGGGGTATAATGTGAAACTGGCAAGAGGATCATGGTAGGCAAAGGACATATATCTTCACTTAGCTTGCAATTAATCTATGAGGTTTGATGCCTCAAAATATGGCATAGGGTACTATTTGTTTTTCATGAGTCTTGTAGCACGGTGGTTAAATTGCAGTACTGCAGTGGAGACTCTGCTCGTGACCTGAGTTTGATCCTGCCATATTCAGGTAGCCGGCTAAAGGTTGATTGAGCCTTCCATCCTTTCAATGTCAGTAATTTGAGTACCCGGTTTGCTGGAGCGGGGTGGTGTTTAGCTTGGATAATTAAATTGTAAACTGGCCAGAGAGAGCTTCAAGCACTCTCTCTCTGTGTATATAAACATCAGATTTTGCTTTTTGTATTTGTTTATTTGTTTGATATCTGACCCACCTTTCTCTCATTAGTTTAGATAGCTTCACATGTGAATTAGACAAAATTACTTTTCCTTGATGCTGAATGGTAGCTGCTCAAAGGAAGAGCAGGAAATGTGATTGTGTTCATGTTTGGCTTCTGGGCGTCCTCTAGATAACTAGCTACTGTGAGACATGGGCCACTGAGCTAGAAGGAGTATTGTGTAGAGATTATGGAGCTCACTGAAAATTATGATGATGCTGTGAAAGCACCTCTCTAGTTTGAACAAGATGTGGCACCATTTCTCTCATACTTAAAGCTTTGAAAATAAAATAATGGCCATAATCCTGTTGCTTGGCATATTAAGTCAGATTTGAGTGGCCTATTCTCCATTGAATCAGTGGGATTTTAGCAAATCACCTCCTCCATAAGTTCTGTGGACTCAAATGGTCCTACTTACTTTAGCATGGTAAGTCACAGTTAGAGTAGGCCCATAGGCCCAACTATGAAGTTGACTAAGTAAATCACCATTGATTCAGTGGATCTACTCTAGAATGTTTTACTATGCTAAGCAACAGGATTTTGATCAGTATTTATATTCAGTTGTTTAAACGGGGGTAATGTCAACAATAGCAGCAATGTTACTTGGTGGTTACAATTAAAGGGAGGAGATTTGATACAACAAGAACAAGACAAAAGGTTTTGTTGCAGTTGTATTACTAAGAAATCTTTGGAAATACATGGGAAGGAGTGAATGAAAAAAGACAGAAGGGCATGACAGCTCCTTTCTTGTTAAATGTGATTTAGATCTGAAAACAAAACACCTTTAATGTAAAAGAACAATTAAAACACATTGCCTAAAAGACAAAATACTTCCGTGGAATTGTCAATCAGTAATCTGAGCTGACAACTGTGCTTTAATTAAATTTGAGACTGTTACCAATTAGTCTATAGCACTACAGGCTTCAAGCTGCCTATGACTCAGTGGGCTGACTCATCCAGCAAAAACTTTTCTTACTAAAGAAATATCCAAGCACCTACAAAGATGAAAGATCAAAAGAAAAGCAACTTCTTTCCATACTGACCTTCTTTCCAAAATCCTTCTATTAAATTTCAATTATAAGAAATGTACAATGTATCTCCTACCCTGGCCTAGTAATAAAGAATAAATAATTCCTCTTTATTAGCTGATGTCTTAATTATTTTAGTTGTAGTTAATATTTTGGTTTGTACAAAATGAAGTTCAGTAATTAATAAATGTGGCATATATAGCTTGCTAAAATTTTCAATTTTCTAATCATAACTTCTATAATTGAAGGTAATCCTTATACTAAGGAAAGTGATAGATTACTAACTTCATCAGTACATTTCTATTTAAATCTTATTGAACCTCTCTAACTGCCTTTTTTATACATGCTCGATGACTCAACTACTTTTCATCACAAAATATTAAAAAAGAGACAAAGTTTCAGAACAAAAAATATCATTCTTAACCTGAACCTGTGCCTCATTAGATTACCATATATTACATTGGCAGAACTCCACTGTTGTTCTAGTGTACTGATCTTTCTCCCCCTCTGCTCCATTGTGCTATTCTGTGTTGCTCAAAAAATCTGCTTCAGAGGGGTCTTTAGCTTCCTACCACCCCCAACAGAATTTGAGAATTCAAGATATTTATGAGAAGAAAGGGATATTGGTATTTCCTTAGTACTGCTGATAGAAGCAATGGAATCAGTAGGACAGCACAGTTGGGTCAGGGCTACCATCAATAACAAGTCAGACATCATTTTGCCTAAAAAGCAGAGGGATGTTATTTGATAGATCTGTTCTGTCTGAAAGCCTTTCGCTTGTCAGAGAAATACATGCCTTTAATTGATCAAAGTGCTTGGATTGATTTTTCTTTTTATTAAAATACATTTTATTGGTTTTTCTAACTTACCTACATTTGGTTCATGCTTATCAAACATGTTACATGGGTTGCTTACAATTATTTGTTTTTTTGTGCCTTGGTGTCTTCCCAGTTGTCCCCCCCCCAAATTCCACACATCTTCTGATTATTCATGTATGTATTTTAGTATACAATATTGTCTATTATCATAATATTATTCTCATAGTAAACAAAGTTTTCAAACTCCTCTAATAACATACATAATAAAAGTAATTCCAGTTCCAAATCTATATAATTTGAGGTAATTTAACCGACAGACTTTGTAATTTATACCAATGATAACTGAGTAAGTTCTTAACACATAGTAAATATTATCTAGAGCATCTTATACAGATTTTCTTTGTATAGTTGTTTAGCCATTTCTACCTCCCCATTTTCTATCCTGTCTATAACAATATCATATCTAATGCATGTTCATTATGTACTATTTGTTTACCCCAATCTTATATATAGCTTCAATTTACCTTAAAAAAACAACAACACATTACAGTATGTCTTTACCCTGATTAGTGCTCTCTTATTTCAGTTTAATTCTCTTTTAAAATATATAAAATATGTCCCTTTGCAATTTCAAAGTTAGGCATATACATGCTTTCCAATATTGAGGGCCACCTTCCTATTTTCCCCCTTTTCAACTTTCTGTGTAATTCCTTCCCTAAATCTTTTTTCAATTTTTGTTTTTGTCTTTCTAATCATTCTAAAGGACGTGGTGGCGCTGTGGGTTAAACCGCAGAAGCCTCTGTGCTGCAAGGTCAGAAGACCTGCAGTCGTAAGATCAAATCCACGCGACGGAGTGAGCTCCCCGTCGCTAGTCCCAGCTCCCGCCAACCTAGCAGTTCGAAAGCATGCAAATGCAAGTAGATAAATAGGTACCACCACGGTGGGAAGGTAACAGCGTTCCGTTCTAGTCGCGCTGGCCACATGACCACGGAAGATTGTCTTCAGACAAATGCTAGCTCTGTGGGTTGGAAATGGAGATGAACATCGCCCCCTAGAGTTGGACATGACTGGACAAATTGTCAAGGGGAACCTTTACTTTTACCTTTTCTAAACATTCTGCCATCTTCTGTGTCCTCTGAGGCCATTTTATGCATTTGATTTACCTCCAATAAATCTTTATACACTTGGTCTATCACCAATAGATCTTCCAGGCTATTTTTAATTGATTCTTATTTTATTTTATTTATATCCCGCCTATCTAGTCGATTAAGACCACTCTAGGCAGCTGATTCTGCTGATTTTCTTCCCTTATTTTCCCTTAAGACTGTCCTCAACTCCACTAGGTTTTTCCCATTAATTTCTTCCAGCCCTTCTTTTGGTTGGCATACACCACTGGTTCTTAACCTTTGTTACTCAGATGTTTTTGGACTGCAACTCCCAGAAGCCTTCACCATCAGCTCTGCTGGCTGGGGTTTCTGGGAGTTGCAGTTCAAAAACACCTGAGTAACAAAGGTTAAGAACCACTGGCATACACCATTCACCGCCCTCTCATTCTCTTGTTCATTATTTCCTGTCTCCTGTTGACTATAATTCTTCTTCAACTATGGTGTGAATAATTTTGCCTGTTCATTGTGGGATCTCACTATTTCTAAGATTGCTTAAAGGGTAAATTTTGTTTCCTCCCAAAATTGTCCTTGTTGTGTCATTATGTTCCAATTGTCAAAAAATTGTATTCCAAGTTAAAGTTTGTCCATATGCTTAAAGTAATCAATCTAGTTCCATTAATCTTGAATCTAGTCTCCAACGTAGATAATTTTCCCCGCCTAAAGGCTCAAGATCCCATCCAGGATACAGTTTATAAGTTCCACTTTGGCTCAGTTAGGCTTTCTCAGGTTAGTTTGTCTGTAGTTCAGTTCCGTCCTCAAAAAGAAAGGAAGTTCCAAACAGTCATAGAACATCCAAGGCCATTGATTCTAGACATTTTGCCAGTGCCTTAGATAGCTGTTGCACATAGCATAAACAGATTTTGTTTTCCAAATTTCTTATCAGTAGTGTTTTCAGGAAAAAAATTCTTGTTTTAATACCGAACTTCCTTCCTTTTTAAGTATAATTAAGTGTCCAATTAATGCCTAATTTATTTTCTTTGTGTCTCCCTCCATCTCTTCCTCTCCCCAGCTTCTCCGCAGCTCAATCAATGATGATGGAGAGCTATGAGATGCTATTTCTGCCATAGAAATTGTCTTGTTGAGGGATAGTAAATAGATACAGTTTTAAAAGATGTTTCTCACCTCTTTGTAACACAATGTTAATTAGGCTGCTTTATCGCTTCTTCATACCCAGCTGCCGACGACTTGCTAGCAAGCTAGTTCAGCTGCTTGTTTCCACCCGCAGGTCGATTTGGGGAGTTTCCTGGATCAAACGTGGGTAACCACCATTCCCCCGTGATCAACAGGCTTCTCCCCTGTTTCACCACCTCTTCGGGATGGTTTTAACTCCCTGGGGGTCCCAAACAGGTCAGAATTCAGCTCAGGAGACAGAGCCCCGTCCTCCTGCTCTTTTTGGCGCAGCATGAAGCCGGAAGTCCCAGATTGATTTTTCTGGTTACATTGAGTTACTTGTTCAATAGTCTTCAGTTGTGGTTTGTGTAGAAGAATTGATTACTTTTTCAAAATATTTTTCTTTATTAAAGAATATATTAAAAATGCAAAACAAATAAAAAAACCTTTATTACATACATACATCAGTGCCACCTTCTACCAGGACCATTTGAAGACATGATACATTTCATTTATGATGCCCCATCCCCATTCCAAAACTGCATTGATTCTTTTGAAGGTGCATGACCCTTCCCTTTAATTAATACATAGTCAATGGAAATACCTCAAATATGTTGGAAAATAAAGCAAATATTTAAAAATATTATTGCTTATCAAACCCTTTTTGACCTTAATATCACAAGTTAGTTTATCATTAATAGCTGTATTCAATTGCTCTTTATACTAGTAATTTAACTGAAATTCCAGGTTTTAGCTGGTTTTTTACTGCTGGTGACAGTAAATTTGTTACCAAGTCTTTTACTGTCCCAATTCCATTATTCTGTATCAAATCCAGTGCTATAGTTGCATTGGACTCTATATTTAGCTCCAATATTTCATTAATTTCTTTTAAAAACACCCTCCAAAATTTCATTAGATTGTTACCTTTCCACCAAATATGAAAATAAGTACCTATTTATTTGTAAACCTGCTGTTTCTCCAAATTCCTTTTAATTCATTTTCACTCAATCGATTGTCCTACCTGGGTCTTCTGTTGTTAATAATGTATAAATGACAAAAACAATTTTAGTTCTATCTTTAAAACTTATACCATTAATTAGATTAGCTTTTTCTAATTGTTGTTGTTTAGTCATTAAGTAGTGTCCGACTCTTCGTGACCCATGGACCACAGCACGCCAGGCGCTCCTGTCTTCCACTACCTCCTGGAGTTTGGTCAAATTCATGTTGGTAGCTTCTATGACACTGTCCAAACCATCTTATCCTCTGTCGTCCCCTTCTCCTCTTGCCCTCACACTTTCCCAGCATCAGGGTCTTTTCCAAGGAGTCTTCTCTTCTCATGAGATGGCCAAAGTATTGGAGCCTCAGCTTCAAGATCTGTCCTTCCAGTGAGCACTCAGGGTTGATTTCCTTATCACCCAGCTCCACTCCTACCGAGGGATCCTTCAGAATGCTGGGGTGTGTGCTGGTGATCTCCAAGATCAACTACAGTAACACTCCTTATATGAGGTTTCCCTTGAGGTTTATCTGGAGACTGCAGCAGGTTTAGAATGCAGTCAGAAGGCTGGTGGTGGTTGTAAGTAAATTTTATCATATCTGTCTAGTCCTGGCTTGTCTGCAGTGGTTATCTGTGCCGTCCTGAGTTAAGTTCATGGTTTTGGTACTCAGTTATAAAGCCCTTCATTATTTGGGACCCAGTTACTTGGCGGAGTGTCTTTCTCCAGGATCATCTACCTAATCCACCAGATCCTCCCAGGCCATGCTCCTCCAGGGGACCATGCCAAAGGAGACCAGGAAAACAGCAACTGGAAACGGCGCCTTCTTGGCTGTGACACCAACTCTTTGGAACCAGCTCGCAGTTGAGGTGTGCCTGGCCTCCTCCCTGCCAACCTTTAAGAGGATGCTGAAGATGTTGCTCTTCAGAGAGACTTTTGATTGCAACTTCATACAAATTTTTGTTTCATGCCCTGCTAATTTATAATAAAAATGTTACACCATCCAGGTTTTGAATCTGTTATGATTTTATTGCTATGATTTCTATGTTCTTTTCCTTGGCTTTGTTTCTCTGATTTCATTGACTGTTACAGTGGTGTCTCAACTTACGACTCTCCTGACATGCGACCATTTTGAGTTGCAACCAGTTCCAGCTGCAACATTTTGTTTCAAATTGTAGCCGGAGCTTCGAGTTGTGATCAAAAGAGGCAGGTGGAAAAGGTGGGGAATTAAAGTTAGAGGGCTTCTTTGTAGCTCTTTCGCCCCAACGGTTAGAGTGTGTGCGTTGGAGGAGGCTTGGGACAGCCTGGTGCTGCTTTCTACTTCTGAGTAAGTACATTTACAGGGTTTTGCAGTGGGTTTGGTTTGGGGGGGGGGTGTTATGTTTCTGTGTTGTGATTTTTTTGTGTGTGTTTTTATGTGTTTATTTTTCAGCCCCAGCCCTTCCAATGGGGCTTGCTGTGTTGTTTATTTTTTGTTATTATTTTTTTTTAAAGCCCCAGCGACAGAACTTGCTGTGTGCTTTATTTTTTGTGTTTTTTTAAAGCCCCAGTGATGAAGCTTGCTGTGTGCTTTGTGTGTGTGTGTGTGTTTCTTTTTCGTGGTCTCTGTGAATGAACACATATGGGTATTGTCTGCAGCTGCGCTGACTCTCTCGGAAGATTCTAGAGTTAAAAGTAACAATTTTATGGTGTGATCCTCCATGAGGTATATGCTCCTCCCATCCACCATCTTCCTCAGTTCCTTTTTTCCGCCAAGCTGAACGGTTCTCAGGAAACTAGAGCGCTTCGCTTTTGCCTTTAGGCTATCTTTTCTAGGCTCTTTGAGCTTTTGTTGCAGTTTATTACACTAGTGAAGTGATCCTCCTAGCCTTTTGTTAGCCTAGATTGGCTTCCCGCTGGTTTTTCTTCCCCCCTCCTTTCTCCTTCCCCTTCCCTTTTTCCTGTTTGCCTCCTCAATTTGTCTCGCATGGCCTCACCGTTGCCTTTCAAGCACTGTACAACATGTGCGAACAAAATCGCACTCTCAGACGGTCACAAACAGTGTCTTTTTTGTCTGGGTGAGGAGCACCAGACCCATTTGTGCCCTGCTTGCAAAAAACTTACCAAGCCGACACTTAAGCAGAGACTCTAAAAGACTCAGATCTTACCTGTGGCAAACGGCCATGAACCCCCCTGCTACATCCTCAGAGGCGGCTAGATCTCCCGCTCTCTCAGCGGACCGAATTCCAGCAGGTCAATCTACTTCTGACTCCATTTCCGTGCTACCAGCTAAGGACACTGTTGAGAAAGTAAAGTCATCTGGTAAGCACAACATGCCTTCCTCTGGGAAAGCTCGGGCACCCGATGTGGGCCCGAAAAAAAAACCAAAACCTACTTCCAAGAGGCCCAGGAGGGAGAAGCCTCCTGCTGTGGAGCCCCTTCTACCCTCTCTACCTTCTCCCATTCTCGAGGAGTCCTCGAGGGAAGCCCCCTATCTAATCTTGGATGGAGATGAGCCCCATGAACCAGTGAGTCCTTCTTCGATTCCCCTCAGTACTCCGAGCATTCGCCTCAATGCGGCTGCGACACAGTCCAGCCCAGCCTCAGCCCATTCCAACCCCGAATCAGGGCGGGCAGTTGAAAGCTCGGCATCAGAACCGGAGGCTCCCCGTTCTCCTCCGCGAAAGAAAACGGAGAAACGAAAGCACACTTTCCCGCCGAGGCCCGTCGCGCCCCAGGGCGATTTCTGCCACTTTCTGATGGCACCTTTCCAGTGCTTTGACCCCTATATCTGGCAGTCCTTCTATGATCGGTACCAGCCCGATCAGGCTAAGCGCCCCCAACTGACGCCGGATCCCCCTTTGGCAGCCCCTTCCATGGATCTGCATCGGTCCCATACGATGGCTCCTGGTACAGCGGCCCTGTCACTCTCGCCGCGCCCCATTGCATCATCTGAACCGGCCGCGAGACTTGCTACGGTCCTTTCAGTCCCAATTTCACACCCTACCCCGGCGCCAGACCCGATTCCCTCTCGGGATCATTTCGAGACTTTACCGACACAGCGGCACCAAGCCCCACCAACTGAGGGCCTTGCTCAGTCTGACTACCCTTCCTCCCCAGGGTCACCAGCTTCTACAGAGCCACAGCACTCCAAATCCTCTCATGAGCCCGAACTGCCTCCTCCACCCCCCGATATGAGGGGCAGTCACACCTCGTCTTCTTCAGACGATTTTTCCTCTTACACCCACTTGGTGTTCCAGATGGCACAAGCCCTAAATCTCAATGCAGAACAGCCTCCGCCCGTTGACGTCGACCCAGTGTTTGATGACATCGACCAAGAACGGGTTGCTCCGTTGAGCTTGCCCTTTAATAAGTCTATCCTTCGACTCATTAAGGACACCTGGGGAAAAACCCCTTCCACTATGCAGATTTCTCGCCGTACTGATGGCCTTTACAGGACCTATGGCGTTGAGGCTGAATTCCTGACCAGGCATCCAGTGCCAAATTCCATCATCGTGGAATCGAGTCAAGCTCGAGCTCATGCCAAGGCCAAACCTATTTTACCAATAAGGACAGCAAAAAGTTGGACACGTTGTCCAAATGAATCTACTCCCTGCAAGCCTTTCTGCTTCAGAGCATCAGCTACCAAGCAACCATGGGTGCTTTCCAGCGTTATCTCTGGAACCAAGTCCTTCCATTGCTAGATGCAATTCCCGAACCTGTCAGGCCTGACCTCATTAACATCCATGTCCAGGCCATTCACCTGGCTAAATATCAGAGGATTGCGGCCCGACACGCCGCCAAAGAGGCTGCCAAAACTCTGGTGACCTCCATCTCCATCCATCGCCATGCCTGGCTCAAATCCTCGACAATTTCGGACGACACCAAGTCCAGGATTGAGGACCTACCTTTTGATGGTGTCGGCCTCTTTAACCAATCGACCGATGACACCATGGAGGACTTTCATAAGAAACGCAAAACTGCGCGTTCATACTCGGTCCAACCGTCTACCTCTTATCAATGACCGTTTTATCTTTCAGGTCAGTTCTACCCCAATCAATACCAATTTCAACGGTTTCAGCCTTATAAGCAATACCGCCCGCAACAAACTGACAGATCGCTGCCGGCGCCGCAGCCTCTTATGGCATCATACAAGCAACAGTCCCTTCTGCGTCAGCGACAGTCCTTTCGTAAAGGACAACAAAAGGGTAAGCAGTATTAACATTCGTCCCAGTCACCCTCTTCTCAGGCCCCCTCTGAACTCTACCAGGCTGGCCCCCTTCTTCCACCGTTGGCAGGCCATTACTTCTGACAAATGGGTTCTGTCCATAATAGTACATGGATACCTCATAGAGTTTTCCACTTTACCCCCTTTGGGTTTTAACCGTTGTGGTAAAAGCGTTCCTTAGAACTGCCTTTACACGAGACAGAGAGGGATCCGGAATGATCCGTCCCTCTTGACAGCAAAATCGGGTCCTGTAATTTTGCCCTAGGCGACTTCTCACTCCTTCACCCAAGTCTGTCTCGATTTTAAATAAACAATCTGGAAGGTCTGCTCTTCCTTTTTTATTACTTTAGGACCCTAATTTGGTAGCTTAAACGCGGCCAGATCAAATAATATATTTTTAAAGTAGCCAATTTTACCATAGTAGCTGTGGTCTAAACAAGGAGCCAACTTACAGACAAATTGTCTTTTTATCTTTTATTAAAACAAGATAGCATTCAAACAAACATATTAAAGCATAATAACGTCATTAACTATTTCCAATACCCCAGCCTTCACCACCAGATATTTCCTCTATAAAACGAAAACAATAGACAGTCTAGCTATATCTTAAATTAACATTCTTACGCAGTCTTCAAATTAAAGTTCTGCCAGATGCATCTCTCTCCGTGTGTCGTCTCTGGCTGTCGTGCAAGCAAACTCTCCCCCATCTCTCTTCTCAGTCCTTCTTCTGTCTCTTCGCCCATCTTTCTTAAATTAAGCTGTTGTGTCCTTGTCCGTTGGAGTTTTGATAAGATAAGGGTCATCTTGTTCTTCTTTACTTTTTTTTTCTTCTGCTGGAAAAAGAACTGACCTTGTACAATTTTTTCTTCCTAATTAACACCTGGACATCAGTCAGCTTCTAGTTGTTTCGTTGCTGTTATGAAACAAAATCCATCTCTATTCTACTTTTACAATTTTCATAATCAAATTCATGACATCCGTTACACCTCGTACTCCTCTACCCTGCAAGACAAGGTTACCAAGCTCATCCAAAAGAACGCCATTTCTCCAGTCCCACCATTGCACTCTTACAAAGGCTTCTACTCCAAGTACTTTACTTTCCCTAAAAAGGACAGGGGACTTCGTCCTATCTCGGACCCGCTTCATTTTTCCCCACAAGTTCCGCATGCTCACACTGGACTCTATTATTCCTTTACTTTCGCAGGGAGACTGGTTCATAATCATCAACCTGCAAGATGCATATTTTCACATCTCTATTCATCCGGATCATTGGAAATTCCTTTGGTTCCACTTCAACGGCATTGCCTACCAGTTCCCTGCACTCCCATTCGGGCTCTCTACTGCCTCCCGGACTTTCAAAAAGTGCATGGCACCGGTAGCCGCCTTCCTCCGGCTCCACGGCATAAACATTATCCCTACATCAATGACTGGCTTATCATGGCGGCATCGTACCACGACACCATACGAGCCCGGGACATGACACTTCTCACCCTGCATACCCTCGGTCTCAGGGTCAACATCGAAAAATCACATCTGCTCCCAAAACAAACAGCAAAGTTCATTGGAATAGAGAGAGATTCCCTCCGCGCATGAGCGTTCCTACCCCTCGAAAGAATCGCGAAAATCCAAAAAGCGTTTCACATGTTTCAAAATCAGCAGTTCGTCTCTGCGCATCATGCCCAGCATCTCCTTGGGCTCATGGCATTGACGACGGCTGTCGTCCAGCACGCCAGACTCAAAATGAGATCCCTGCAGGCCTGGTTCCTTTCCCTGTTCGATCCAGTCACGGACCCTCCATACTCTTTATTGAGGGTAACGCCAGAAGTGGCCTCCCAACTCGATTGGTGGACTTCCCCACACTATCTCCTCATCGGCAGGTCTTTCTCCCCGCTGCGACCGTCGATACAGGTCACAACCGATTCCAGCCCCACGGGCTGGGGAGCTCACTGCCAACAGCACAGGCTCCACGGGCTATGGTCAGCACAGGAGCTTCCGCTCCACATAAATCACCTGGAACTGCTAGCCATCATCAAAGCGTTCCATGCCTTTCTTCCCCTAATATGGAGCCAAGTAGTGCAGTTGGTGATGGACAACACCACCACACTCTTCTACGTCAACAAGCAAAGCGGCACACACTCCCCCTCTCTCCTCTACCTAGCTGTCGACCTTTGGGAGTGGTGCTATTCCAACCATGTCTTTCCCATTACCGTCCACATCTCCATGTACGACAACACCTTAGCGGACCGCCTCAGTCGGCTCCCAACACGGACACACGAATGGGCTCTGAGCAATGTCATATTCCGACGGCTGTGCCACAGATGGGGCACCCCTTCACTGGACCTTTTTGCTTCCGAAACCAACAAAAAATGTCCCCGATTCTGCTCCAGAGCAGGAAGAGAAACTGCCTCTCTCGGGGATGCGTTCCTCATGGACTGGTCCCAAGATCTTCTGTATGCATTCCCCCCGCTTCCCCTCATTCAGAGGGTCATTCTTTGCCTCCGGCACGACGGAGCCAACGCAATATTGATCGCCCCGTTCTGGCCTCGCCAGCCATGGTTCACTCACCTGGTCACGATGTCGTCGGACATGTTCCGTCTTCCTCTCCGTCCAGATCTTCTCTCGCTCGACCACGGCCTCGTCCTTCACCCCGATGTCGCCTCTCTCAGTCTTTCAGCCTGGAGGATACTCCCGAAGTGATGCAGGTCCTCCTTCGAGCCCGTAAACCTTCTACCACTCTCCTATATGAGAATAAGTGGAAATCCTTCCTGAAATACACTCATGACAACAGCTTACCTGCTGTACCCGTCTCCCTAAAGACTGTGCTTACTTACCTTCTTCACCTCTTCGAGTTTGGTCTCTCTCAATCTACAATGCGAGTCTACCTGTCAGCAATTATGGCTCACCAGCCAGACGACTCACCTTCTTCCAAGTTGTTTTCCCACCCAACTGTCAAAAAGTTTCTCAAGGGGCTTAACAACATGTGCCCCCTTCAGCAACGCATCACTCCCCAGTGGTCGCTGCAACTGGTTCTCAACACCCTTATACGACATCCTTTCGAACCGATGGCATGTATTGAGTTCAAGTTCCTCATCCTCAAAACGGCCTTCTTAGTCGCTATTACATCGGCCAAAAGAGCCAGCGAGCTCGCCGCCCTCCAGGCTGATCCTCCCTTTATTCAATTCCACTCTGATAAAGTGACTCTTTACTTTGATGTTTCATTTCTCCCTAAAGTGGTCTCCGACTTCCACCTCAATCAGCCCATCATACTTCTGTGCTTTTTCAAGTCCCCATCTTCGCCCCTGGAACATATGCTCCACACCCTCGATGTCAGACATGCTTTGGCCTTCTATGTCGAAAGGACTAAATCCATCAGGAAATCCAGCAAACTTTTCCTGTGTTTCCATGGCCCGAACAAGGGGCACCCAGCCTCTTCTCAATCCATAGCACGCTGGATAGTACAAAGTATTTCTCTGGCTTACAGTCTGTCGGAGAAAACTCCTCCACAGCATCTGACAGCTCATTCTGCCAGAGCGTTGTCCACCTCTACTGCCTTTCACTGTGGCACCGAGGTCCCTGACATCTGTCATGCTGCCACTTGGTCTACGCCGGCGACGTTCGTCAAACACTATTGGCTGGACGTCAGAGCATGCCAAGATGCTGCATTTGGCAGAGATGTCCTGTCATCCTTCTTACCGTGATGACCCACCAACCGGTAAGTGCAGCTTGCTAGTCACCCATATGTGTGCATTCACAGAGACCACGAAAAAGAGGTTACTTACCTGTAACCATGGTTCTTTGAGTGGTTCTCTGTAAATTCACACAACCCACCCATCCTTCCCCACTGTCCGTCACGGGTTAATTGGCTACTTACTTAATTGTTTCCTTTACACCCGGCGGATAAGTTTGGAACTGAGGAAGATGGTGGGTGGGAGGAGCATATATCTCATGGAGGATCACACCATAAAATTGTTACTTTTAGCTCTAGACTCTTCCGAGAGAGTCAGCGCAGGCGCAGACAATACCCATATGTGAATTCACAGAGAACCACTCAAAGAACCATGGTTACAGGTAAGTAACCTCTCTCTTTTTAAAGCCCCAGTGACTGAGCTTGCTGTGTGCTTTATTTTGGTTTTTTTTTTTTAAGCCCCAGTGATGGAGCTTGCTGTGTGCCTTATTTTTTGGTTTTTTGTTTGTTTTTTTAAAGCCCCAGTGATGGAGCTTGCTGTGTGCTTTATTTTTGGTTTGCTTGTTTTTTTTAAAGCCCCAGCGTTTTCCAACTGGGCTTGCTGTGTGCTTTATTATTATTATTTTGGCCGGAGTGGATTAATCGCGTTCCAGTGCATTTCAGTGGGAATTGGTGTTTCGACTTACGACCATTTCGAGTTACATCCATCTTCTGGAATGGATTATGGTCATAAGTTGAGGCATCACTTTAACTGCCTAGAGTTAATGGGGTGGCATATAAATTAATGAAATAAATAAATACATAGTAAGTAAAGAAGATCTGATGTTGCAAATATGTTCCAGCAGTTCTGTAACTCCGCTCCAGTGAACTATCTGAGAATGACAGTGAGGGCAAGACTTGAAGTTCTTTCATTAGTCCTGATGTCACTGAAAGGACAGAGGCTAAGCAGAATTTCTTAGCTTTGCCTCACAATGAACCTTCAAGATATTGAGGTTGATGCTGTTTATCCAGCAGGCTTACTTCAGTTCCTTGAAGTGTTTCCTTGCGATCTAGTACTTGTGGGAAAAGGACATGAGTAAGACTTCAATGGTTGCCTCTCCTGATGTTGTAGTACTTCTTAGCCAATTGCCTTTTTGCCAGAAGCTACCTTGGAGAACTGTCTCTGAAGTTCATTCCTGGATAGCTTGCACAGTTTTTGCTTTCAGGGATCTGATCTTGTCATGTCTCTTCCTAGGCTGCTGTTCTGCTTTTGTCTCAATCAAATAGATTACACTGCTTCTACTGGCCCTTTTAATATGTTTTTTATACCATCTGACCACTGGCCTGTAATTACTTTAATATATGCCAGCTTTTTGGTCTATTACTACAAGCCATTGAAACTAAATAAAGTCTTAATACCAAAACTTGACCTTGTGAACCCTCCTGTGGAAAGCATATTAGCAAGTCTAATTGTGAACTAGTGAGGTCATAGCATCCTTGGTTTTATCTTTTAAAATACATTTTTATTTTCTATTAACAGTGTATTATTACAATGTTTTACCTCAAACTTTGATTCTCCATAGGGTTTTTTCTTGAAACCTGAGTACTTAAAACTCAGGAAATGAGAAGCTGCCTGCAAACCACTAAGTGAATGATTGAAATTACAACTAGAGTTGGCCCACTGCATGGAGAACAGACTGCATGGGGAAACTTTTGAAAAAACACAATCTACAAACAGTATTCAAGCCCACCACAAAAATACAAAAAATGTTACGGTCAGCAAAGGACAGAAGGGACCTCCTCACCACTGCAAGAGTATACCGGATACCTTGCAGCCGTGGCCAGGTATATATTGGAACCACAAATCAAAGCATCCACACCAGAATCAAAGAACATGAGAGACACTGCAGACTAAAACAACCAGAAAAATCTGCAGTAGCAGAACATGCCCTGAAACAAACTGGACATGAAATTCTATTCCAAAATACTGAAATACTGGACAACACCAGCAATCATTACGTCAGACTGCACAGGGAAGCCATTGAAATCCACAAGCACCAGCAAAACTTCGACAGAAAAGAGGAAAGTGTGAAGCTCAACAAAACTTGGCTCCCAGCTCTCAAAAATACAGTGTGCAAAAGGTCAGCGAACTCTACCCAGCCACAAGGACAAGGGATCACTACACACAAAAGACCAGCTAATGACACCCATCAACCACAGGAACAGATAATCTCTTCTCCTTAGCACAACAGTACACCCACAACAATACACACTAATCACCCGTCTACAGAAAAAGACAAAGGGCTATCTCACAGCCATAAATACTGCACTCCCAAAGCCAACTACACCAGAGCACAGAGTGCTGTCCTCTGAAGATGCCGGCCACAGAGACTGGCAAAACGTTAGGGAGAGCAACCTTCAGAACACGGCCAAAGAGCCCAAAAAACCCACAACAACCATTAGATCCCGGCCATGAAAGCCTTCGCGAATATACTGCTGTGAATAATTTGCTCAAACATTTGCTGATAAAAGTGCTCCTTGGATGCTGCAGTTAACACATTTCTTATGGATGTAGCTTTGGCTCTGCCTGTTCTGTGTTAATAGATAAGTTCCAGGTGTAAAGCCTGAGGATGTAGATAGGATCCTTGGAGAGGTGAGCACCACCACATGTATACTGGGTCCTTGTCTTCTGTTGCCAATAAAAGGAGTGATGGTAGGGGAAACCATGGATAAAGGGAGTGATGAATGCCTTCTTAGAACAGAGTACTGTTCCAGCTTACCTAAACAAGGCATTTATACAACCATTGTTGAAAAAGAGTTTCATCCTCATTGTACTATAGTAGAAAAGTATCAGTTCGTCTCAGATATGTTACTCTTGATCAAAGTTTGGGGTATTGTTGGCTTCTTATATCCAGGGGTTCTAAAATAGGACATATTTTCTAGATCTATTTCAATCTAAGTTCAAGTGTGGCTATGATATGGAGGTAGCTTTGGTCACTTTGTTGGATGATCAGTGCTAGGAATGGGACCATTATAGTTTCTTACTTCTCTTACTTACATATGGTAATGAAAGTGCAGCAGTGCAAAGTCCAGTGGTCAGTTGCTGCTAACTAAGCGGTCTACATTTTTATTCCTCATCATGTGCCTTTGTCATATGATGAGGAATAGAAGTCTTTACTCTTTAGCAAGAGGTACAGTGGTGCCTCGCTTAACAGACACCTCGTTTAATGACGAATCCGCATAGCGACCATTTTTTTGCGATCGTTTTTGCGATCACATAACGATGTTTCTAACGGGAAAATATCGCTTTGTGATGATCAGTAAGCTATTTCGCTTACCAATTTTCGCATAACGATGTTTTCCCAACAGCTGACCGGCGGTTCCAAAATGGCTGCCAGATTTTTAAAAATGGCTGCCTGCTGTGTATTTGCACCCATTCCTCGCTTCCCGGGCAGCGAAAATGGCAGCCGTATGGAGGATTTTCACATAAAGGTAATTTTTTTGCCCATAGGAACGCATTAAATGGGTTTTAATGCATTCGTATGGGCTTTTTATTTCGCATAGCGACAAATCCGTATAGCGATGATTTTGGCTGTGCGGATTATCGTCGCTCTGCGGGGCACCACTATAATTTGCTGCTGCATTTAACACCATTGCACTTACTCCAGGATAAGTAATAGGATTTTGGTCATTGTTTAAATTCTTGGTAACATGAAGAATTGATTCTAAATAATTAGTTCTAAGTAATGGGATGAGACCATTGAAAACAATCTTCAATTTAATTGCACACTTGATATTAAAAAGTGCAAAAGCAATTTTGCATAATCTAAATATGCTTTTGATAAATAGATTTGTAGATTATATAAAGACATACACTATTTCTTTTTGTCATGAAGATGACTAAGGCGAGTGATGACTAAGGCGCCCCTCAAGGTGCTTTTTCTCATTAGTTTGTAATGCAAAGCTCACTTTGCTGACTTTTACCCGCTAATTTGAAGTTTAAGAAAATGCATTTGAAAAACTAATTGGAAGGATGTAACACCTTTAAATTTTGAACTAAGGGCAAGCAAGGTTGTAAAACTGTTCTGCAAATGAACTTTAATTGATATGTCAGTTATATGTAAATAAACTAACTTTAATTTGTACAACTGGTATAAGACACCTACTGAACGAATGCATTTTGAATTGTGTTAGGTGAGAACCTGGTTATCTAATAGTATTAAAAGTAGCAAAATAAAGTTCTGATTTATTTCATTTCTAACCATCCAAAATGGATGATGGAGTGAAAAACCAAAAGTACATTTACTAGCTATGATCCTGGACATACTTAACAAAGTGCACAAGAAATTTCCTTAGTTTGTTTACGTTTTGTTTGGTCCCCTAGTAAATATGGATCAAAGGGATCTTTTTGTAATAAAAGCCAGCTAATACTGTTTATACATTCCAGGGCTAATGGCAATTGCTGTCCATCATCTGGAGGTTCACATGTTTCCCACTTCTTATAGTATTTTTGTTTATCAAAGACTTGAATAGTCTTAATATAATTGTATTAATTTTTATGATTTTAATCAGTGCTTCTCCCAGAAGCAGAACCTGTGCCTTCTCATAAAATGATTAAAAAATGAAGCCCAAGTGTCTTGCTGGTTTGTGTGTGCAAGGAAAGTGAGTTGTAAAAACGGCCATGGTTTTAATGAGATCCTAGCAATGTATTTGGTTTTATGTGTCTCCCCGAATAGCAACTGCCATTCTGTGACTTCTATGAACAACCTAACAAAATGCTAGCCCAGATGTTGTAGTATTGCTGTTAGCCGCCTAGAGTGGTCCTGACACGATCAGATAGGCGGGATATAAAAATAAATAAATAAATAAATAAATAAATAAATAAATAAATAAATAAATAAATAAATAAATAAATAAATAAATATTAAATTACAACAAAAAATTGGAACGTAAAACAGCTTCATAATACTTTAGCTAAACTGATTAGAGTTACAGCATTTAGCATTACAGAAGTCCTGTCCTTATCAGCCAAAGTTACAAACAGAAAGGACTCTGCTTGTCAGTGGATGAGTAACAGGAAGAGAGCGTACCTTTCTTTAGAAAGGAATTCCAGGGACTACAACAGCTATTGCAAAGCCTCTCTCTCATGTCCTCAGCAAAAGTGGTTTTTGGGCTGGGAGGACTGAAAGAAATAATCTGTTTAAACAGAGTTAGAAAAGCAAAGTGTAATTTATATTTTATTTTGCCAGTGCAGTGGCTGTTTCCCTGTGGGTGATGCCCACATTGTCACATTACTTAGTTTACTTGGATTATTATTATTATTATTATTATTATTATTATTATTATTATTATTATTATTATTATTATTATTATTATTATTATTATTATTATTATTATTATTATTATTGTTGTTGTTGTTGTTGTTGTTGTTGTTGTTGTTGTTGTTGTTGTTGTTGTTGTTGTTGTTGTTAATAATTTATTTATTTATTTGATTTATACCCCGCCTATCTGGACTGATGGACCACTCGGATGGATTGAACTTGAACTTGAATTTATTGTACGGTCAAAGACCCAAAAGTACAAGGATAAAAACATTACATAAAATATACAAAACAAGTTAGATATCAAAAGATAGCAGGAATATGAAACTTGAATCATACATCTATCTTAACACAACACTTTACGGATTCTTAAAACTGAGAATAAAAACTTAGCCACTGACTGTGATATTAATTGGTTCTCTCCAGACAGCAGAAACTTAAGGTAGTCTGCGGGAGGTATACTAATGCATTTACACATTATTGGGTAGAGGTAACGGGTACGTTCAGACTTATATAAACTACATTCTAGAATGGTGTGTGCCAGGGACTCAACTGTTTCTTCCCCACAGGGGCATATCCTTTCTCCATAAGGAATGTTATTAAACCGCCCTTTTAACAAGGCTGAGGGAAAGCAATTGAACCTAGCCCTTGAGAAGGCAAAACGATACCTTGGTACATTGATTTGACATAGATAATTTGGTAACTTGGGAAAGTTAAAATTTATACCAAAGTATGTTGGTGAGCAGGTCCTGTCTGCACCTGCTAATGAGTACTGGAGATCTATGTCTTTAATGCGTTGCACAAGCATTGTCTTGATGTTGTCGTAAGGCTGACTGAGGAAGAAGTCCATAGAGAAGCCTAAGAGATGTAATTTATTAGTAAATCCCTTGTGCCATGAGCTGGTAAAGACATCTTTTTGTAAATAGTATATATACCCACTGGTTATGGGAGCATATACCACCTTCAACCAGAATCGGAATGCATGCAACCAGGCTTGACATTCCACCGATTGAAGGCCAGCCTCCAAACGCAAAGCAGCTGAAGAGCAACATCTTGGCATAGCGAATAGGATTCGCAGTGAGTTTGACAGAACACTTTCAACGGAGGGATTGAAACCGTTTATCCAGATTGCAATACCATACAGGAGCTGTGCAAGAATTTTGTACTTGACTATCTGTAGAGCAGCAGGGATGAACTGCCCACCCTGGACATAGTGGTATCGTCTAAGATCTTCGGTTGTATTATTAGCCACCTGCACTGCTGCTTGTCTATGGTACGCCCAGGAGAGGGTACGTGAGAAGACAATTCCCAAGTATTTGAATGTTTTAACTTGTTCTATATGTTGTCCTTCGATAACCCAATCTTTAACTTTACTATGTCTAGAGAAAACCATTATTTTGGTTTTCTGGAAATTAATTGTTAATAGGTTGTTCCTGCAATAACTCATAAATGCACGTAAAATACGTTTGAGACCAACTTCTGATAGTGACATGATAACTGCATCATCTGTATATAGTAGAAGAGGAGGCACTCTGATTTTAGCCAATTTCGGGGAATGAAATTCAGGAGCTGTGCAGCTTTTAGGAAGGTCATTTAGATACAGATTAAATAATGTAGGTGCCAGAATACAACCTTGGTGAACCCCTCTCTCTGCCTGAATGGGGTTTGATAGATTCCCATCGACTCCACATCTTACCCTAATTGTGGTCTGTTGGTAGAGGCTTCTGATAAGGTATAGTAGCCTCTTATCAATCGAGGAAGAATAGAGTTTTTCCCATAAATTTCCTCTTGGTATTGAGTCGAAGGCAGATTTTAGATCTATAAATGCTGCAAACAGGCCATTCCCATGACAACCCATATACTTCTCTGCGAGGTGATTCAGTACTATACAGTGGTCGAAAGTGGAGCAGTTCTTCCTGAAACCAGCCTGTTCATTCCCTAAGATCTCCTCCTCCTCAGTCCATGTGATTAATCTATTGTTCAGATATCTAGCATAAAGCTTGCCCACTATTGACAGGAGGCTAATTGGTCTATAATTTGAGAGTTTGTCTTCGTTCCCCTTCTTATAGATTGGTATCACTATTGCCTCTAGCCAGGAGTATGGAATTTGCCCAGTGTTATTAATGAATGTAAATAAGTGTGATAAAAGGGGAGCCCACCAGTCTACATTGGTCTTTAAAGACTCTGCTGGTATTAGATCGGGTCCCGGTGCCTTCCCTGATTTTAGGCAAGCTATTAATGGCCTTATTTCATTTTCATTTACTGGGTCCCAGTTTGGCAATTTGTTTAAATCTAAGAATGTGATGTTAACAGTTTGTCCAGGTTTAGTTTCCTCGAATATTTTAGTGAAGTACCGTTCCCATATGTTTGCCGGGATACTGCAGTAAGCTGATCCTGTTTGGGCGCCTAGCGCTCCAGAGACCAAGGCCCAAAATAGCTTAGAGTCTTTGTTTAGTACTGAGTCAATCAAGATGTTCCATTGTTTTTGAATTGATTGTTTCTTTTTCAGGGCAATCAGGGTTTTATATTGGTTTTTAATTATGTAGTACTCTCAGGGGAGAACTGCCAAATTCTTCTTCCTATACTGCGTGTATATTTCTCTAAGTTGGGTTTTTTTATGGGAGCATTCCTTATCAAACCATTTAGGAGTATACCTTCCCGATTGTTTATGAGTTTGAGATTGTTTTAGGCTTAGAACAGATTGTATTGTTAAAACTAGGGAGTTGTAGTTTGTTACGATGGAAGTCAAAGTAGATTTCGTAGGTGCTGTTATTAAGTTTCTTAGTTTCTCACTGAGAGGAGATTTTAAGAAACTGGAGACTTTTGCATTAACTTCATCTGTCCAAGTTAGACGTTTATATCTTACAGATAAGACATTGTCACTTAAGTGATGTTCAGGGGAAGATGTATTGGGTTTAGAAGTGACAAGGTTAAGAGTAGGGGTAAATGATCACTATCTGTTCTATGTCCAACGGAGAATTCCTTAACCAACCTGGTTAAAGATGGAGAAATTAACACATAGTCTACCACACTACTGCCCCTCCCTGATACAAAAGTAAATTCTGCGCAATTATCAAACAGTGCATTGCCATTTACAATATAAAGAGTAAGACGTTCTGCCATCCGTGCCAGGCATATCCCACTATAATTGATCTTCAAATCTTTTGATGTTCTATAATTCATCAGGGTGTGGTTCTCTACAGAGTCTGTACCCCAGACATTGGAGGGGTAAAAGATGTCATTATTCGATCCAGTTCTTGCATTCAGGTCTCCCATAAGTATCACGTATGCATTAGGGACTATAGATTCTAAGTTTGTAATATAAAGTTCCAGTTGGTTCCACATTTGAGTTATTTGATTTTTAGAAGACAATGGAGGTATATAAGCATTGATGATCAGATAAGCGCTTGACCTGATAACAAGTAAGGCAGCCATAGCAATTTTGTCACAGGGTGGAAGTGATTTGACCCTAGCCTCCATAGCAGTAGAGAACATTAGAGCCATCCCTGCTTTTGGGAGACCCTTTCCACTGCTAGGAACTGCATAGCTGTTAAGTACCAGATAGCCATTCAAACTAATATTATCAGTGCTCCAGGTTTCCTGTACTGCAGTTATATCGTGTAATCTTAGATAATCGAATATTCCTGGGTCACCCTGTCTGGAGGCCCAACCAGCTATGTTCCATGAAAGGATTTTCAATAAACAGGCCCTTGACGTTAAGGTTGTCTTTTGGGCCTCAGTCTTGACATCTGGATATACGACAACCTTTCCATGCGATTGGGATATCTGGGGGATCCAACTAGATTTCATGGTGCTGGTGGTTAAGCATTCTGGCTCATTGCAATGGCTATTTGGTCAATACATATAGTTCCAGGTGGGTCTATCCTCGTAGCTGCTATAATCCCACCAAAAATGGTTTAGATCTCTGTGCCTAACCTGATTAAAATCAGCAGGTTGCAGATCCGCCTTAAGATTTGCTCTGTAGTTAGCAGAATAATTTGTATTTCCATACATATATGTGGGTCTCTTATAAATTCCCCTTCTTTTCTTAGCTGTTGCATAACTGTCTCGTATCAGGACTGGGATTTGTCTGCAGTTGTTTCCTCCCACTTCATTGTTGTCCACCTTGGTAGTAATCATCTCCGAGTTTCCATTGAGTGGAGAGTGTATATCTGACAATAGAATCTTTGAGGTCTGTTTAGTAATTTGTTTCTTCTTTTGAACAGGTGCTTCACCTTTCTCTGCTGGAGACTTTTTGGTTTTCTCCCCCATTTTCAGTGTGTGCCATTGATTTCCTTCTTTTGCAGTCACTTCTCTTGCTTTTCCTTTTCCTTGCTGTGGAGTTATTTGGTCATCTTTATTCCTTAGGTCATTTTGCATTACATCTAGCATTTGGAATAAGGGTTTAAAGTCCATCCTTCTACCTTTTTTGGTAAGATGTATGAAACCCTTCTTACCTTTGTTGTTTTTGTTAACCTTACAATTTGGTTGTCTTATGGAGTTAGTTGATCTTTGGTTTTTTGAGGCTTTGTCTTTCTTTTTGGCTTTGGGCTTCGCCTGTTCCTTTCTAGTACTTATTATGGGTAAGTTTGGTGTAGTCTCTTTGATGATGATTTGAGGTTTAAGGTTTCATTCACTTCATCTAAATCTGGCCTAGGAGGCAAGGACCGTCCCTGATTTGTCTGTGTAACGCAAGAAAGTAACTCTTCAAAGGAGAGGCTAGCGATTTTCTGGATAGTATTAGATGATAAATTAAAGTTTTCATCAGCTTCTGCCCACAAGGAGGCGTTTGGTTTTCCACTGTGTCCAATAAGGTCATTTGTGTGTGGAATAACCCTTTCCTTCATGAAATCAACCAAACAGCCCAGCAGGTCTTTTATATCCTTTACTGAGTCCCTTATTTCCAAGATAATATTTTGAGGGAAGTGAGTGCCTCCTTCTGGTAGGGTTGGAGCCTGATTACACTGAGAGTTATTGTGTGTAGCCAGCTTTGGTCCCTGTAGTTTCTTAGCTATACAGTACTCTCATCGAAGATAGGGAGCTTTGTTAGATACTCATCTTGGGTGTTATTGTGTTCAGTGGACACTTCTACAGGGGTAGCCATGTTGCATAGAGGGGATGTAAAGTATTCCATTTTCAGCCTGCCAAAGTCATCATTTGAAAAGCTGTTCAAGTGACTTTGTTCCAGGAGATGACTCTGATCAGCAACCATTATTGGCAAATCAATAATTGGGCTACATGGGCCTTCTTTGCAGTTTGATTTTGATCTCCAGATATAATCTGTCATTTTAGCTTGCCTCCTCCTTCTTTGTGTTTGGCTGTCACTTTTGCAACTCTGAAGTTTATTCTCTGGTAAATGGTCTGGAATTTCAGTATAGTTGCACTTTTTTCTAAGTTCAGTAACAGGAGTAATGGACATTGGGCTATATCTCAGCACTTGTTGCAACACTGGGGGAGATAAAGTTAAGTCAAGTATTTGATCAGGTGACCCATCAGTAATTAAAACTGGCTCCTCCATTCTCTGTAGATTCTCCATAGGTTCTGGTTAAGGTGCAAATCTCTGCGCTATGCCGATGAGAAG